>NW_022900920.1:19455461-19575581 GCF_012274545.1 Fukomys damarensis | reverse complement strand
CCTCTCTCTCTCTCTCTCTCTCTCTCTCTCTCTCTCTCTCTCTCTCTCTCTTCCTACTACTTTCACCATATTCAGGGTATCCTTCAGAAGTGTACAGTGATGGCATTTCAGCTCTGCTCACGGCTCCTCCTCCTGCCCTGTGGCTCCCACCTCCCTCGGTCAATCCCTGTGATCTCCTAAAGACCCCCTCAGCTCAGCCCCCCTGCACTATCTCTTGCCACCGCCACCACCCCTTTATCCCTGAGCACCAGCACCTGGTCTATTTCTCTTCAGAGCTTTGTCCTGCTCCCTGCACCTAGAAATTTTCCCCTAGATACTGACAAGGGTCCCCACTTTCTTCCGCTCACACACTTCACTGGATGAGTCAGCTTTGTCTCCATAGCAAATGCCTGAGGCAGTGTATTCATGAAGAAAAGAAACTTTATGTAGCTCTCAGTTTGGCTGGCTCAAAGGCACAGCGATGGCACTGGCCCAGCTCTGGCGAAGCTCTTCTCTGCTGTGTCACATCATGGAGGATGTCACATCATGGTGGAGCGTGTGTAGGAACAATCACATCCTAGTGGAGGAGGCCAGAGACACATGTGGTTGGCTCAGGATTTTACAACTCCCTTTCACAAGAACTCATTCCAAGAGAGCAGTACTCCCTTCCAAGGCAGCGCCCACGCGACCTAACAAGGACCAACTAGCCCCGCCCCCTTACGGGCTCCATAGCACTGCCCAACACCACCACTCTGGGGGCCAAGCTCCCACAACAGGAACCTGTAGAGAACAAATTACACCCAAACCATAAGCCACCATATCTGACAATGGAGAAACCCATTAGAGCTTTTAATAACAAACAGCCTGCTGCGGCACATGTGCCATAGGTTCATCACCACCGCCCATTCATAGATTAGGACAGGGAGGTACGAAGAAGTGAAGAACATGCTGAAAGTCACACCCTACTAGGTAGAGCCATGAGGGCTCAGGACCGGATGTTCTCACTTCTGAGTGTGAGCTATTAACCACTAAAATAAGCGAATGACATGAAGTGGTAATCGGCAGTATGTTCTTTGACACCCTAAGGCCCTTCCGTTCACTGGTTAAGACAGTGGTTGCCCACGTTAGCAATGCTATTTATTACCACAGCAAGAGAAAGCACTTACCAGTGCTAGGCTGTATAAGAAGGACTACTTGAAACACCAGTAGGTATCTCACTGGGACCGAAGAAAAATATTTACAGAACTCTTGTATATTTTGGCTGCTTACTTAATCCTCAGAAGGGTTAAAAGCCATTGATTTTCAGAAAGGAAATGTCTGTATCCTAATTTATGCCTGTCTATCTCTCAACTGTCAGCAGAAATGCAGAAGGTCAACTCGGGCTGCACCAATAGGTGTTTCATAAGCTAAATGGTGATAAAGAATTAGATCAGCCCAAAAGCCAAGGCAGAAATGGAAGTGAATACGCATTTTCAGCAGGCCGTTTCTCACAGGATGTAAATTATAGCCACTCCAAGATATAGTAGACATTCACTCAAGTTTCTCTGTGGCTTTTCATAGTCTTTCGCCTATTGTGTTTGAAGTAAAAGTTAATAAAAGTCCAGAAACAAATTTGAAAAGGTATTGGTACCAAGAGATTAATTCAAGAGTTTTAGGAGGAAGGTACCCTCCACCGTGAATGGCTTTGGAATGAAAGAGGAGCCCTGCTCCACATATGGTCCTCAGGAATGCCCTAATGCAGAGTTCAAGCCACAGGCCTTCAGTCCTACCACCTTCTCCCCCAGGAGAGGGAAAACTGCTTCATTACTGGCTCTTGGCAGCAGGTAAAACCCAGCTTAAGTGTCCCTTCACCGTGAGCTCTGCAGCCTGCACTTCCATCTGGAAAATCTATTTTTCAAACTCAATCAGGCCCACAAAGGTAAGAGGCAAAAAGCAACTACTTGACCTTAAAGGTCTTAAGAATATCAGCAGGCTTTGTCAACAGAGACCAAATGTAGCCCGGAGTCGAGCCATTCGCCAAGATCATTTCAGCCAAATGCAATGTTCCTCTCTGAGCTCTGACCAACACCGCCTCTTTCCCTCCCCACAAATGGAAACTTTGCTGCAAAGAAAATATATTTGATCAGAATAATTCACACTGTCTGCCTAGGTTGACCTGGTCAAGAATTCCAGGGAAATGTGGCCTAAGGGAGTTCTGGTCCAGGATCCTAAAGGTTGCATGAATTAGATGTGGCTGACCCCCACAGGGAACTTCACTGTGAGTAGAGCTGACATTCAAATCAGAGTCACTCTGTACCTTGGAGCCAGCCAGGTAACCCCAACTAACAAAATGAAGCTTCCATGAGGCAAACCCAGCAATTTTCACTTCATTCTTTTCCAATCTAGAACAAACATTCCAACACAATGTGACATTTAAACCTTCCAATACAATGCAATGGGAACACAAATGTAGAACAGCAAGTAGTTCTTAAAGAGGGCTACTAAGAGGTCAAGTTTGGATTGTGGAGTCAGATTATCTACAGCCACCTAATTACAGACAGAAAATCTGATCATAACTCTTTAGAACCAAAACTTGCTATATTCACAGTCTGAGGGAATTCACTACAGGAGTTCTCAAGGTGCCTATTGGGCAGTGGTAAAGGCCTGTGGAATTTGGCCCACATTTAAAATAGAGCAAAACACTTGGTTGATGGAGATCTAAATTTAACATCTGGGCAGTATTCTGAAATTACTACATGGGGGCTTAGAATTTAGATTCTACTCTAATGAACTCAGCGAACACCAGTAAGGAGGGGACTTGCTCAGTGGCCTTCTCACCCATCTGAAAAGCTTCTGTTTATACCTAGGAATGAGTGCTCTGACGGTATGAATGACTGCTCCACCACCATGTGGCACCTGGGATCAGAGCCAGCACCAGGAAAAGCCCAGCGATGGGTGTCTGTGATACACGGTGCCACATCTCCTTGGCTTACCTGTTTTGAGAGCAACTGCAGGGGACCCTCCCAGCATACTCCAAATATGCTGCACAGGCCACCTAGGCAGAATCCAGAGGTATGGCAACTTAATGACTCCAGAGAAAGCTCAGCCAACAAGAGACATCGATTTGTCCATAAATGTCCTATCGTGGCCTCCATCTTCTGTTTTGGAAAATCCACTAGAAATTCTGAATGCTCCAAAGTTCTTCAGAAGGGTGCCAGCATGACAGAGTCCCAGCTGCCCAGAGCTGGGTTCCACTCTTACTGTAATGTATGTTGGTTTTTCTCCCTTCTCTGCCCATTTCCCTCTCCCTAGAGTCCCCTCCTAAATAGCTTACTTGCACCCAAGTCTTTGCCAGGGTTCTGTTTCAAAGAAATCCAATCAGGAGACCAACCCAAAGAAAGAAAGAGAAAACACACAAAGATACACACACACGTGTGTGCATGAGTGCACACACGTACACACACACACACACACACACATATTCTTGAGCACACACAGACCTCTCCGGACCCAGGAACAGCTACTCTTGAGCCCTTGGTCATTTGGGCCAACAAATCACTTCCTTTTTTCTGTTTTACTTAAAACAGTCAGCATTAGGTTTCTCATCACATGCAATGATGAAACAGCCTCAAAATAAGATAAGTACTTGGATGTCTCAAAACCTCACAATGCGGAATTCCTGCTCACTCTTTAGTTGGCAATATCTTGATAGACTAGTGCTTGGTTAGCATGATATCTGACACACAATAGATGTAAATAATGTGCATTAAATGAAAGGATCTCAATCATGTGTTATTACATATCATTGTTGAGAAGGGGTGAGAGGAGGGCCTGGTACTTTTATGTGTCATCTGGAGGACTCACTTCTGGCTGGTACACACTGTAGGGGCAATGCTGCAAGGAGTCACTCCCCTGAGCCTCCTAAGTACTCCCATTAGCACTAACCACCCAAGCACTTCTCCCCCTAAATCTCCAGATCCCTCCATGATCCAGCAAGTGGAAGGTTAACACCTGGCATAGCAGGGGCTCTGGGACAGCCTCTGTTCTCGTTGGTCAGTTCTGGCCTTGCCAATCATGTAATATTTGGAATACTACACTGCTTAAGGCCTAATATTTCACACCCAATGCTCTTTTAAAATTAATCCTCATAAAGCTCTAAAGTAATGCAACACAGAAAAGAAACATTTTTCCTGCAGACTTTCCGTGCTGCTCAAAATTCAGAGGAAACAGCTTTCTAGTCTCTGTATGAATATTAACACTGGTACAGTGCCCCTGCAGATGTGGTTGTGGGCTTTTCATCTGGCCACATGATGCACTGCAAAACCAACTGATCTGCAAAGTTTGTCCCTCCTTCCTTCATGCAGCTCTTCCCGTGAACGGCAATGTGTGATTCTTTCAGATTTTCTTTACCGCGCAGCTGGTGCTGTTCAGTGGATATTTTTTGGCACTCGAGGGACTCCCATCTGTGTCCCAAGTCCAAAATAATTGAGAGGTTTTCAAGTTTATTTTTCCAGGCATCTCCCTCCTTAGTTTTCTTTAATTTCCACAGATGAGGTATTTCTTCAGCTTTAGGAGCCAAATCTACTCGATCTCTGGAAGCAAATACAGTATTCCGCATGCAGTCTGGGGAAATCTCACGTATGAGGTCAAAGTCAGCTGCTTTCACTCAGTTACAGCTCGAGTGGAATTCTACAAGAGAGGAGCAAGAGAACAGTACATGTTCCTTGTGTGCCAATAGAAAGTCTCCAGAGAACCCAGAAAAAGTTTGCTCACGTACCTCACCTTCCACGGACAGGACACAGGAAAGCATAGAACACGAATGGCTGCCTTTGAGACAGTTCAGCTGAAGAAGGGACTTGGTTCAGCCACTGAGTGTACAAGTGCCTGCTGAAAGAGAGAAAAAAAAACTGCAAGAGATAGTTGCATGAAGTTGAGTCATGGGAAAGAAAGAAAACAAGGAGCTGGCGTAGCGGTGAGACAGACCTCAGTTTCAGGTGAGGCTTCACTTCATGCATGGCTGGTGACACTGTCCTTCTCCACCTACCACTTTCCTCCCTCTTCGAAGGACCTTGTTTTTCCAGGAGTCTGTGTCAGCTCCCCGTAGATTCACTAACACATCATCACAAACCTGGTGGCTCTTTCAGTTATAGAGGACAGAAGTCTGAAAAAATATCAATGTCACTGGCTGAAAATCAGGTGTTAGCATGGCCACAGTGCATCAGATGCTCCAGAGAAGAGTCCACTGCTTGTCTCTTCCAATTTCTGGTGGCTGTGAGTGTTCTTTGGCTTGTGACCACCTCATTCCTATACACCGGTCTCTCTGAAGTCCATTGTGAATGTATTTGGGTTTTTTCTAGATACTGCAAGATAATATCTCTACCTCCACATCCTTAATTTATCACACTGGTGAAGTTGTCACCAGGTAAGGTAACATTCAGAGGTGCTAGGGATTAGTATGTGGGCATCTTCTGGGGGGCATTACTCAGCCTTCCACAGACCTATGGCAGAAGCTGTGGGTCTCTACCTATGACCTCAGACTCAGTCTGCATATGCCAGTGATGCCTCTGCAAGTGGCCCGGACTCTCCACACACGCTTTCTCTCAGCTGTCTCCAGGCCAGAAGACTGAGGATTATAAGCCTCAGAGAGTGGCTTTCAGAGGAAGCCAAATAGGAATTGCAGGATGATATCCCAACTCTCTTTCTCCTTAGGTGAGACAGTTCTAAGGAGTATTTCCAAACTGTCTCTCAGAGTTCTCCCTTGGCTTGGGCTCTGGTAGCCGCCATGGTAGCCTATTCGGTGATAAATGTTTCTGGGCTTCCTTTCTCTCCCTCTCACTTCCCCATCCCCTGATCATGCTTCCTAAGGCAGCCTCCCACACAAACTGCTTGCACCACATCCTTGTCTCAGGGACTAGTTCTGGAGCAGACCAACCTTACCTTTGCTCGTGTCCTTGGCTCTGGAGTCGTGCCATTTCCAGGGAGCACGAGCTGTGTGCCCCTGAAAGCAAAGGTCAGGTCTAATTTACCTTTCCACTGCCAGGGCTGCTGAAATGAATCGAGCAAAAGCAAAAGCAACTTCATAAATTGTAACTCCAGACCACATGGTCTAGGGCTCTAAAGTCATGTGACTCAGCCACTGAAAGGCAGTGCAGGATAGAGCCAGGGATTGAAGTTCAGATTCTTTGCCAGAGAGAAAAAGGGAATTGTCATATTAAGAATTCAGGGCACTCTCCCCAAATTCCTTTCATGATGGAGGATTTTGCTGTTCCTTCTGAATGCAGACTATGATAGTGTTAATCTCATATAAATAGAAAACAGCCCCAAAATGTATAATAATTGCATACACCACTCCTTTTGTCAACTTTTTGATTTAGCGAGACTTGCTGCTGAGCTGGGTTTTATTGTATTATGATACGTCAGTAATCTTTTCTGAGGCTTTCACTTTATTTTGTTACATTTATCTAGCACACCAGATTCACACTCCCACAGTAACCATATGGGGAAAAGCCACAAAAGCTGTTAAGTATATTTAATTACTGTTTTGATGAGCTCATATTTTAATTATGTTTATTGATTCTGTGTATATTGAAATAGTTTTAGCATTTCCAAAAAAAAAAAACAGGAATCAATATGCAGCAATTACTGAGCATTTTATGATTGTGTGTAATTAAAACTTTCATAAACTATTTTTGAAAATCATATCCCCCTTAATCCTATAGTGGTGATTAACTGGGTTTCTTACTGTGCTTAAGTAAGCTTTGGTTTCTCTTCTATGTAGAAGGAAAATAGGGTTCAGTACAAAATATGTTTACAGTCAAATATTTCTGACTTTAAATGTCTGCCTTCCAAAACAGCAGAATGCACATATTGTACCTTACATGATTTGCTAAAACACCGCTAACAATGATAAAACACAAATTTAAACTTCCTAACAATCCGGTGTTGCCAATTCAAAGATTACTAGTAATGAGTGTGATTATCTGCACTTTACAGCTGGCTCTACCAGCCGGGAGAGGAGCGTGTTCCCTTGCCAGAGGTCACCAAATCTCCATTTCCCAGGATCCAGCCGGTCCTCATAAACATATCCATTATGTTACAGCCTTGGAACAGGAGCCCAGCACTTGACAAGTTAAAAAAAAAAAAAAAAAGCTCAACCCTTCAATGCCTGCCTCCATCCTCTGCTCATGTCATCGTTGCTTTTACAGTTCTTGGAGAACTTTTACTTTAAAAACTAAAATGGCATAAGCCCCACACTGTTCAGAGAGTTAAATTAGAGCCACTTTTATCTTGTACAGTTTATTGCACTCAGTCTGTCTGTTGAAAAAGGAAGCAAAAATAGGAAGTTGTCTCTTTAAAAGGTGATGCCAGCCTACCTGTTCCAGGAGCAAGTATGTCTAACTCAATCTAGCTGACTCTAGATTTCCAGAAGCACCATTTCTCCAGCCATTGCCATTAACATCAGGTGGTTTTCTTTGGGAACTGGCAGATTCTTGGGTCCTCAGGACTTCTAGAGAGAGCCCCATGAATCTGAAATGTAAATACCCCACTTCCAGGCTATGCTCACATATACTGGTGTGTGTGTGTGTGTGTGTGAGTCCCTGGCACATTTTAAGAGGTTCTCTTGCTAGCTTGGGTCTTCTTACTCTGTAGTGGATCCTTTACATTTTACAACTAGCTCTAGAGACTATCAAGACAGTGAGCTGCAGAAAATACCAGTCAACAGCTTGCTCACCCAGATGGTCTTGGTGTGCGTCTGTGTGTGTGTGTGAGAGAGAGAGAGACTTCATTCCCCTGACTGGGTTCAGCTACCTCTGTCCTCTCTCCCAACCACCAGTGAGAGCACTGAACACCTTTTCCAACTATTTGCTAAGAACTCATCTCAGAAAAGAACTGTGGGTCAACTTTATTCGAAGTCTGAGACAAATGCGTTAGCTTCCTGGGGCTGCTATGACAAAGACCAATGATTGGGCGTCCTTAAGCAATAGAAATTTATTATCTTACAGTTCTGGTGACCGGAAGTACAAAATTGAGTTTCTGGCAAGGTTGGCTCTCTCGAGAAGTCTCTGAGGGAGAAGCCATTCCACGCCTCTTTCCCTACTGCTGATGGTGATTGGCAGTCCTTGGATTGCAGGCTCATCAGTCCAGTCTGTGCCCCAAGGATGAGCACTCGCCTACAGCATTCTTTTGTGTCTGCGTCTCATTGTTTCGAGCTTCCTCTCATAAAGACACCATTGATTAGTCTGGGCCCACCCTTCCAGTCTGAACCCAATGGGCTGAGATCCAGGGAGCCATTAATATAAATCCTGATCCAAGGCTAGGAGACCAATGTCAGTGTTTGGCCAGAGTTCTCCCTTCAGGCTCTGGACTCTGACAGATGTTACTAGGGGTTCTGTCAAATTTTATTTATTTTTATTTTGAAACATGTTTGCTACATTTCCCAGATTGTTCTCAAAGTTGCAATCCTCCTGCCTCCACTTCCCAAATATCTGGATTTATAGGTATGTACTCTATCTCTGGGTTTTTCATGGGATTTATTGGAAATCTTCATGAAGTGCTAAACAAAAAATAAAAGCAGGGAGAAAAGAGCAAAACAAGATTTTTTTCCAAAAGCTAAGTTCTTATTTTGAGGAAAGAAAAATTTCTGTATCATTTTTAGGACACATTTGCTAAAGAATTCATCAATTTGGGTTGGAGTTGTTTTCTTTTAGGGATTGAAATACTTCACTCTAAGCTCTCCTTGACTTGAAGGTTTGTGTTGAGAAGTCAGCTGTGATTCTGATGGGTTTTCCTTGATAGGTGACTTGTTTCCTTTTTCTAACAACTTTTAATACTCTATTCTTGTGTTGAATTTCTGGAATCTTGGCTGTTACCTGCATTGGGAAAGATTTTTTTTTTTTTTTAATCATGACTATTTGGAGTACTATATGGCTCACTTATCTATATGTCAAATTCCTTTGCCCTGTTTGGGAAGTTTTCTGCCATTGCTTCTGTGAACAGGTTTTTTACATTTTTTGCACTATCTCCTGCTTTTTCATTGACTCTGATCAATCATATGATATTCTTCTTTGCATCATCTAGTAGCCGCCAGATTGATTTCTCATGATCCATTCCTATTTTTAAGAAATCTCTTTTTTCATTATCAATAACTGCAATCTTGTCTTCTATGTCTGATATTCTGTTCTCATACTGGCTCATTCTGCTGCATATACTTTCAGTGGTGCTTTTAATATCCTAAATACCTGTTTGAATCTGTCTCATAGTTTCCATTTCTTTCCTATGTTGGGCATTCATGGTTTCCATCATATTCCTGAGTTCCTCTTTTTTTTTTTTTTAATCTGTATCTGGTCTAGAGTCACTAAGCATGTTTTTCATTCTGGTCACCATCTCTGTAGTTATCTGAGAGAGTATTTCTTCTTTGATTTTTTTTCTAGAACCTCATTCATCTGCTTTGTTATTCCTGTTACTTTGTTACTACTTCAGAGAGTCCAAGAAGGTGGCTTCTGAATTGTTCTACCAAATTGGCCCCTGAGTTTGCCTTTGGTGAGCTGAAAGTCTGGGGGGATGAATCTTGTTTAAGCGTCTTCTCTTTTCTATTTTTTTAAGCATAATTTGTGGGTTGATGCTTGTAAATTGCTTGTGGTGAGTAGCTTTATTGCCATTATTCAGAAATCTTAGGAAATGACTACTTCTCAGAAATGTCTTCCAGGTGTAGCTGCCTTTTGGATTTTGGTTCTGTTGTAGGAACCTACCTCTTCAATTTATTGGGGATAAGAAGTTGCTGCCTACTTGGCCCAGCTGCCAGTTCTTTGACACTGGCCTGTAGTTCTGTTTTGTTTTTTAAGACCCTTAGGCAATCTCAGTCTTGGTATACCAGGATGAACAACTGATTAGCACAATTATGTCACCTTTGTCAAAGCAGTACAATCAACAATCACAACAGCATCAAATACAGCCTAGAAAATGGCAAACTATGGAAACTTTTAATTTGCTACCTTTAACCATATGAACTAGATTTGTGAATATGTAACAAAACCTAGAATGAATTAAAAAATGTTTTTACTAAATAAACCCTTAATATAGTGATTTTGCCCTTAAAGGGGAATATTTAAATATAACTAGTTGCAAGGGGCAGAGAAATAGAAGAAGAAGAAAAGATCAGAAGCAAGGCTGGAGGACAAACTTTAGGAAACAGGTGAAGAAGATGGGGAAAGAAAAAAGGAAGAAGTATAAACAATAACAGAACAGAACAACAGCAAAAACTAGAAATTGTGTTCAAACAATCAAGGAAAAGCAAAACAAGAACCAGAAAGTAGGAAAAAAAAGAATGAAAAAATAAGAAAAGAAAAAAAGTCCCATTCAAAGTGTGTCTCTGCTGTCACTGGTAGGCAATGGGGGCAGACAGAGTCCAGAGCCAATTTTGCTAATCCCAGGAAGGCAATCATAGCTTCATTGTGGGGTAGTGAGTATTCTCAGCCAGCCTACCCCTTTATTCCCACTGACGTTCAGGCCAGTATCTGGTTATGAGACTGGAACCAGCTTCCTTGAGCCTACAATAGTCCATGTGCCTCTTGCCAGCTTGAGCTCCACTTCCTTACCTAGTGATTTCAACTCAAGTACCTGCACTGAGATACTGGGAGTCACTAGATGGAATCAGCCTATAGTTGTTCTGAGTTCCAAGCTCAGTTGGCCCCTTTTCAAGATGGCTACCAGCCAATCACCCTTTCTTGGGTGAGGTCTAAACATAAATAATTCACCACACACTGCAGTTTTCTGCATCCACTGCTCCATTCCACTAGTGTGGTTTTCCATGGAGGCCTCTGGAGTCACCAGTAGTAACCATGCATCTGCAGGCTTGACTTGCCATGCCCATGTCATGAGTCTAGGCTCTGGGAGAGAGTGCTGTTTGTTATCTCCCTCCTCTTCATTGAAGTCATTCTCTTTGCTCTCCCCATGGACTTCAATTCTCACTTCAGGTCCTTCCTGGGTCCCTGGGACCCACATCCCTCCTTCTTCACCTCCTCCTCATGCTGATATATTCCACTGTCAGAACACCAAATCTTGAGAGGCTCTTTCTCTGCTGATCACACCTCTGCCATCTTACCAGAACTGGATCCCTGGGTGCATCAGGGCTCAGGATGTGTCTTTAACCTGTCAGCCCTGCCTGCACAGTATCCTCAGATTGAGCCAAGTGCTGTACTGTAGAGGTGAATAACCACATCAGAAAAACAGAGGGGGCTCAAATAAACAACCTAATGTTGAACCTCAAGCTTCTAGAGAAAGAAGAGCAAGTCAAACCCAAGGTTTGTACAAGGGAGGAAATTATAAAAATCAAAGCAGAAATTAATGCAATGGAGACTAAAAAAACAAAAAAAATACAAAGAATCAATGAAGCAAATAATTGGTTCTTTGAAAGATTAAATAAAATTGATAAAACCTTAGCCAATCTTAGCAAAAAGGAAAGAAAAGACTCATATCCATGCAATTAGGAATGAAAAGGGTGAAATCACACCAGACCCTGTAGAAGAAATGGACAGATTCCTAGATACATATGAATTATCAAAACTGAATCAAGAAGATATAAAAATTCTAAATAAACCAATATCGGCCATGAAATTTAAGATGTAATTAAAACCCTACCAACAAAGAAAAGCCCAGGCCCTGATGGATTCACTGCTGAATTCTATTAAGAAATTTAGAGAAGACCTAATGCTGCTACTTCTCAAACTCTTTAAGGAAATTGAAAAGGATGCAATACTTTCAAATTCATTCCTGGAAGCATTACCCTGATACCAAAACCAGAGAAGGATACAACCAAAAAAGAGAATTACAGGCCAATGTCTTTAACAAACATAGATGCAAAGATCCTCAATAAGATACTAGCAGCAATACTGGCAGAATGCACAAATTAAGAAGGTTATACACCATCACCAAGTTGGATTCTTCCCAGGGATGCAGGGATGGTTCAATGTACAGATATCAATAAATATAATACACAATATCAACAGAGCCAAAACCAAAAACCATATGATCCTTTCAATAGACATGGAAAAAGTGTCTGACAACACCAATTCAAGTAAAAACCCACAGAAAATTAAAATCTCTATCTCAATCTGATAAAAGAAATCTATGACAAACCAAGAGCCAACATCATACTAAATGGACAACTGAAAGCTTTCTTGCTAAAATCAGGAATAAGACAAGGATATCCACTGTCACCACTCTTGTTTAATATAGGCTCTGGAAACATTAGCCAGAGCAATTAGACAAGAGAAAGAAATAAAAGGAATAAGGATAGGAAAGGGAAGCTAAATAAGGATATCCACTGTCACCACTCTTGTTTAATATAGGCTCTGGAAACATTAGCCAGAGCAATTAGACAAGAGAAAGAAATAAAAGGAATAAGGATAGGAAAGGAAGAAGCTAAATTATCATTATTTGCAGATAGCATGATACATAGAAGACCAAAAACTCCACCAAGAGATTTGATATCCAAATTTAGTAGCATAGCTAAATACAAAATCAACACTCAAAAATCAATAGCCTCCCTGTATACAAATAACAAATTCACTGAGAGAGAAATTAGGAAAACAATACCTTTCACAATAGTATCTAAAACAATGAAATACTTAGGAATCAATCTAATAAAGGAAGTAAAAGATGTCTACATTGAAAACTACAGTACTCTGTAAAAATAAAGATCAAAGAGGATATCAGAAAATGGAAAGATATTCCATGTTCCTGGGTAGAAAAACCAATATAGTGAAAATGGCCAAACTTTCAAAATTATTATACAGATTTAATGTAACCCCAATCAAAATTGCAACAGAATATCTCACAGAATGAGAAAAAAAACCCTAAAATTCATTTGGAACCTAGAATAGCAAAGGCAGTTCTGGACAAAAAAGGCAAGGCAGGGGGTATCACAATCCCTGACTTGAAATTATACTACAAAGCTACTGCTACAAAAACAGCACGGTACTGGCAAAAGAACAGATTAGAAGATGTAGAAATAACTCCAGGCATACTCCGCCACCTTATCTTTGACAAAGGTGCCAAGCCCATTCACAGGAAGAAAGATAGCCTCTTTAATAAATACTGGAAAAAATTGAATTTTCACATGCCAAAGATTGAAACAAGACCCATCTCTTGTACAGTGCAACAAACCTAAAGTTGAAGTGGATCAAAGATCTAAATATTAATACAGAAATAGTAAATCTGCAAGAAGAGAGAATAGGTAGAGTGCCTGAGGACATGAGAGTAGGTAAAGACTTCATGAACAAAACCCAGATCAAATGAGAAAATACTACAAAGAATCAACTACTGGGACCTCATCTTATTAAAATGCTTTTGGACAGCAAGAGAAACCACCAACAGAGTGAAGAGACAACTTACAGTGTGGAAAATTTATTTTATCAGCTATTCATCAGATAAAAAACTACTATCTAGAATATATAAAGAACTAAAAAATATGAGACCTCTCAAATTTAAAGACCCAATCCAAAAATGGGCATCTGAAATGAATAGAATCTTCTCAGACGAAGAAGTAGAAACTACAAATAAATACATGAAAAAAATTTTAACATCACTGTCATTTGAGAAATGCAAATTAAAACAATGCTGAGATTCCATTTCAATCCAGAAAGAGTGGCTGTTATCTAGAAATCAACTGGACTGGGGATGTAGCTCAGTGGTACTGCACCTGCCTGGCAGGTGCAAGGTCCTGAGTTAGCTCCTTTTTACAGGAGGTGTGTGTGTAGTCAACCAATAACAAATGCTGGGGGTGCTATGGAGAAAAAGGAACCCTTCTCCACTGCTGGTGGGAGTGTAGACTGCTGTAACAACTGTGGAAATTAGTGTGTAGATTTCCATTTGACCCAGCTATTCCCCTTCTTGGTATCTTCTCGAAAGAATTAAAAGCACCATACCACAGTGATATATGCACAGCCATGTTTATAGTGGCACAATTTGTAATAGCTAAATCTTGGAAACAGCCCAAGTGCCTATCAATGAATGAATGTATAAAAAGATGTGGGTTTTAAAAAAATAAAATAGAGTACAACTCTGCCGTAAAGAAGGATGGGCTTCAGATATTTATAGCTAAATGGATGGAACTTGAGACCATACTCAAGTGAAATAAATGAGACACACATGTTTAAATAACTTGTTGTTTCTCTGGTGTGAGAAACCAAAAGTGGAAATAATGATTAAAATGTATAATAGATATTGGGAAATGGGAAGAAAATATTCAAATGGGGGGACAGGGAGGAGAGGGGAAGAAAGGAAGGGAGAAGAAAAAGTGAAAATAGAAGGAAAAATGGAAACAAAGCTTTTGTGCATAGGGAGAGGAGGAGGCTTAAGGAGAGGGGGGAATGGGAAAAAACAGGTGGGAGGCATCATGTACACATGCAAATTCCCATGATGAGTGTTATCATTACGTGTGCCTAAAAATGTACCAAAAAGTATTTCGCTATGAAAACAAATTGCTAAAAGATGTGAACTGGTGAATGCAAGAGGCCAATTTTTCCTTATAAAGATTTATAGCATTTTTATTTCCTTATGTAATATATATAATTTATATGTTTTACATATATATGACAGTAGTTTAGGATTCATTCAGAAGGAAAAAAACAATGTATACGTACATCATTTTTGATAACAATTATTCATGGAACTCCTGTGCTCAGCCTTTTCTAGGTTTTGTAGGGAACTCAAAACAGTGTGAAACTGACAATCCAGATGGAGGCTGGTAACTAGCCCGAGGTGATCGAGGTGTCCCCTGATGAAATGAGTAGTCACAGAACAAGTAGTATGTGAGGAACTCAGTGGACCCACACTATGGTAGCTGGCTGGCCCTTGTCCCCAACCCAGTCCATCCCTAGAAGCTAAACTGCGGTCTTATCTGAAATGAAGGCCCCTTCTTTCACAACACCCCACACGTCCATCCTGCCTGGTCTTGTCATTCAGAAGGTAACCCTCCTCAGTTCTGTCCTTATTTATATTTCTAGTTTCATCTCCTGCTTCCCTTTTCTGGTCCCTAACATACACACACATGACAATTCTGCTTTAAATGCCCTGAAATACCTCCTCCCAAAATTCTAATGCTTTTCTTTTCTGACTAGAAGGTCAGCAGAGTATAAGAAACATAACAAGCTTTGGAAATAGATGTCTTGAATCTGTATTTTAACCTTTATAGGCTGTGTGAATTTGGGCCATTTATTTACATTCTATCAGCCTTGGGTGCTTACCTGAAGAACGAGGATAAAAGTGATGCCCACCCTGAGTTGATAAGATGGGACATTTGTGATATGTTGTCTACTGTTTACCCTCTTGTGGCCCTCAGCTTGGGGGCCACTTTGCTATTTCCACTATTATTGGCCTTCATTCCTTCTGTGCCAAGGTCAGGGAGCCTAACCCCAGACAGAAGAATGAGGAAAAGATCCTCTCCTGAGCAGATAGAGCTGATGACCAAGTCAGGAACTCTGGGGACAAAATGAAGCCTGAGACAGTTGGGACCCAGCAGGATAGCAAAATGGGTGACTCCGTACAGTAGCCCTGGGTGCTGGTGTCCCACTTGCCCAGACTCCTGCTTCCTTTCTTACCCTCTTCCTCCTCCTTCCATTACAGATAGGGCCATTTAAGAGCAACTTCACCCAGTAAACTGTGCTCACACAGGACATAAGTTAGGCTGTTGACAGCCACTGACTTTGCCACTTGACTCCATCTCTTTAAAGGCCTATTTCATAAGAGGATGATGTGAGTCCAGAGGCATTTAGGAGGCATTTGCCGCCTGTGCATAATCAGGCCCAGGCCAGCATGATGTGCATAGCTAGTATTCTGCTCCAAAGTTTCCCAGTTTCTTGAATGCTGTTAGTTTGAAAATAGAAATAATCAACAGTAAAGGTCTTGTACAGCTTTAGTGAGCTAGAAGTGGGGGATGACAGGAAATTCCATGAAGAACTCAAGTACCTGCAGAATAGCTATCCCCAGAGACCATATTCTATTCCTTCCCCAAAACTCCAGCTCTGGTTCTTGCACATCACTCTGCAGCCCACACACCGTGTAGACAGCTAATGTACAGCTGATGTACTAGGTGGCTTTCCTCTGTGATGTGGCTTCGCCACCCTCTTTCCTGGTAATAGCCAAGACACTCTGACATATAGATCTTCCTTCAGAAATGGTTAAAGGCATGAGACAGAATTCAGGAGAGCAGTGCCACGTGACTCTGGTCGGATCATAAGACTAAATTTGGCCCCGTAGCAAGACAATTCATTTTTAAGACAGAAATGAACAATAGATCTCTATGTAACTCAGGGGTTTTTTTGGTCCCTTTCTGGAGTTGTTTTTTTGTTTCACAAGAGTTCTAGTCACCATGCTAAAAGTTTAGAGTGGACGAAATTTCTCCCCAACATATAAATCCCTGCTGTATTTCATTTTAATATATTCTGCTCATCAAAAAGGAATCCTGGCTTCAGAGACTGTGTTTCTCTCAATGACGTATATTTTACTATAGCAACAATAACTGCAATTATTGAGCACATAATATATGCCACGCTCAGCACTGGACCTCTTATGTCATGATATTTAAGGATAACTATAGAACTTTCATGTCCTATCCTATCATATCTTCACACCACATCAAATATCATATGCAAGACTGTTGCCATCAACATTTTTCAGATGAGAAAGCCAAGCTCATGGAGGTAAAGAACACCAAGATGCGAAGGAAAAGAGGGGAGGATTCCAATTACACCATGATTTTCCTTGAAGGATTGATTCTCTTGCAAAACACACAAAGCTTAGTTTCACCAATATGGAACTTTCAAAAATGGTCATATGTCCACTAATATTAGTGGCGCTCACTAGGCCTTGGGAAAACTCAGTGCCCCAGAAGGCCCTCTCATTTGCCCTATGAGGTAATGTGTCACAGATAATGAGGATCAGTACATCAGTGTCCTCAGGGCATGGCTGTTATTTTGCCTGCCAGTGTTACTGAAAAACAAAACAAAAGAAACCTGGAAGCTCCTGTGTCTCTTTCAAAAGGTATAGTTCTTGCCCTTCAATCAGTTTTTTTTTTTGTCTCCACATTCCACAGACCCACTGGTCTCATTTCAACGTTTATGGAAAGTGAAATCAGAATGCACGTACAGCTAGCAGCCCACCCACTTACGTGTATAGCGAGTTGGGCATGGGGCTTCTAAAAGTATGGCCTGGGGAAATGAAAGCAGATGTTGGAAAGCGGGCTTTGGGTTGACTTTCCAGATCAATTCTGGGTTCTCTCCTTTGTGAGGTGGGGAGACAAAAAGAGTTTGCTCAGTGCCTCCAAGGCCTCCTCAGCCCCCTTTCTCCAGAGTTCATGATCTGTGTCCCTGCACTCTGTTCTCAGTTCCTGTTCTGTTCTCTCCACTGTCTCTCCTTCCACTGGCCCTCTGCTGTGGAAACACGTCCTCGGGATCCTGCCTGTGTCGTCCAACACTCATCTTTCATTGCCGATTCTTGCTTAAACTCATCTACTTCTGCAGATTTCAGGACGTCCTCTGGATTCATTTCTCGAATTTTTGTTTTCTGAAGTCACCCCCCCCCACACACACACACACTTCCTCCCAGGACTTATTCCTTCCTTCAGTTCAGGTGCTGGGATCATTTGCGACACAATTCCCCCGTAATTGTAATGTGCTTGGGCTTGCGCTTTCTGTAATGATTAATCAAGTTAAAGCCTTGGCAGCACAGATCTGTTCCAAATTTTATAAGATGGCTGGGAGTTCCAATGCTATTTAGGGGAAGATATAAATAGGAATTGTTCATTTAAAAGTCCTCCCAGGTGTTGAAAAGCAATCACCCGGTAACACCAAGGTACAGTATTAATATTTTTGCCAGAAAGACTCTATTTCTACTTGCAGATGTGCAGATCTCAAACTTTATAAAGCTAGATGGAAATCATCATACATCAATCTACACCTATCTTTCAAATAGCCCTCTGGATCTGGGTCAGTGGAAAATTAATTTCATGAAAGTACAGCTTTCTTCTTGGGAATCTGAGATGTTTGTTCATTGCCAAAAGTATGGGACTATAAAAGATAGTCCCTTATGTAACAGATCTTACTTTGTAAAAGATCAGAGTAATCCTTGAGCATCCAAGGCAGCATTTCCAAAGTGTTGTGACAATTGGTATCCTGGTCTCTGTCTGAGTGACTGCGTAGGCAATGGCACAACAAACTGGCAACAACTCATTCAATATCAATGACCATGCTTGACCATTCCCACACATCACCAGTTTCTTTCTGGGATTTCTTTTTTCAGTATTTATTGAGAAACTAGTATATGCTTCAGATAGTCAAAAGGTTGAGTATCTTGAGTTCTATGATGACTCAACCTGGGGAATGTCCTATGGTCTCCACTTCCAGCTTCCTACCTAGTCTCCTTGACTTGCAACTTCAATTGCTTTAATTACTTAAACCTCCCAAACTGCCACCTGCCACCAGCTTAATCTCTCTCGACTGTCATGCAAAAAAATCAGCTGTAATATCTGAAGTTTCCCCACAACCTCCCCAACAATATCTAAATTCCTAAGCATGCCCATCAACTACCACATGGCCTCACCAGCTAGCATCCTCCATTTTGAGCCCTCTGCTAGAGACCTATGCTTGATCAGTAATGAAAATTTATCATTCCTTCATATACCAGGCACTTGCATGCCTACCCAGATATCTGCCCTACCTGAGATGCCTCTGTAGCCTGCTGTAACATCTACATTTTGGGCATCCTTCAAGGCTGACTTCAAATGCTGCTTCTTCTGTCCATGTGGAAAATAAGAAAGAAATGGTCCGTTATCCAGGCCTGGTATTATCTGGGTGTATGGCATAAGCAAGTCACTTCTCCTGCGTAAGTCTACACCAATATTTGTAGACTTGAAGCACTGGATGAAGGATCTCATTCCTTTTGATATATGTCTATGCCTTTGACTACTTTCCAAGCCCCCTAAACCTGCATCCCTAAATCCTCCACAAAATTTTAAAATCCACATAGCCCCCACAGTCCCATCATGGGAATTATCCCTAGGAATAAGTAGTCCTCATGAGATTGTTTGTACACACATACATATACACAGAGACAAAGTGAATTTTGCTCAAAAGTGGAATGGTTAAATGAATAGTAGAACTCTGGATAATCACTAAAAACTAGAACTCTAGATAATCACTAAAAAAGAATGAGTTACACTGCCTGAGTCACAAGCACAAGGTCCTGAGTTCAATCTCCAATGAAGAAGAAGAAGACGACAACAACGATGAAGAAGAAGAAGAAGGGGAAGGGGAAGGGGAAGAAGAGGAAGAAGAATGAATAAGAATGAGTTAGATCTATCACAAGTTGCTTTGGAGGAAGTTCTACTTATGGTGATAAGTAAGGGGAAATAAAACCTACGCACTCATATGGAGAGAGAGATGGGAAATATATGACCACGTTTCACCAAAATAATAAGCCTTGCAAGTCCTGTTTCACACATTCACTGAGGCTGCAGGAGCATGGAGAAAGATGTGAAAGGATACGCTCCAGATTGTTGACACCAGTTACCTGGGTACAGGAGTGGGACAAGGGCAGGGGAAAGAGAAAGAAATAAACTAAAAGTAAAGTTGTTTAAATTATAATTTTAAAAGTTTACTGATTGTAAAAAGTATGTAATATTCACTTAAATTAAACTACATTTCTGGGCACATTTATCTTCACTAAGAGATGAAAAAAGTCTGGACACAAAACCAAATAGTGTTTATCTCAGGGTAACAAGAGTGCAGGCAAAGTTCACCTTTTACCCTCATCCTTTTTAGGACCATTTGCTTTGATTTCAGTATGTGTATTGGTTCTAATCAGAGCTGCAATCATGGCTAAAGCACAAATGACCTTCTGTGCTCCAAGTGCTTCATATAAAGTCACTTAGGGGACTTCATAACTGATACCATATGACAACAGCCCTATTATTACCACAAATTTTAAAATGAAGACCCAGGAAACATAACAGAGCATCAACTTGGCCCAGCCACACAGCTTATCCAGTGTAATGCCTGTCTGATTAGAGTCCAGCCCAAAAGAAGGCACTAGCAAAACTGTGTTGATATTTAGACAAGCACAAATGCCATCTTCCCATTGGGGAAATGAATATTCTCTGAGCTGGGTGCTTCTCTGACCTGGTGCCTCCAGCTTACCTGCCAAATTCCTCCTGGGAGTCACCAGAAGGCACTTTCTTAGTTTCTCCTTCCTGTCCTAGCTCTGGGCGTGGAATCAACTCCTAATGAAAGTTTACTGAAGTGGGATTGTTAATCCCCATGTCTTCTTTCTAGAAAGATGATGAAGCTGAAGAAAGGGTTTGAAATAGAATATCTCAAGTATGAGAGCTGGTATGCACACAGATTTTAAAAAACCTGTTCTAATATAAACTTTATTAAAGTTATTACTGGGTTTTTAATTGCATTTTGGAAACAGAATCTAATGACTAGAGAAAACTTTTATTAAGCCTCCATACAGAATGCAAGTTGTTTGTTTAAATGCACTCTCCATATACTATACATCCCAATTAGACCTGCCAGAGAAGCTGGTTTACAGGTATCATTTATGCTGACTTCAAAGGGAAGCCACCTACTGAAGGTCCTTCCAATGCAGAGGGCACTGCTCACACTGAGAACTTTTAGCTATTCTTGTGCAAGTCATAATTACCATTAACATAGATCTAAAATTATTATAATTTATATGGTGGTGCATCAGCAGAGAAATGCATGAGTAGGTTTACCACAAACATTAGGTGGAGCTACACATTGTATTAGTCACTGTGTAATATGCCTATTGGACAGTTGCTTGGGATAAACTAGAATCATCGTGTCCTCACCATTTGAAGAGTTGCAGCAAACCCAACCTCAGATTCTCTTAAAGACTGAGCTGCCCAGGAAGTTCTTTGAATACCATGTCAGGACCTTTAGCCATGGATGCTCAGATTACTTTCTTAACTAATGTTAGCTGTTCTTTTTTTCTCAGCCATAATTGAGAAATTATGATTTGTGTTTCACTTTTGGTCACTTTTGTTCATTTCTCTCTTAAGAGCTCCTTGATGCAATTATCATCTTGAGTAACAATTCTAAATAATGTTAGTCAATTGAGTACTTCCCATGAATCAGTGCAAGTGTCCACACTTTACCTACATCTGCCCTTAGCCCTGTGACAGCCCGGTCTGTAGGAGATGAAGACAGGGAGAGGCTGGAAAGTTTGGGGGAACCTGTTCAGAGTGATACAGCTCATTAGTGGTCATGGAGACAGCTCTAAAGCCATGACCTTTCCACACGTCATTACCCAAAGGTGACTTTGACAACTTCAACAAAGTTTCATTATCCCAGGTAGTCTTCTCGCTAGCTCATAATTCAAAAAGAGGAAGTTAAAGTTATTTGTTCCATTGCCTTTGTTCTTTTTTTCATTTTAAGCAAAAATAAAAGGATATTGAGTTTGAAGGGAAGTAGGTAATTAGCTCCAGGTCTTTGTTTGGGTTGTTTGCTTCCAAAAATATTAACATTTCAAAATTCTAGTTCTGGAAAACTCAAATTATCCAATCAAAGATGAAATGATCAATTTGGGATGTGGGATGGTTCAAAATGGTTCCCCTTTGGAAGATATCGATAGCTTATTATCCTTTCTCTTTATCTAATCCAAAAATTTCATTTCCTGACAATGAGGAACTGTAGGTCAAAGTTATTGACTGAGTCGGAGTCCAAGCTAGGAGTTAAGTCATCCTGCCTTATCCCATGGTAGAGATTGGAATCACTGAAAATAAGGCCGCTGCTTCTCTCTCTCTCTCTCTCTTCTTCTACTGCACCTCTCTTACTTGCCTCAGTCTCTGATATGCTCTGCCTGACCCTTCCTAGCACATGCCTTGAAACTGAAGTGCTATGGAGAACTCTCTTCATTAGCAAAGACCTCAGGGAACCCATTGGCAAGGAACAATGCCCTTTGCAGCACCCACTTTCTTAGGCCTGACCTTGACATTTCAAAAGCCTTTGCAAGTCTTGTTTATTTAATCCCCATAATTACTGGGGAGGAAGGTTGCTGTTAATTCCCAGTTTTCACTCCTTGAGGGAGGAAACTAGGAGGTCGAAAAATTAAATCATTTCCTGGGATCATTGGTGTTGGGGCCCTGGCTCAGAAACTCTCTGACAAGAATTTCCCTTCTCAGTGCTGAAGAACTGAAGGTCCCCAAGGAACAGATTAGGGAGAAACATGGGGCTTGAGCCATCTTCTCTGCCTTCTAAACTTCTTTGCCCTACCTCTCTCTGTGCTTTTGTGTCCCCACCATGTGCTGATGCCTGTCTCCTGGCAGGCAGGAAAGTAGCCGAGGATGCAAATTCCTCCTGTCACTTCTAAGAGACTTCCTGGACTTTCATTCATTGGTTTATTTAATAAATATTTGCTGAGTGTCTTCCAAGTACCAGGCACTGCAGTGCATGCTGCAGATGTAACAGGAGGACAAGCAGATATATTCATTCTGCTCTTGAGTTATACAAAGTTCCACTTTGAGTTGTATTCCTTCACTAATCTGGTCCTTAGGTTTACTCCTCAGTCATTGTGTGAGCAGCTGATCTCTGATTTTCAGTGATAGTTTAAAGAAGGTGAAGGTACATTAATATTGGGGAAGGTGCACATACACACACACACACACACACACACACACACACACACACACATTCTCTCCAGCTCAGGGGGACACTGCAGTTGTTAGAAAAGGTTCACCTCTGTGTTATTGCCTCACCAAAGTCATTTTCTCTGCTGTCAAATCTGAGAGGATGTGGCCAGCTGGTTCACTTGTGCACCTGTTACTTATGCAGATTCCTTGCTGTCTTCATCAGCCACTTTAACAATGCACCACAGACTTTACAAACAACAGTCGAAGACTGGAGTGTGTGCATGGCCAGAGTTTGCATGGAGGGCTTCCTCCATGTTCTAGATCACCAGCACGGCTGGCGGAAGGGGACAGAGCTCTCTGGGGTCCCTTTTACAAGGTACTCATTCCATCTGTGAGAGCTCCACCCTCATGACCTACCTACCTCCTTTCCATTTGGTTTAAAACAGAACAAATAAGAAACAGGATGAAACAAAGAACTTTAACTCTCTTGTTGAATCATGAGCTAAAGACTAGTGGAGGATGGAGCTTTGTTGAAGTTGTCAAAGTCACCTTGGGTAATGACACGCTATGTGGAGGACACGGCTTTAGAGCCGAGCCCATGGCCACTAGCGAGCTGTCACCCGGGTCCAGCCTCTCCTTTGTCTCCTACAAAGTGGGCCATGGTGTGGTCCAAGGCTGATACAGGTGAAATGCACAGCTGTGGATTGGTTCCTGGGAAGAGCTCAATGCATTCATAGTATTATTTTAGGGTTATTAACAAAACAATAGGAACATAGTGTTCTTAAAGTATTACAAATTTGAAAAATAGAAATGTCTATTGTAAATACTTCCAATTCCTTTACTAAGAAGACAAAAGTAGTAAAATAAAACTAAAAACAAAAAACAAAACAAAACAAAAAGAAAACAGATTTAGTCCTGTATGTTTAAGCAGGATTGGTTGTGGGCACCCTAAGAATACAGGAACAAAAACCTCTTTTCCCCCAGTTGTGGCAGACTTTAGCCCAAAGCAGTATAGAAATCTTAAAAAAAACTCAGGGTAGAAGGTACTTAGAGACTGGTAGTTACCTATATATCACTCCCAGCATGACATAATTAGTGATACCATATCAGGAGATCCAAAAAAGAACGCCTGTGTCTAGTTTCTATGGGCATTTGGGCATGTGTGTGCTAGCACGTGGACGTGTATGTGTGTGTTTCTTTTGCCTTTGGGTAACATCCTATCAACGGAGTTTAATTCATACTGCCCGAAGGTCATTTTTTCCTCCCCAGAAACAGCACCTGCCATGGAAGGGAAGGGCAATGAGAGTGTTCATGACGGTGGAAAGGAATCAGAGCAGATACACAGTTCATTCAGCTTCAGATTAGTCTAAATTAAGTACCGTAGCCTGCAGAGGGGCCGAGCTTGGAGGGCAACCTGATAGTGAAGCTAGAATCTCAGTCTATCGATGTACTAAATTGATGGCAATGAAAAGAATCCTCCCCAGACACAAAAGTACACTTGTTTTCAGATTAATGTATCCTGAATGTAAGCTTTTCAGTGCCTGCTCTGAAGGAGTTAACGTGTGCTTGCTTCAGGGCAGAGGCAGAGGCCAGTAGTCCTATTTTGTAAAGTATTTGCTTGCAGAGGTGACCTGGCCACTCGCTCAGGAATACACTGAAGGGCTATTCTTTCCTAACATGTCACGATGCAAATTCACAAGGACACTGAAGAGTTTGTTTAAACTGGTGGCGACAGAGGGACAACCCAGAATGTATGCTGGATGCACCTTACATGCTTCCCCCGCCAAGTCGAAAGTCATCTTGAGTGGGCCCCGTTTCCTCCTTCCACTTGCAGAGCATCTCAATTACCTGCTGTTAAGCATCTCGCCCTTATCTTTGTGTAACCAATGCCTGTTTCTCTATTCAAAAATGACTAACAGGAATTCAGGGTATTGTGTTGAATTTTAATGGGTTATTTTGTTTCTCATACACTGGTTTTCTAAAGGCCCCATAGTGGCTGCCTCTCTCCTGCTCCTTTAAAAATAAGATTAAGGATCTTCATCCCTGACAATGTTAGGAGTCAGCTCCTTGCTAACAGCTAGGATGCTGTAGTACCTAGTGTTTTCTTCTTGTCCCAACCCAAGATCCACTTCATACATCATGCCAGCTACATATCCCCAAGTCCAGAGTCAGATCGAATTCATTTTCTGGCCAAATATGTTCAATAGATTCCATCTGTTCCTGGAAAATTAATTCCAAAACTTCTGCTTCCTTTTAGCTTTTGCCACATGGTCCCAAACTACCCTGCCATCATCTTCTTCTTCCTCCTCCATTCTGAAACTGGTCCTGTTGCCTTGCCTCAAACACACCTATGCTTCCTGTCTGCACCCCCCGCCCCCCGGCTTCTGCCTGCTGATTGTCTCCGACGCATTGTTCAATTCCCATCTGTTCAAGAAGACTCCCTACTTCTCACAGTGTGGCTTTTTCCTTTTATCCACAAAGCTCTTCCTTGACTTAGCCTTGTTGTAGGGATTTAAGCACTGGAGATGCCTACCTCTACTCATACATTTGCAAAAAGCAAAAACTGTCATCTTTGTAGCCCAAGAATATTTTGCTTTTGGCAGACGATCTCTCTCTCTCTCTCTCTCTCTCTCTCTCTCTGTCTCTCTCTCTCTCCCCCCTCTCTCTCTCTGTTGCACTGACCTGAAGAACTGTCAGGGCCATTTTTTAACACAAAAACTAACCATAGATATTAACATGTGAAGGCATCCTAACCCAGCCCAGTGTGTGATGCCCACATTGGATCAGAATTCCCTGGGGGTTTTCCAAAATACACTGTCTGAAGCCCTCACCCTAGAAATCTAAAACAAAACTTGTTTTAAGAAAGGAGGAAGAGGGGAGGAAAGGTCACAGAGCTGATCAGAGATGAGGCCCTGATTATCACTAGCATGGTATAACAGAAATGAGTGAGCTTTGATATCAATTCACTCAACCTCCCTAAACTTTGGCTCCATCACTTACAAATACCACCTATCTTAAGAGTTACGATGTTACCTAAGTGAGAGGATATGTGGAAAACACCTATACTGTTTATGGTACATAGTAGGCATTCCTATGAAGATTGGTTTTTCCCTCCCTCCCACGACTCCACACCCAGGGCCCAGCCTCAGTTCCAGACTATAATTCTCAACTGGATAAACTCAAGTCTTCAGTCATTTACCAAAATGTATGGAGAGCTCCTATGAGCCAGGGTCTGTGTTACACCTCCATTACATCCCAGTAAAATGCAAACAGTCCAATAACATTTAATAAAGGATCTGTAATTATTACATTAAATTATTATATACTACATGACTTTTGGGATACGAATGTCACAATCAATCAGTCATGAACTACTCAGCAAAGGCTTGGAATATCACAAATTATTGTTAAGGATTATTCCTTTTCTTGTTAATCTATTTTAATTCATCCTTACATGAATGAGAGGCTTTTAACATAGAAATAAAAGCATGATGTAAATTCTTTTTTCTTTTGGTACCGGGGATTGAACTTGGGTCCTTGCACTTGCAAGGCAGGTTGCAAAACCACTGAGTTAAATCCCAGCCGCATGATGTAAATTCTAATAGTCAAAGGAAAGAAGAATTTGTTTTTACTAGTTCCAATTTAGTGAGCTTTTCACTCATGCATCCCTCTCCCTTTCTTTGCCTGGTATCTAATAAAAGGTTTATGAGTTTCTGTTTTTCTTAGCTAGGAGGCCAGAATAAAATTGAAATTACCATTTTCATTAATCCAACATGGCATATGTGAATAAAATGCACACATTATGACATTGTAATGTGTTTTATGAGCAATATCTATTTTTTTCATTGCTCTGCCTTCCTATAGAAAAATTTAATCTATTTCCCTAGAAACTGGCTCTCAAGGATATACTGGTTTCAAGAATGCGTATTTTACCCTATGGTTATAAGTAACTTGTAAAAATCAATAAAATGTTCTTTGTTTAACTGTTCCACTGAACTGGAGGTTGAGAACAGAACAGTTTCATATATACGTCCAGCTCTGGGAGCGACTCCAAAAGTTGTTAGATGCAGTCATAAAATAACTCTACATTAGGAAAAAAAAAACATTTCTTGCAAAGAGAAATTTAAAAAAATAGATTTATGTCTTAGCTACCTTCTGGCCTCTGATACACAATACCTGACACCCACAAGTAAAAGAAGAAAAGGTGTATTTTGGCTCAGAATTTGTAGAGGTTTCGGTCCATCGTCAGCTGGCTCCAAGGCAGGGCGGCCTGGTGGAGGGAGATGGCAGAGGAGAATTGCTCATGGCATAGCAGGCAGGAAGCAAAGACCTATCAAGAGAGGAGAAAGGGAACGATACTCTCCAGGCCACGCCCCCAGCGACCCACCTCCGCCAATCAGGCTTCACCTCCCAACATCACATTTACCTGTAAACTCATCAGTGCAGGAAAATCCTGATGAGTCTGATGACCCTATGACCCAACTACCTCCCGGAAGCCCAATCTATCAGCTCATGAGGCTTCAGGGTACATCCAGATGTAAACCATAACCATTAGGTTGAGCTATCACCACACACACGGAAAAATAAATAATGACATGTGATTTGTTCCAGTCCTATGTTACCTCCATTCTTTAAAACACCCCCCCCCAAATACAGAAACAGAAGCATCTTCCAAATGTTTTTATGTATTTGACTACTCTTTCCACAAATATCTGAGCACATTAACTATGTTTCAGACAGTGCGCTAGATGCTAGGAATTTCATGGTGAACAAAATAGGAAAGAAATAAAAGAACTGTCCTTGCCCTCATGGATTATAATAGGGATGAATAAACCAATCAAATATCATAAATGCTCCACTCCATCCAAGGAAGTTCACTGTTTGACAAAGCAACAAAAGGATTCCATGGAAAAAGGGTAGTCATTTTAAGTCGCTGGAGTAATTGAAAACTTATATGATATAAATAATAATAACAAAAAGTGGACTTCAACCTAAATATCATACTTTATACAAAAATTAACTCAGAATGGATCATAGATCTTAATTAAAGAACGTTTAGAAATAACACAAGAAAACTTCTGTGAGTTAGGATTGGCTTAATTGTTCTTAGACAAGATATCTAAGTATTAGGCTTAAAAAATGGATAAACTAACCAAAATTAAGAAATTTGCTTTAAAAATTCATCTTAGAAAGATAAACAGGCAAAGCACAAAAAAATAAAATATTTTATATAATGTATCCAACAAAGCATTTGTATCAAACTGAACACTAAAGAACACTAAATTCAACAGCAAGAAAACAAACAGACCCAGGCCTGTCCTGCAGCTCCCCCAGCAGAAGCAGCAGCCAGTAATGGCCACACAGCACAACCACCCACCAGCTTCAAGCCAGTACCACATTTCATTCTCTCTTGGCACAGGGCAGCACAGGTACAGTCTACCAAGGGACGTGTTCTTGGACAAGGACAGTACCCAGGGAGAGAAGGCAAGCCTGGAAAGCCATCAGACCCGGGGAGAAAGTATGGACCTGGCCAAGAAACTCCAGGGCCTTGAGTGCCACCCTCTCACGGTGACTGGGTGAGCCATAAACACAGGACCCCACCACAGAGAGGGAGCAGGACAGACATAGTCCCCCTTGAGAAGTGTAAGCTCGGGTTGTAAGGATACCTGCCCTTCTTGGGACACACGTGTCAACATTAAGTTCAGCAGGGACCAAAAGGTTGATCACATTTCCCACCTGCCAATGTGAGTAAGGACATACCTTGGCTGGGAGAGTTACCACAGTTTGATGTGAATGGACAGAGGGGCCTCGGTGTTGGAAGGGCACCTCAAACCCATAGGCCTTTAAGGTGGGTGGAGAGAATGACTGGGTGGATTCCAAGACTGCAGAACCTGGAAAGAAATCACTCACTCAAAAACACAGGACTTTTATTTTTTCCTTTGACACAATTATTTTTATTTCTCTCTCTCCTTCACCAGGTTTGTTGGGGTTTTTTGCTGTTGTTGTTTGTTTTGTTTTTGTTTTTGCAGGTAGGGGTGTTTTTTTCTCCCTTTTTTGACTTTTTCTTTTTTTTTCTTTTATTTCCTCATTTTCCCTAACTTGCTTTCTCTTATCTTTGTTTCATTTCCAATATTTTCCTCTAATTTTCTTTTTCTTTTTCCTTGTTCCTGTTTTTGAACACTATTGATTTCCTTTTACTCCTCAATAGGATGAACCCATGTATCACTTTTCTCTCCTCCCTCTCATAGCTCAATGATAGACTATTTAAATTTTGTGTTTTGCATTATTCCATTTCCCTACTCCCTCTAACTTTCCTAGTGTAAGTGCCAAGATTTATGAACCTCTACATAGCTAGTTAGCGTTACAAAAGAGTTAGTAGAGCTAAAGTTGTTCCATTTAGTAGATTTTTATTGTCAGCCAGTAGTATGTCAATATTTGGTTTGTCTTCATAGTATAATTATAGATCTCTTTTCAATGGTTAAGTGTGGCATTGGTCCTTAGGCTCTGTCAGTGTTTACTTTGATGCTATAATGGATGATGATTTTATTGCTATAACCAAGATAAAATAGTTGTTGTTATTAATTGGTTTTCTTGGATTGCCAATATCTGGATTGCCTTGAGGTCATTAACAATACTGCTGCCCATCCTTGAAGAACTGGGTAATGGGCCAAATGTACTGTTACCTCCTATCCCAAATAAATGGAGGTGGTTGAATCCTGGGGCAGAAGTAAAGGTAAAATAGCCACACTTTTAGGACACCACCAAAAGGTAGACATTCATTGAAGAGGTCTCCATACTAGCAACAAAGCTTTCCACTACAATCAACCCACAAGATTGAATATACATTGTTGGTGGGAGTGCAGACTGGTGCAACCACCATGGAAATCAACATGGAGATAGCTCAAAGAGCTGGGACTAGAGGTTCCATTTGACCCAGCCATCCCTCTGCTGGGTATCTTTCCAAAAGAATTAAAAGAATCATATCACAAAGATATATATGCACCTATGTATAGTGGCACAGTTTGTAATAGCTAAAACTTGGAAATAGCCCATGTGCCCATCAGTTGGAAACTGGTTTTTCTATAAAATGGAATATTACTCAGCCACAAAGAATGAGAAATTAGATTCATTCATAGGAAAATGGATACATATTGAGGATATACTCCTAAGTGAAATAAATAAGTCACATGTGTAAATACTGAATAGTTTTTCTGGTCTGAATAAACTATAACAGTACATAAGATCCTAATGATATAATGGACAATGTGAAATAGGAAGAAAGGGGCTAAAGGTGTAGGGAAAGTGGGAAGGGTAGGGGAAAGGTAATAAGGGAAAAGAAAAAATATGAGAAAATGAAGAAATGGAAATGAAGTGTTTGCAAAGGGGGAGGGAGGAGGGGTGAAGGGAGGGCAGGGACAAGGGGAAAAAATGAGAACCAAGACCTGTCATGTAAAGGCACAAGATCCCAATGATGAATGTAACTGTACTGTAGACCTAAAATGTACCAATAAACTCAATGAGGAAAAAAAAAAGATTAAATATAAAACAAATAAAAAATAGAAACATGGGAAGATGAGGCAATAAAACACCTCCAAAAACTTGCAACTCCCCCAGAGCTGATCCATGAAGCATCAGAGAAGAGGAACCCAAAGGCCACACAGCTGAATTATTCAATATTATATAATAGGAAAAAATTACAAAGTAAATTATATATTATATATATAAGAAGAAATACAAAGTAAATCAATAAGGCATTTGGCCACCTCACAGAAGATTTATATAAACAGATAATAGGCCAAATAAACAAAATAATCAGTGAGTCTACAGAAGACACTACTAAAAGCCAGCAGAACTAAGAGAAATGATGTAAAATATGAATGACCAGTACAGAAAAGAACTAGAATCTATAAAAAGTCTCCAAGTAGAAATTAAATAGATTACAAATTCTATCAAAATGGGCAGCAAAAGTACTCTATATGAAGATAAAGTGTCAAAACTGGAAGACACAGCTGTTGTTGGTGATCAGTTAATGATAGATAAGAACAACAAAAGAACATCAAAAATGGATCCAACAGTTCTAAAATGACACAAAGAAGACTACGAAAATTAGAATTAGTGAAAAATCAAAAGACAGTGCAGGCCCAGGGATTTAGCTCAGTGGTTCTGCTGCCTGCCTGCAAGCCCAAGGACCTGAGTTGGATCACCAGTACCAAAACAAAACAAAACAAAACAAAAGCAAACAAACAAAAACTCTGTTTACTGAACTAATAGCAAAAAACTTTCCCAATAAAGGAAGATAATTTAACATACAAATAAGTGAGGCATATAGACTCTAAATAGCCATGTTCACAAAAGCACTTCTCCACAAAACATCATAATCAAAATCCCAAAAGTCAAATACAATAATAGTCTTAAAAGTGGTTAGATAGAAGCAATAAATCACTTAAAAATGTAAACCCATTAAATTACAGTAGACTTCTCAACAAACCTTAAAGGCCAGAAAAGTTAAGTGACATTTTTCAAACCCAAAAGAAAATAATTTTAAACCCATGCTGATATATCCTGCAAACTATCTTTCAAAACTGATGGAGAAATAAGATATTTCCATGACAAAGAGCAATTAAAGAAATTCATAACTACCAAACCAACATTCTGAAAAAATCTCAACGATACCCTAGAAAGAGACAATGGAGCTAACAATGACCAAAAAACCTTCTCCTCGCAAAAAACTAATAGAATTAATATACCAGGTAGGGAGAGCAGTTAAGTGGAAGGGAAAGATAGGAAATAAGCAACAGAAAAATAAGGCAATGACAGAAATAAGTGAATAACTATCAGTAAAACTCTCAACGTAAACAGTTTCAATTCCCCAATCAAAAGACATAGATTGGCAGAATGCACCAAAAAACAAAATTCAATGGTATGTTCTCTCCAAGAAGCATATTTAACTCAAAAAGAAACTCACAGACTAAAAACCAAACAATGGAAAAAATTTTCAGGCAACAGGAACCCCCAGAAAAGCAGGTATAACTATCCTATATATAGACGAAGTAGACTTCAAGCCAGAACTGATCAAAAGATGCAAAGAAGGTCACTATGTATTGGTTAAGGGAACAATCCAACAGGAAGAAATAGAAATTATTAACATGTTTGCACTGAACAACAGTGCACCCAACTTCATAAAACAAGTACTACTGGACATAAAAGATCAAATAAATATAAACACAGTTATACTCTGTCACTACCCCACTATCACAAATAAACAGATCAAGTAGACAAAAAATCAACAAAGAAATACCAGAGTTGAACAAAGCTTGCAAACAAATGGACTTAATAGATAGACATCTCCAGAATGTTCCACTGAACAATCACAAAATATACAATCTTTTCAGCAGCACACAGAACTTTCTCCAAAATAGACCACATGCTAACCAATAAGTAAATTAGCCTTAAGTAAATTATTAAAGTATAAGAAAAAATTGAAATTATACCATGCATATTATCAGATCATGATGCAATAAAAAACTAGAATTTAACTACAAAAGAAAAAAACAGAAATTATGCAAATGTATGAAAACTAAATAATGCACTTGTAAATAAACAATACATTACAGAGGAAATCTAGGAACAAATAGGAAACTTTGTAGAACTAAATGATAATATCAGTACAACATACCAGAACCTGTGGGACACAATAAAAGCAGCTTTAAAAGGGAATTTTATGCATGTGCTTTCATCAGAAAAATAGAATGAGCCCAAGTAAATAACCTAATGATGCATTTCAATGCCCTATATATATACATATATAAATACCCAATGGTAGAACAAGGAAGGAAATTATAAAGATTAGAACAGAAAGCAATGAAGTAGAGATTTTAAAAAAAGACAAAAGAATCAATAAATTGAAGAGTTTGTTCTTCAAAAGGATAAACAAAATGGACAGACCCTTAGATGACCAAACCCCCCAAATGGAGAGAAAAGACCCAAATAAAGGCAATTAAAAATTAAAAAGGCAAAATCACAATGGACACTGCCAAAATAAAAAAGATTACTAACAACTACTTCACATAACTATATACCAAAAAATTGGAGAATTCAGAAGAAATGGATACATATAAATTACCAAAACTGAACTAAGAAGATTTATAAACCCTGAATAATCTAATAACAGGCAATGATATTGAAGCAGTAATAAAAAAAAACCCTACCAATTAAGAAAAGTCCAGTCCAGATTGATTCTCTGCTAAATAGTACAAAAAATTCAGGAAAGATCTAACACCAATACTTTTCAAGCTCTTTAATGAAACTGAAACAGAAGGAGTATTCCTAAAGTAATTACTACCTTGATTCCCAAACCAGGCAAGGATCCAACTAAAAAAGAGAATTATAGACCAGTCTATTTAATGAATATAGATGCAAAAATTCTCAACAAGATATTGGCAAACAGAATGATGAATCATCAAAAGGTCATACATCATAACCAACTAGGCTTCACCCAGGAATGCAAGGGTGGTTCAACATATGCAAATCAATAAATGTAATACAATGCAAAACAGAAGCAAAAACAAAAAAATTACATAATCATCTCAATAAGCACAGAAAAAGGCTTATGACAAAAATCTAAAATCTTTGCAATATAAAAAATCCTGATGAAAACAGGTATGCCTATTTTATCTTCCAGCAGGTTAAAACATTTCTGTTTTAATATTTAGTTCTTTGATCCATTTTTACTTTAATGAATGGTGAGAGATTTAGAGATATGGATCTAGATCTAATCTGCATGTGGATAACCAGATTTTCCAACACCAGTTTTTTGGGTTTTTTGTTTTTGTTTTTGTTTTTGTTTTGGTACTGGGGATCGAACTCGGGTCCTTGTACTTGTGAGGCAGGTGCCAGAACCACTGAGCTAAATCCCTGGCACAACACCATTTATTAAAGAGGCTATCTTTCTTCTCTTGTATGTTTTTGGCCCCTTTGTCAAAGATCAAATAGTTGGGTCAGGGATTTAGCTCAGTGGCACTATATCCACCTCACAAGCCCAAGGTCCTGAGTTCAATTCCTGGTACCAAAAACTAAACAAACAATAATCAAATAGTTGGATGTGCTTTGGTCTTTTCTCTTCCACTCAACAGTTTACATGCTAGAAGATAAAATAGATAAATCTCTTGAAGTCATAGACATAGACAAGGATTTTCTGAACAGAATCCTGGTTGCACAGGAAATAGCACCAAGAATCAACAAATGGGATCATGTCAAATTAAAAAGCTTGTGCACAGGAAATGAAACGATCAACAGAGTGAAAAGACAACCTACAGAATCAGAAAAAAAAATGCCAGTTATTCCTCAAACAGAAGACTAACATCTAGAATACAAAAAGAACTCAAAAAATTAGACCCCCCCCAATAAAAGAACCAGTCAAAAAATGAGCAAGTGAAATGAATAGACATTTCACAAAAGAAGTACAAAGGGCCAATAAGTGCATCAAGAAATGTTCAACATCACTGGGGTTCAAGAAATCAGATTAAACAACACTGAGATTCCTTCTACCCCAGAGAGAACGGCCATCATCAAGAAATCAATAACAAATGCTGGCAAGGCTGCAGGGGAAAATAGGAAACCTTTTTCATTGTTGACAGAAATGTAAACTAGCACAACCACTATGAAAATCAGTATGGAGATTCCTTAGAAAACAAAAACTAGGAATTACATTTGACCCTCATAGTCCCCTTCTAGGTACCTTCCTAAAAGATTTTAAAACATCATATTACAGTGATACACACATATCCATGTTTATAGCAACACAATTCATAACAGCTAAATCCTGGAAGCAGCCTGTAGGTCCATCAATAGATACATCAACAAAGAAAATGTGGGATTTACACACATGTAGAAAGAAAATGATCGCACCTTAAAAACCATAATTTTAAGTGAAATAAATCAGACACATGAGCTTCAATATTGCTTGGTTTCCCTTATATGAGAATCCAAATTATAAATAAAGAATAAAATAAAAAATAGATAATAGGAGATAGGGAGATAGACCTTTCTCGTAGGTACAGGGAGTGGAGATGAAGGGAAGTGAGATGGCAGGGAGGGAAAGGGAATCCAAACAGGAATTAAGATACGTGAGGCACATATCCCACTCCACACAAGGAATGCAAGCGTTATGTACTGCAAACATGTACTTATAAAAAAGAGAAAACTCACCGGAAAACTGGCAAGACAGAAACCAGCACTTTACCAAAGGGAATATAAAAATGGCAAATAAGACCATAAGAAAGTGTTCACTGTCATTAGGTATGATGCAAATTAAAGACATGGGATACCACGACGCACCTGCTGGAATTACTAAAATAAAAAACAGTGGCAGAACCAAGGGGCGATGCTGGTGCCGAGCAACTGGATCTCTGGTATATTGCTGATGGAAATGTAAAATGATATATAGCCATCCTGGAAAACAGTCTGGAAGTTTCTTATAGGTGTACACTTACTGTATAACCTAGCAGTTTTATTCCTTAATAGTTACCTAAGAAAACGTGTATGTGTATACAAAAACCTATCCGTGAATGTTTGTAGGAATTTTATTTACAATAGCCCAAACTGGGATGAACCCAAATATCCCTTATTAGGTCAATGGATAAGCAAATTTTGACTCAGCCATACCAAGGAATACTGCTAATAAGTAAAAGAGGACAAATCATTGAGACAGCAATGTGGATGGGTCGCTAGGAAATGATTCTGAGTGTGAAAGGGTTACATACGTCATAGCTTCACTTATATATCCTTGAAGAAGTTACAAAATTATAGTGATGGAGAAAAGATCAGAGGTTGCCAGGATTTCGAGGTGGGGAAAGGCGAATGTAAGAGGAGCAGCACAAGGAAGCCTCTTGGTTGCAAAGAGATATCCTGATCGGGGTAATAATAGTCATCAAAAACTAAATAAGTCATAAAACAATACACATACATTTCTATTAAAAAAGAACACCGTTGAAATCTGAGTACGGTTTTTACCTGCATCGGTAGCACTGTTCCGGTGTTAATCCCTGGTTTTGAGCAATGTGGCCTCTGGTTTTGTCCTATGTGGCTGTTGGTAGAAGCTGGGTGAAGGATACGCAGGGATTCTCCGTACTTATGTTGCAATTTCTTGTAAGTCTTGACTACTGCAAAATAAAAAATTGTAACAGAAGCAAAAATGCATACAAGGTCTTGTGATTTTATCGACACATGTAAAGTCACACACATGTGTACGTGTATACATACACACATATACGGTCACATTTCTGTCAAGTGCCACCCGGAGAGACATATGATGCTAGGAAGGACTTTGATACAGGGATTGACCTGGTTCCACAGGTCAGGGAGAGCTTGAAAACGAGCTGAGATCTAAGGGAATTGTGTCGGTTAATGAGGTGAAAAGGGCAGGCGGTTGAAGCCAATTCTCTTGACTTAGGAAAAGTTCAATAAGGTAGGAAAATAGTTCTTTCCATGAACCTCCAAAGCTGAACACACAGGAAGAAGCAGACAAGCAGCGATGGCCACATCTAAGGCAGATTGGGAAAGGAAGGACAGCAGCCTAGAAAACCCCAAGCCACTGGCTGAGTCAGGAGGGCAGAGGATGGAAGAGTCAGGAGCCCTTGGAGGTATGCAGGGCTATGGACGTGGGTGCTAACCCCTAAATCTCCAGCCACGTTTGACAAAGGACATCCTTTCAATGGGGTGGAGGTGGCAGGCACAGGGGAGCTGTGGACACGCTGCCGGCTGCTGCTGACTTTGTATAGCATTAAGGAAAAAATTAGAGCAGAAATTAGACTCCTTCCCGTCATCACGCACCTCCTCCTCTCACACCTTCTCCCTCCAAGGACCTCAGGAGTGGGATGGGACCCAGAGCTAGAACCGTCCCATCCAGCAAGTCACTCATCTCCTTGAGCAACATCTTTCTCCTCATCGAGTGAATTTAGACCAAATGACCTCCTGCAGCCGCCTCAGTCCTTGCATTTGGCAATTCTGCTCTCTGGCTTTTTGACACCTGTATTCAAATTGCACTTTTATTTTTGCCCGAAAGTTCATCTTTGTGAGTATCTGTCTAGCTAATGTCCAAGGGAAATGGTCGTAGTATGCTCTGGACAGATGCTTCCTTTCAAGCCATCCTTTTGCTTGAGGGGCATAAGCAGCGATCTGGAAGTAAGGTACAAGGAGTAGCCTGGGTCCCTGCAAATGATCCTGTTAGGTCAAGGAGAAAGAGCTGCTTCACTAAGTACCAACGCAAATGAGATATTCAATGCACCATTACGCACTCTTTCAACTGAGGGAAAGTTTAAATATTCTCTTAATAAGGATTTGACTGAGCTAATATTTATACATGTAATAAAAATTTCAACATTTTAGTTAAAATGCTATTTTCAGCGTGGTCCTGTGATTGGAAAGATTTAAATTATATTCATTAGTGATGTCATGTTCAATGACTGAAGTCATAACACTAGACCAAATCCAATTGACAGGCAGAAACATATTTGTTTAACAAAAAAAAGGGCTAGTGAGACAAAAGCAAGCCTGAATAGAAAGGGTTTTTTGTTTGTTTGTTTGTTTTTCTTTTCTTTCTTTCTGTTTTGTTTGGTTTGGTTTGGTTTGGAAGAGTGTCATTTTTCTACTGATGTCCTTCTTCCACCCAAGCAAATTATTACTTACCTTTCCGTTTAGTCCATTAAAATACTCACAAATAGTTTGAATGCCTGCATTGAAAGATGGATTCAGAACATGCAGCATTCACAGTGGCCAGGACTAGGGGTGCAGAATGGTTATGTATGGTTTCATTTTAACTCTCAACCAACCAAAACATGACTGTTTATCTTTAAGCCTGTGCAGCAGAAGCATCTAATTGATCCCACTTGGGAGACAGACTGTGAATAATGGGCCATTATATTTTGACGAGACACACAATTGCCTTGAACTTGTCAGGAGTTCAGGTGTGGGGATCCAGCTACCTGGGGCAGTGGCTGGAATGTGATGGTTTGCGCATTCCTGATCACGCATCTGCATCTGCCCTATGAGGGCCCGGCTCCATTTCACGGGAATAACTCACCTATTCATGAACAATGAAGTTCAGATTGTACTTTTCCTTAACACGACATTAACTCTCAAAGAGCTGGAAATTCAGCACTCGGTTCCATGAGCTTAGATTGCAAATCAGTCACTGAGAACATTATATGAGCAGTAATCCCATTAAATATATCATCTTGCAAATATCTAAATCCAGTTAATTAACTTGTATTGCAAAAGAGCTCGGAGATATAGTTTTCAGACAGCAGCCGTACACTGTAGGGCCCTAATTATTCTTAAAGCAAATTTCAGGCTCGACTTTTTCTACAAAAATACGTGGAAAACTGACTTCTAAGGGGAAAATGGATTGATAAAGAGCTACGTTTATAAGATTTGAATACAAAGGATATTCAAACATCTCAAAAATTAACTGCTTTCTAACATAAACTTTTTACTTGCATTTTAGGAAGCCTTTTTAATAAAAGGATTAAACAAAGTCTGCTATTTTAATTAAAATTCATGACAATACAATGTCATCTTTACAAGGGTTGTAGAAATTAACTAGCTCATGGATTTAGCTACCCTTCAAAGATCAGAAGTTGACTTTAGCAAGATATTAAAACCAACAAAATGTGTAGATTTTAAAATAATCACTGGAGGGATTTTAAAATAAAAATAATAATTTCATCTAATGAAAATCCCCATAACTGAGAGATATAGGACAATAATGATCATCTGCTGTGCGTGCATATATTTACCCATATATACAATTTTTGCATAAAATTTGCGTGGTTGTGTGTGCACAAGCTTGTGCTAGCAGGTTCGCGTGTAAGGCCTGTATTCACGCTCACCTCTTTGGAGCTTGCTTTGGACTTGCTCCTTATCATCACTACACTGGGTCTTCACCAGTATTTGTCAGCAAAGCAAATCCTCCCAATATGTGCTGTTCATTATGCTTCAAGAAAAAAATCCCCACCCTTTAAGTGTGAAATTCAAGACTGACTGATTTTACAATAGTTCACATTGTGGTTTCTCTAGACTATTGTTCAACACAGACATATAAAAGAATAGAAATAAAGTATAAGAACACTGGAAATATAAATAGTGTTTTCCTTCCAAACAGTTCAAATTCTTCTCCTATGTGAAAATCCATTTATATGTATGAAGAAGATACGAAATAAAGAACTTTTATGAATTCTCAGTGCCAACTGAAGTCTGGGGCACATAGAGTTTTAAAAATATGTCAACAGGATTGGATTTATTCACACTAAAATTCATGACCCTATTTGGGTATCGTGGTTCATTGTTCTGAAGAACAAAGTCCTGAAAATATCTGCTATCATTCTCACACTCCATATGTCACCAACATATAGCACACTTCTCCTATTGGAAAAAGTGTCTGCTACCCAAACCGTTTTGAAGAGCTTGTTATATTCACGACAGACGGACAGACTTAGAGAAGAAAGAATTGAGTAGATTACTTGGCCTTCTCTAGACAGAATGTAAGTAGAATCTACAGCAACCTACTAGCACACAACTCCAGAAACAGAGATTTAGTCAGTAAGACTCATCATAGCATAGGCAGCTGCTTTTGAGAGGGTGGGAATTTTCAGGAATATACAGATTTACCTTCAGTTGATTTTCTGAGACTATTACTTTATAACCATTTTCCCATTGTTTGCTCTATGTTTTTCAAGCCGAGCATTTTGAATAAATCACCTAGTTTTCCACCCTCACAGCTCAGTGGAACAATTACTATTATTTACTCCATTTTACAGATGAGGAAACCTGGGCTCAGAACTTCCTACTCAAAGTCATATATCTAGCAAATTATGAGACTGAAATTCAAACCTGGGTCTCATCAGACTTAAAACCTATGCTTTCAACCACCGAGCCGCACCACTCCCTCTAACCTAAATTTTCAGTACTCACGGTTGCTTTTGTAAATTCACACTAGAATTGGGAACACTAGAGTCTGATGTTTGCTCATGTGTTTCACAGTTTCCCGATGCAGAGAGGGTTAAAGATACATTCCTCAGGAAATTGAGTGTGCTGGCTGAGTTCAAGTGCAGCCCTGAACATAAGAGCCACAGTTGCCACTGGTAGGGGGTGGCAAGGACACCAAGAAATCCCTTCCTCACATGAGTTCCAGTGGCAGCTTCCGTGCCCATGTTGACATCGTTTATATGCAATGTGGGCAGAATGATGCAGAGCAAATTGCAAACCTCTGGGTTCAAGTTTGGAGGCAAATGGTGTTGTGGCTGGTGAAAGGGTTAAATGCCTTCCAGGGCTCCTCATGTTCACTGTCTCCTGGATCATGTTGTCTAAAAGCAAGGCCCCTTCACCATGGCAAACCGAAGACATATCTTAATGACAGTATAATTAGCAGTATCGTTGTGGTAATGATTCTTTTCATCTGGAGCACAGGCTGCACAGAAAGGGGCTGTCATTCAGCTAATTCCACCTGCCTCTCCTTTTGCCTCTCCCCGGCTTTTCCCCCCTAGGTCAGTAGCGCAGGGTTAGAACCAGGTGTTTGACAAGTCCTCAGACTTAGGGCTCATCCAACTAATTAAAGAGAAACACATCCAAATTCTAGTGAATTATTTTACTTTAAAAAATGCTTCCCATTCATCTGGCTTTGTGGGTTTGATTAATGACGACGACAAAGGGGCTGTTGTTTCTGCAGCCCACAGCCACTTGGTTCAGGTTCAGTGGGCCCAGGGAGAGGCATCCAAGCCTTAATCTGGTCTTTCTTTCCTACTTAAAAATCCAAAGGGTAGAGAAGTTTCTGATTTTATCAGAGCCGCCAAGGCAGGAAAGGAAAGACGAAAACCATCTTGATCTACTAACTTGATGTAGCCAGAATTTATTTGTTTAACTTAAACACCCTTTAGAAGACTTTCACTGTTTATTTGCCACACATGGAATAATACAGGACATTAGGAAAGCATTAGATTCATCAATATATTTTAATATGCCTAAAACTAATAAACCCCAGAAGCCTATCCTTCAGGGAAACCATAACTGTACCTTTGCCCCGGTGCCAGCTCAGGCATCTGCTAGGATGTCGTCTTCCCCCAAGCCTGACTGCACTGGTGAGGGAACAAGGACATCTGGGGACTGAATCTGGGGGAGAAAAACTGAATTTTGATTCTTAATGAGAGTGATTTCTTTAATCAGAGTATTTTCCATTCTTATAGATAATTAGGCATCAAAGTACATCTTGGATGGAGTTGTTTCACTGCATTAGCAAACTATGTCTGCATAATTAATGAAGTAAAGCGTTTGGAGATAAAATTGAGCATTTAGATTACATTTAGATTAAAATGCACATGCTCCTGCCAGGTTAAAAATAAAATCCAACAGACAACTGTACTAATAAATTTAATGTATTTTGCAAAGCATAGATATTTAAGATGTGGCTTTTAATAATGCTAACCAAATTCGTCATGAGATTATGGTTTTAAAACCATAAGCTATAAATACTCTCTCCAAGTCTCCAAACCCTAAAATGCCAAATTATGCAATCCAATATCTACTCACTTGGTATTGAGACATTAAATGACATTTTAGTCTTACCTTTTAAATAATTATCTAAGCACTTTAACATCATTTTTAAATTCCTCATTTATTTGAACCTAAAATTTAAGAGAGATGCTTTTCTTTCAGCAAGTTTCTCTTAAGAATTTGAATTTTTTTTTAAAAAAAGAATTTGAATTTTTCAAGAACCTAAATGCATTGCTGATTTAAACTGTTTAATGAAAAAAATATCTTTTGCTTTCCTTTTACAGATGGGTAAAAATTCAATCTTGTCAATATATCTCACCAGCTTTGACCAATAACGAAAATTATCGTATAGCTGAGAAATGAATTCACACCTGTGACATTCAATAGTTTCCAAGTTTAAAGTTTTCAGATTTAATCAGTAAGTCCATAGTCCAATGATTTTCCTGCTTGCCTCAAAAAAGAGAAACTCCAGCGATTGTAAAATGGGGCCAATTAGAGCAATATTTCTTATAGAGCTTTGAGAAATGTCCTCTCTGTGGGATGCTAACAAAGATCACAAAAACAGTAAAATTGTTTGGCTTTACCCCATTATTATAAAGATTTAAGATATACAGAGAAAAGTTAAAAGAGTAAACAGACTAAGTAAAGGGGCAAACCTGCAAGTAAAGAAAGCTAAACAGGTTGCTTCCCTGCTGGACTTATTAGGGCCTTTAATATGTCAATGTGTGTGAGTTGTTTCTAAGACAGGAGAAAACACATCATGTTCCATATTAATTCCCAGAGTCTTGCACATTCAGCGTTCCCACTAACGTATTTGAGAAATGCTGTTTTATTATAGATTCTGTGGTTTTCATAGAGAAGGCTACTCCCAAATGGAGGGAGCTTAGGACCAAACACACTTCTAAGAACAACATTTTGGAAAATTCGGATTTAAAAATTCATCAACTCTTAGAAGTTTCACTACATAAAATTTAAGGAAGTGTCTACAGGAAGATTACCATGCAATAGATTTAAGTATGCTACCTCCTTCAGAGGAGTTAAACCTTTCTTCCTCAAATTGACTCATGTTGCTCTAAAAACCAGGTAAGGCTAGGAAACTGGCAAGAAAATAATCCAAATGAATAAAGGTCTTTTTTCTCTTTAATCCAACCATTACCTCTATAAAAAAAATGAAATGTAGCAGTTAGATTCTTTCAATTTAACATGGATGTTAAAAGCAAAACTATTGATGGTAAGTCAGCTAGAAGTCTTAGCAAAAATTAATTCAAAACTCTCACTTAAGTCTTGCTCAACAGTATGGTATCCAATCAGTACAAAATGTCAAGTCCTCTGCTGTTACATTTCCCTGCTTCTTTTCTTCAGGTTAAGAATTGGATTTGGGAATGCGTGGGTTTTCAAATGTTAATGCTGAAATCAAATGAATTCATTCCTGAGCATAAGACACAATAAGAAAACTATTCTCAGAGGCTGTTGCAGTGCTTTTAAAAAGATTTTTCAGCTGGGCATGGTGGCACACGCCTGTAATCCCTGCACTTGGGAGGCGGAGGCAGGAGGATCTCTGTTCCCTTATAAAAAAAAAAAAAAAAAAAAAAAAAAGATTTTTCATCATTTGTTTCACTTCTTGCTATAATCCTCGCAAGCTTGAACTCAAGCTTCTCAAAGAGCTCTTAAAGAAATCGTAATTAAAAAAAAAAAAATGTTTTTTGCCCTCATTTCCATACCAAAATAGTTCATTATTTTTCTTCCAGAGTCTTCTTTTACCACCTAGGAAACAAAATCCCAAGTATGGATTCAAAATGACAGATTTTGTGGGTTTTACTTTTCAGAGATGATGTCATTTGTGGGGAATTGTTGGGTAAACCATACACTCTTTTCAGAAACCTGCAATTACCTTTCTGAATAAAGAGATCAATGTCATGTTTCTAGAAATAATGGCTAATGATACGTCTCTCGAAAGGAAGTGGCGTTATTAATTACCTCACTGTGAACACACAGTTTATAGACAGCTCGGAGGGCCATTCGTCCAATTAAGTGTAATGACTAAAGCTTCAGTTAGTCCATCTGTATGGTCTTCTAGATTAACAAACCCGCAGCTTTGCAAGACTTGGAAGGCTGATACTGATACGCCGGGGAGGTGCCCTCAGGAGCCATACCTGGCTGCCCTGCCTGGAGATCTGCGTACCCGCATCTCTTCCTCTCTAATGCTCCAGTTTTGTTTCCATGTCAGTGGCCTTGGTTTTGACCATCCCTCTAATTTCTATGCCAAATATATCATGCTAATGTATATCATACATTTAAGTATATATTTAAATGAACAAAAGTATATACAATTTTTAACATTATATGTGCATACTTCCATATAAACTATAAATGCTTAATACATAATAATGTTTAAAATAAATTCTCTCTTCCTCTCTTTTTATTATTTGCAGTGCTGAGTATTGAACCCATGACCTTGGTACTAAGCTACAGGCCCAGCCATATTTTCACTGTTATTTTGAGAGAGGGTCTTGCTAAGTTGCCAAAGCTGGGCTTGAACTTGTGACCTTCCTCCTCCTTCAGCCTCCTAGATTGCTAGGATTATGGTCATTGCCATGAAACCCAGCTATAATTTTTTACATAATGCATTTGTATGTAAATTATAGAGGTAATTATAGAACCATATACTTTCATACTTTACAAAATATAGTTCAATACAATATATTGATACCATCAACACAGGAAAGTGAAAAGAACAAAGCACCATAACCCAAGGGTCCACCATTCTCAGACAGAATTTCCATCTGCCAGTAAGTCTGAAAATGTTAAAATATATATACTTCACATATATACAACATCCTATACATGTGTGCATGCATGTGTGTGTGTGTGTGTGTGTGTTAACACATCTTTATTTATTATTATTAAATGCTCTGGTTCTTTTATTCTTTGAGGTAGTGGTCGAGCCTGCTTCAGGAGACCTTGCACACAAAGACCCCAATCAGCTGAGGTATTTCAAAAGACATCCTGCCTCTTCCCTCCCAGCATCAATAATTCATGACAACAGTCCTACCCTAAACAGTTTACTTTGGTTTCTCCTCATTGTTTCTGGGGTCTGTGTGTTGGACTCTAAGTAATGATGGCGAACCTTTAGGAGTGGGCTGAAGGGACCAAAATGGTGAGGACACCTGGGGTTCAAGACATAGGCCTCATCCCCTAGGCTCCCAGTGACCACAACCGAGTCCCAGAATCATGCATGACAAGAGCAATGGCTGGACACTAGATCCACATTTTGGACTCGCAGGAGCCCATTGCTGCCCAGCTGAATGGTCTGTGACTTCCACCAACTCCTCCCCAGAGCTGGGGACAATTCTGGAGCCCTCTTCCTGTGTGTCTGAAACCCCACACTGAGAGGCCTGGGTGAGCCTGGCACCTGAGGCTTCCTGAACAGCTACATAATGGCCAGTGGTCTGTCCTCATTAACAGCCAGTCACACCTGCCTTGACAGATGCTCCTTTACTTCAGGCATGAGCAGCCAAGCAGAGCTCTGGTCCTTCCCTGAAGTAGAACGTGGGTGACTTCCAACCTGTGCCTCACTTCCACTGCAGAGCATAGGTCCAGGTCCCCTGTGCAGGTGAAACTGTCAGCAAAGTACAGCCAGATACTGCAGACCCCAAGAGCTGTGTTATGTTGGTTTTTCCTTTGCTTAGTTTTGGTTTTAAGCAAAACCTCCCATATTTCTGTCCTCTCTTTGTTATTCACAAATACTTACAGAGCACCACACAGGTCCCAAACACTATCACCTATGAGAAGAAAGGATAAGGCAAGACTGGAATCTCTCCTTCACTATCACTGGTAGTGATCTTGGACAAGTGACTAGACCTCCAGGAGCTTTAATTGGCTCGCTTGCACAATGGGGACAATATTGTCTATGGTGATCAGTGGCTGTGGTGATTACATGACGTACCAAAGTACATAAAGTACCTGACAACCTGCTTAATATGGTTGACATTTTTACTAAATATGGGTTCCCTTCGTCCTCTCCACAAAGTTTGGTCTGAGCACTTTTTGTGGTGTCAAGAAATAAGGCATCGCTCTATAACCCACAGAGTGTGCCTGGTTGTCACTAAGTATGGGGACATCTCACCCCAACTCGGGAAGTGCTGGACTCTCCATGGCTCCTATGTGGACCAGAAGGGACTTTTTCCATCACAGGTAGGTTGGCAGCTAACCTCACAGAGGAGGAATTAATGATTCTGGATGTGTACATGTTAATTCTGTTGGCCCCTCCCACCACAGCATCAGGAAATTCCTAAAACTTCTCTTGCCTGCTCTAAAATGTCCATGGTGCCATTACAGGCCATTCAGATCAAAAGCATCGGTTAGATTTGAACATCCATAGCATGAACACAAGCCAAATTTCACTCCTAGAGAACACTGGCATGTGTATGCCAGGGCACAGGCAAAATGTTCGTATCGGCATCATTTGTGGACCAGAAAAGTAGACATATTAGAAATTTCAACAGTAAAGTTGATAAATCGTGGTATGGTTGTACAGCAAAAGAGAAGGAAAAGCTTCACACAAACTGATAACATTCACTCTTGAGTTGGGTGGTGGGTTCACAGATGTTAATTTCACCCTTACTCTTTAAGCTATACGTATGGTTAACATACACTCTTATGTATGCTATATTTTATTAGTTTTATTATTTAATGTCTCTCATTTGATCCTTGGGAGCTGAGTTTCCCAGGGGAACAAGTATGTATACATAGACACACATAAAGAAAAAAGTAGGGCTGAGGATTTAGCTCAGTGGTTCCACTGACTGCCTCACAAGTGCAAGGCCCCAAGTAGGTACATTCATTTTTTACCAAGTATCTTCAACTATTGGTTTACAACAGAAAGCTAGAAAACTCATGAAACTGCCACCTTCCGAAACATCACTTAGGAGGCAGACTAGTCTAGAAATTGGGAGATGTGATTCCTCTTAAAGTCTGGGTTATGTCTTGATCAGAAATATTCATTTAAAGTTGGGGCCATGGATTTAGCTTAGTGGTTCCACTGCCTGCCTTGCAAGCACAAGGACCTGAGTTCGATCCCCAGTACCAAAAAATAAATAAATAAATAAGGTCAAGCTCCTCCTACATCTATAGCCACATGAGCACAGGACAATAATCTTACATTTTCTAAAAGTATGAATTGTTGCTGGGGAGGCTTTTAAAGGCTTTCTTCACACATGTACATAGCAAGAGAACTCAGCTTTGAATCAAGAGTCTTAAGTAAAAAAAAAAGTAGCAGCTATTCTTCCTACCATGATGGAGGTTGCTGGGGAATCAGGAAGCCCTGAGCAAAAGATTACATCAGTGAAGGGCACTTCCCTCCTTCTCACCCGTGGAATCTTTCCTGAGCACCAACAGGTCAAGAGGTGACTCTCCAGCACCTGACCCTCCACACAATCCTGACTGTTCCCACAGCTACACTGCCAACTTTTAAGTGTCCACGGAGGCCAAGATGGGAGCCCTTGCTGTACAGACGGTCTGCATTTCCACATCCCTTGGGTCAAGTACGCTGACATCACCCAGCAGTGATCACCAAGTCTTTCTTCTAACTTCTGGCTCAGCTTTGAATTTCTCCTTCCATCTCCAGAATGTCTGGGAACCCTAGGATTACTTGATCCAAACAGTCCAAACTTGGACAACAGGCTTAGGATAAACAATCTTCCTGTCTGCACCACAACCTTTCTGAGGGTGAGCAGTGGGAGCCAATTCACTTGTGTGGTTGGACCATCTTTGACTCAGAGAACATCAAGTCCAACCTCAGGCCACCAGCAACAGGCAGCAAGCTTCACATCAGGATGTGACAAGGCAGGACCCTCCGACATACTTCTAATTCAGAAAACAGCAACGGTTCATCTCCCTTACTCATTCACTTGGCACCTGCTACACACCACACACTGCCTGCCTGCTGGTATACAACAGGAAACGAACCCAACAGAATCCCTGGAAAAAGAGAAGCAGGTAAGCAAGCCAGTAAATAGAAAGAAATACTTTTTGTGGCCCGGTGAATGGAAAGCAACAAGATGAAGTTGAAGTAGAGAACAAATTAGAGAAGAACTTTTTAAAATAGGGGGCTAGAGAGCCCCCTCCATAAATGTCCTTTAAGCTTAGAAGGATGAAAAGAAGCAGGCATGATGAAGAGAAAGGGAAAATGGCCATCCTGGAATCAGAAAGAGAAAATACAAATGCCTGGAGACAGACAAGTATCTGACTTGTCAAGATGCAATGGAGTGGGTGGCCTAAACTGAGGGAGGCCTGCGAGGGCAGCTGTGCCTGGGCCAGACCATGCCTTCTCTTCAAGAAAGTGCAAGGTCCGCTTGTCTGGCACAGGGTCTAAAGACCATGTCAGCTTGCCCCTCCTCCCACTCTTGCAGGTGACACGGGCTCACCTCAGAGGGCTAGTTTTCTGTTCTGACTCAGAGTGGGCACACTGCCCATTTCCACCCTGGGTCCACTGCAGACCCAGTGTCCCAGGACATGCTGTCATATGCTAGAGACAATATCCTTTAGGGCCCTGTCAGTATACCCTCAGTCCGAGGGCATCCCGGACCACTTCAGAAATGTGATATTGGGAGTTGGTGCTCAAGGAGAGCAGTTAGATTGGTCAATCCCAATGGTTCCCCAAATTCCTAAGCTCTCTCCACAAAGTCCCACTGTGGAAGCTGAGTAGTCAGAAAGTCTTCAGTAATCTCAGGCCATCCAAACAGCCTTGCTCTATACAAAACCCAGTGAGGCCCGGTCTGATTCTTGGTCCATTTTGCCAGCTGTGCACCAGACAATAAGAATGCTGAGCTGTGGAGAAGGAAGTGAAGGGATCTCCCTGGCCCTCAGGGCGGATGGAGAAAGCTTTTCTGGTCATACTCAGACTCTCCTGGGTCACCCCTAAAATCCAGTAGTCAACCATGGATGAAGGGAACCTCAAACTACAAGATTCTGATGAAGAGATGCCAAAAATGCTTCATGGCAGCTTCAATTTTCTACTATGTCTATGATTATGTCTAAAAAGATACGGAGATAGAGATAGATATATCACGCCATGAAATAAAATATAGGACAAGCTTTTAAACCACTTCCAGTATAAATATTTTTCTGTATATAGCTACTTATAGTATTTGCCTTCAGATGCTTTTATACAGTTCTTGCCACACATGTATATATTCATGTTTTTAAATTTTATTTATCACAACACTATTCCATATTCTCCATTGTCTTTATAGTTAACATTTTCATACTGGTATTATTATACTACCAACTAAAATATACTATTATTTATCTAAGCAATACCTTTATTTTGGACATTTGTAAGATTTCAGCATTTTACTGTTATGGCAAATCCTGCACTGGATATTTTCATGCATACTACTTTTTGCTCCTACATTTTGTTAACTTTTTGGCACATTTGTTCATGAATAAGTTACATCTCTCTTTTCCACGTGTCCATTACTTCTCTTAGAGATGCTTCTAGATGCAAATGATTTAGTATGAAGTTAATGTTTTGTGAAAAACTGTCTCTTCTCATGACTGATGATGCTATCAGCACAAAAGACCTTTCAGTGAATGTTTCTCCAGCCCACCTGGGGTGTCCTGTGCTTTTGCCTGCAGAAGAGAATCTGAGTGAAGGTCCTAACCAGTCTGTGTTCTTACAATAACCTCTCCCTCTTATAGCCACCGTCACACCTTACATCACTTCACAGAAAGAAAAACCACCAGCCTTGCTTGCAAGAGGAAGAGAGGGAAAGGGCCTGGCCTTAGATGCCACCTGGAGAGGAGCGCTGACCCAGAGAATGGTGACACGCAAGTCAGAAGTGCCCTCAGCAGGAGTCGTGTGGGCCCTGCACACCCTGGGGTTTTTCTCCCATTTTATTAATAAGATGCAATAGAGTGGGTGGCCTATAACCAACAGAAATCACCTGCTCATGTGTATAGAAGCTGGAAGCCCAAGACCAAGCTGCCAGCAGATTCATGTCTGCTGAGAGCGCACTTTCTGGCTTATAGATTGTTCCTTCTTGCTGTGTCCTCCCATGGTGTAAGGGATGAGGACGCTCTCAGGCACTTCATTTATAGGGTGACTGATTTCACTCATGGCCATTGCCCTCATCACTTCCAAAAGTCTGCACCTGCTAATACAAGCACCTTGGGGTGAGGTTTCCAAATCATAATATGAAAGGAGCACAGCATTCATACCAGGTCACCTGAGACAAATTACACTCACTTTTGTGCTGAGTTGGAGGCACTAGCCCCTGTGTGGAATCAGACAATGATAGCTTCCTGCTCTTAAATCTGTGTTTAACTAAATTGCTAAAAACTGCTAACAAGGGCACTGAAAACAGACAAGTTCTCTAAATGGGGTTACTTAAAAAAAAGACTTTCCCTCTTTTTTTCCCCCTTTTGGAGGGAAGAAGGTTAAGCAGCAGAAAGCACTGTGCTCAACTCTGACCTTTGACAACTCTGTTAGGATTACTCAGTACCATTGCTAGTCCTTTTAAGTAGATGGGGTAAGAATTACAGCTGTTGGCAACTTTGACAAATCTAAAGAATGACATTTCTGAGAATGATTTTTATCAATCTAGTCCTAACTATCAGCACAGAGTTCATGTTACTGTAAAATAAAAAATGCCAACAAATTCACTTCTTTACTGTCACATTCAGATTTGATGGAAGAAACAGGCAGGCAATTAATTATATTTAGGAACCATGCATCTTGGCTTTGAAGTTAAATGTATTTCCCTGTGGCTTTATATTGGGAGCAGCTTTTATTAAATTCAATTACTTTTCCCTCTGGTCAGCTCCATAAAGGTGCACTCATAGAAGAGGATGGCTCTTAACAGAACTCTTTCCACTGGGAAACATGGAGACTGAGTGGGTTTGGCCACTAAAAGGGTCCTATATAAGCAAAATAACAGATGAGAGGGTATGTTTCTGGCAGTCTTCATGTTTCCCTATTTCCTCACGAGCCAGCAAAACAAAGAAGAAACAAAAATAGAAGGCTATTCTCATTGTCCAGTTTGTCTTCTGACCTATATCCTACCCCAACATCCTTACCTTTTCTCAGAAAGGAACAAACAACTTAACCCATGTACAATCTTGAGACCATGGGACTCCTCTCCTTTCCAGTGACTTCCAGACATATAGCCTGTTGGCGCTGCAAAAAGCCCCCAAAAAATAGCCCAGAAAGATTAGAAAGAAAGTCACCAGTTATAGACTCAGCTCTGTTTCTAGTCATAGGAGGCTTGATCGTGTCTGCTCCATGAACTTCACTTTCTTCCTCTGACCAGGAAGTAGTCACGATGACTCTGGATCGCCGTGTCCTGCAGGGACAAGACAGGGAGACATTACACAGGTGATAATTGCCAGTTATCAATCAGACTGTTAATAATAATTCATGAACTAACAAACCTCTACTTCAATATCACTTAAATCGTAGCTTTGTTGATTTTTTCTTGTCCAAATGTATAAAAATGTATCTTACTCAAAGTAGAAAAAAAAAAAGATGTTCTCTCCATACCATGCACAAGCAAAGATGTTTTAAAAATCTAACGAATTATTTGATTAGATAGTGACTGCAAAAGTCGACTGCATCGTCAGCCAATCGGGTGGTAGCTCCCAATGAGGGCATTTTCTAACCAAAAGTACAATGTTTTTCAGTAATAAAGTGACTGATTTTACAAGTCCCGAGCATTGCTTTAAAAATGGTTGTATTAGGATCAAAAGCTTGGGTGCCACCTGGGACTAATAAGTAGTCTGTTTCTTCCAGAAACGTCACCTACTTCAGCCCCAATCCTGGCTTAGTGAAATTAAGAAGTACAGAAAATACAAGGCAAGCTCAAAGAGCTCATAGAAGAATTATGTACGTAAAATTCAATATTACCGGCAAGTAATTTTCTTCCAAGTTTGTCACAAAAATGAGCCAAAGTTAAACTACAAGCAGCATGCTTCAATAAAGCACTTCCCAAGCTGGATTCAAAAGCGCAGCACCGAAATCCACAAGTACCTGCCTAACTGCTCTGAAATCTGGTTGTTTGGCATCCTCATTGTCCTCCTTCCATTTTCATTGTTGATAATGTTACAGATGTGAGTTCCCAAAATCTGTTTCATCCATCCAACATATCACTACTGCCACTTTAACACCTTTAATACAGGAGGATCGCTGTGAGTTCAAGACCAGCCTAGGGTACATAGTGAGTCCCATGTCAGCTGTAACTACATAGTGAGACCCTGTCTCAAAAAAATACCAAAAAACCAAAAACAAAACAAAACAAAAGATCATCAAACTGGCACATCGGTATTTAAGGTGCATAGAACACATCTTCTGGCCAGTTTCTCTGGCCACACTGTGGCACTATGATCCCCAATTCAATTGGCTGTAGAAATGAAAACGTCAGATGTCCAAGTGTGTTGACATCACTAACTTCCAAGTGTGTAGACATCAGTAAAGATTCTCTGTACTGGTTAAAACAATGGGACCAGGGTGGACCTAAGGAATGGCCCTGAGACTGATGTGTTCTAAACACAATGTGGCCAGCGAGGAAGCTCAAACAGTAACCATGAACTCTAAAATGTAAATTATCTATGGGTATAGTCCCACTTATTCATTTTTCCTCTTACTATTGGTTACATTAATCTGCCTTTTTTCAAGTCTAGTGTTTTTATCATATAGTTGATAACGTGTATAAAAGAATTACGGAGGTTTCAGATAATGCCTTTGACACGTTATCTGTCAAGCTCATAACTGTAGGGGGTACTTACTGATTCCCAATCAGAGTTGAATTGAGACAGGGCTGAACTGATATCTTAGCAACATGGGGTTCACCTTCATTTCTCATGGGTGTCTCGCCTAGGCTTTTGATTCTGATCATGATTTCCTTTTCCTATGAGGCTGCAGAAAATATGCTCTTTAGAAAATGTGAGAATGCTTTTCTTTTAAGAGTAGGAAGAATTTGTTGAGAGAAAGTAAATTCTGTCTCAGAGAGTAGTTTCTGTCTAGTTTATGTCTAAAAGAGACAGAAGTGGGGTCAGAAAGTGGGTTGGCCACTCACACAATTTCTCAAAGGTGTTTCATGGGACAAAGCCATGAGGTGAGGTGGGTTCAAGGTGGGACAAAACTATAGTTAACTAATAAGGTTACAAGTATAGTTGCTTAGGTAATATCGATCCAATGACAAATCACAAGTGGACAAAACAATAAACAACAAATAAGATTATAACAAGTTTAGTCATTTAGGTAATATTAATTAAATGGGGATCCAATGGGTAAACAAGTCACACAGCAAGAAGCATACATGGAATGAGCAAAAATTTTTCAGTGGTAAAGGGTGGGTCAGGGATCCTCCTTGGACAATCTTTGTCCCCCACCCAGGTGATGGATACCTATTTAGAATATCAGTCACTGCTACTCATCCATAGGGAAGCATGTGAGTATGACAGTTTCTCTTCTTTTACAATGCTGGCTTTCAGTGAATGTGTCTTGATTGTCCTCCATATCGACTCCTCAACTGTCCTCCATGTTGGATCCTTGAAGGCCAACCCTGTCTAACTGCCCACAAGATATCTACCTATCCACAATACTCCCCCCTCTGAAAAAGTACCCCTAACTGCTGTGAGGGGGCAAAGGGCGAAGACCATTTTGGCTACTTCTGGCTGAAGAGGGTTGTAGTTGTGGTCAACAGTCAGAGTTACTCTACAGAAGGTCTAGCTAAAGGCCCTCAGTAGGTGCCAGGCATTGAAATCTTGAATAAATATATAGCTTTGAGTCTCCAACCAGTAATCTCAGTGGAAGACCTCCAAAAGGATATAGGGGGAATCAATGCAAATCCCAAACCTGCTAGATATATGAAACGTGAGTTCATGTTCTCTAAAATTGAAGAATGAATTCTAGGAACAGTGGAGGTTACGAGTAAGACTTTATTGAGACAAGATAGCTTTTGTCTAAGAGAGAGATAAAAGAGGAACCAGAAAGTGAATTATCCCAAAAATGATTTGCAGCTAGCCACTCTGTAAAGCTTCAAAATTTGGTCAGTGTCACAGATAGCATCACTGTCCTCATTGAAAATCTAAAATTAGCTAGGCATGGTGGTGTGTATTGGTATTCCTAGCATGTCAGAAGGCTAAGGCAGGAGAATCACAAGTTTCAGCTCTTCCCTCCCTGCCAAAAAACAAATTTGAGCCTAGTCTAGGAAACGGGGAGTTAGCAAGGCCTGGTCTTAAAAAAATAAAATAAGAAGGGGAATAGTGGGACTGGAGATGCAGCTCAGTAAAAAAGGCCCTGGGTTCAGTACTTACACACACAGACACACACACACAAATGCATGCACAAGGAAGGAAGTCTAAAAGAATGGACAAAAAAGTAAAAACAATGAACATCATAGTGATTATAGCAAGGCAGCAGGATAAAAGGTCATTTTATGATACAGATGTCATTCATCTTTCTATACACAGCAGTGAACAGTGAAGGCTGAAATTAAAAACACATTATCACTTACCTCAATGTGCAAAAAAATGAAATACATAGATAAAAATCTAACAAAATATGTACAAATTCTATATGAAGAAAATTATAAAACTCTAATGAAAGCAATCAAACCAGAACTAAATTTATAAACAGTTATTCCATAAGACTTGTTATTATCAAGATGTTAATTCTTCCAAATTTCACCTACGTATTCAGTGTAATCCCAAAGAAAATTCCAGCAAGTTATTTTGTGAATATTAACAAACTGATTTGAAACTTTATAGGGAAAAGGAAAAGACAAGAATGTATTACACATTGAAGAAAAAAAGTTAAGAGGACTGATGCAACCTAACTTCAACATTTACTATAAAGCTACAATAACTAAACAGCATGGCATTCATGAAAGATCAGAAAAATCAATGGAACAGACCAGAGATGGTCCAGGATATTATCAAATGTCTTTGACAAAAATGCAAAGGCAATAAAATGGAGCAAGGATGTCTCTTCTGGACATTGTGCTAGAACAATTAGATGTTCCCATGTGAACAATTTTTTTAATTAAAATGGACTTTTTATAAAAATTCATTCAAAATGAACCACAGACCAAATTTTACAATACAATGCATTAAATTCTTAGAAGAGGTCAGGGGTAAAATCCTGATATCTTTGGCTGTGGTGATGACTTTTGGGACACAATACCAAAGGTACTATCTATATAAGAAATAACTGATAAAACAATTACATTAAAATTAAAAACTTCTGCTCTGTGACAGAAACTATAAAGAGAATTAGAAGAAAAGCCACAGATTAGGAAAACACTTGCAAAAGGACTTTTGTGCAAAAATACAAAGAACTCTTGAAACTCCACAATAAAAGAATGAACAGCCTGATTTAAATGGACAAAATACCTGAACAGACATCTCAATGAAGAAAATATACAGATGGCAAAAATAGGAAAAGATGTTTATTATCATGCTACTAGGCAATTAAAATGAGATTCCACTACTACTACTATGTACCTATCAGAATGGCCAAAATCCAAAACATTGACAACATCAAATTTCAGAAGGTTTGCAGCAACAGGAACTCTCCTTTATTGCTAGTGAGAATCCAAAATGGTACAGCTATTTTAAAACACAATTTGACAGTTTCTTGTAAAACCAAGCATACTTTTCACAAGTGATCCAGCAATTGTACTCCTAGGTATTTACTTGGATGAAGTGAAAATTAATAATCACATGAAAACTTGTACATGAAAGTTTATTGCAATTTATTCATAATTTCCAAAAATTAGAAGCAAGGAAGATTCCTGTTAGTAGGTTAATGGATGCATAAACTGTGGTGCATTCAGATGATGGAATATTATTCAATGCTAAAAAGAAATGAACTGTCAAGCCATTAAAAGATATAGGAGAATCATAAATGTGTATTACTAAGTGAAATAAACCAATCTGGAAAGTCTATGCTCTGTATGATTCCAAGCCTATGATATTTTGGAAAAGGCAAAACCATGGAGACAATAAAACAATCAATGGTTGCCAGAGGTTAGGGAGAGGGGGAAGACAGCAGGAAGAAAAGAGGATTTTTTCAGTACCGGGAATCAAACTCAGAACCTTGCACTTGCGAGGTAGGTGGCGGCACCACTGAGCTAAATCCCCAGCCCAGAAAAGAGGATTCTTAGAACAACAAAACTATTCTATATATACAATGGTGGATATATGACATTATAAATTATATACATTTATTAAAATTCCCAAAATGTACAACACCAAGAGTGAACCTTAATGCAAATGATGGAGTTAGGGTGATAGCTATGTGTCAGGGCAGCGTCACTGGTTGTAACAAACACTCCACCATGGTAGGGGATGTCGATGGTGAGGGAGACAAGGCATGAACGGGGTAAGCAATTTATGGGAAATTTCTGTACCTTCCCTTTCGATTTGCTGTGGAACTACAGTTTAATCTATTTTTAAAATAAGCAAACCTGGCCAAGGTCTTGAAAGGAAGGCTGGCTATGTGTTTGTGGCAGACTTCTTCCCTTTACAGTACTTTACCTCTGCTCCATGAAATCATGGAAGATTCCAGTCTGCTTCTTAGAAGCTTCCAGCCTATCTCTTCAGTTCTCTTCCCTGAACTCAATAAACATACACGGGGAAGCCACCATGAGTCTGAATAGTCCACATGAATGCCTGGTTTATTTTTGCCCAAGCGTGGTCCTCTGCCATGAGTCTTTCAAAAAAAAGACTTGTAAAGCCAAAGTAGCCGGAACAAAGGGGGACCCACAGAAATCAAGATGAGAGTCCTTACTTCTGATCACTAAATATTTCTGGCTCTCTCCTTTCAAGCACATGGTAAAATTGCGTCTCCTGACCATCCTGTAGTTGGAATAGAGCTATTTAACTCGTCTGGACCAATAAGTTGTGAATAGAAATGTGTTAATTCTAGGGGGAGGATTTAACCAGATTCTCTACAGAGATCTCTTTTCCTCTACTCTAGCAACTGGGAGCATTCCAGAGAGTCAGCTCTGTCATCTGGGCTCCTAGAATAAAAATCTCAGAGAAGAGTCCTCTGCCCATCTGTGATCGACATAGAGCAGCTGGAGAAGTCAGCTTTTGTTGTGTTAAGCTACTGAGATTTGGGGGCAGTTTGGTACTGCTGCCTGACCTTGGTGGTCCTGATTGATACCACATCCGTGCTCCCAGGAAGGCTTGCTCCCAAACTAGGATTCCATCTGGTTTCAGGAGTGAAAAATGAGTGCTTCAAGATATCTAAATATCATTGAATTTCCAACTCATATAAATAACTCCCCTGGCTGTGATCCCAAGTCATTTTCTGTTCTTCTAGATAATGTGAGTCCATAAAGCCTGGAATTGCCAACAGCCGTCATTTTGCTATTCTGAGAGAAGCCAGCCTGAGGCAAAATCATCACTCTAGTCTTCTATTATTTACCAAATTTCTATCATTCTAACCCGGTTTCCGTTCCTCCTGCCTCCCTTCTGTGATAACAGTAGTGAACATTTACAAAGGCTCACGAGATATCATGTACTCTTGGGCATTATATATACAGTTGCTATAGAGAATGATAACAGCTTTTGTGAAAGTGAATAATGTGAGTTGGATCTTCTCTCAGTGGCTGACAGATCAGATCTCTAGGTCAGATTGCAAAGTGGGGGGAAAAAAAAGAAGGATCTTATTGCTCACTTAACTAAATATTTTACACTTGTGTAAACTTCAGGATGGTTTGATCCTGGGTTCTCTGAGGTCTACCTATGCTTCTCTAAAATTCTCTCATCTGTGCTTTACTCACATTGTCTAAAGAAGAAATGCCTTTATCAGAACCCTCCAAACAAAAAATTGAAATTAACTTATACCAGCTTGCATCACATGCCTCCTTCAGAATGAGCTACTTGGAGAGATGAGAATGAAGTGAAAAGTAGGTGCTTACTGGCTTATTCTAAGTCCCAAGCTCTACCATGGCGTTGAAAGTGAGGGTCAGCTTCCCTGGAGTCACCCAACACTTCTACTCTGGCACAGGCCATCATCTGCAGGACCGATTATTCCAGAAGGTTAAGATCCTTCTTCATCAAAATCAATGTGAATTTCACTTTGTTTAATTTTAGGATTTCAGAGACAGAAGGAGTAAAGAAGGCTTGGATGGAGTAAAGGAACACCGTTAGAAACCTTCCCTGGTGTCCCAGTACTGGCAAATCGATCCAGCCTCAGTGGAGCCTAACTTAGTCACTTTCTTGCCACTGGGACAGAATGCCTGACACCCACAATATAAAGGAGGAGAGGCATATTTTGGATCACAGGTTTCAATGTTTTGGTCCATGACTGGCAGGTTCCAATGCAGAAATGACATGGCAGAGGGGCCTGGGCAGAGGAAAGCTTCTCATATCAGTGTCCAGGAAGCAGAGCATAAAGGGAGGAGCCGGAGAGAGATTTGCCCCTCCAGGTCATGACTCCAGGGGCCAGCCTCTAAGCAGGCTCCACCCGCCTTCAGTAGACTCAGCTGTTGAACTCATGGGTGGATTAATCCACCTAAGAGTACAGAGCTCCCGTTCCTTCCCACACCCCTGCCTCTGTGCGCATGAGAGTTCTGCAGGTTATCCTTGATCTAAACCATAAGTGGGGGTCATGCTTACCATCGTCTATTATTCCAACTTCACTCCCATTTCTCCTGCCTCCCATCAACCATGGCCTTCCTGTAATAGTAGCAAACACTGACAAAGGCTTACTGGATACCATGCATTCATCTAAGTGTTTTGCAGCCATTGACTCATTTAATTCTCATCATAATCCTGTTTCGAAGGCGAGAAGTCCATTTCAAAGGTGAGAAAACAGGGTCCGAGTAATTCAGTGGCTATCAAGGCCACAAAGCTAGAAAGTGTCAGAGTTGAGATTCAAATTCAGTCTGGTTCTAATACCTATATCCTCAACCCCTACGCTGACTTCTCTATCATTCAGAATTATCAGTTTAATGCTTTCTCTTAAAATTTTTGGATTAACTAGCTCAATAACTTCCCTCAGTAATGCAATTACCAGCCAACAGTCATAGGACCCTTACAGTAGGTTCAGCTCTATGCTAAGCACATTAACTTAGAGCTAATCGTGAAATATCTTAGTTCTATGGGGAAAATGAAATTTAGAGAGTTTAAGCTACTCATTCAAGGTTAGAGTGAGTTTGATGGAAGGCCTAGATTTGAACTCAGGCTCTTGATGATGACAGATTCTGTGTCCTTGATCACTGACTGACCTGTGGAAGGGTTGCAATTTGGGCTCATGGTCAGGCCTTTCAGCCCAAAAGGAATGATAGTTTCTCAATTATGAAGCTGTTGTTATTCATAATCCGGGGAGTTCATGACACCAGGGCAGATAGTGGATACACATGATTTTCCCACACTAACATAGCAAATAGCTGGCTTCTTTGAAGTCCAGCATGTAAATGGTGTCACCAGTCAGGGAAACACGGGCTCAATTCTGATCTATGTTAGAAGACCAGGATAAACTAGCTTCGGTATGAAACAAACACAGGAACCTGAAAACCAGATATGAAACTGAGACATCATGTGTCACTCAGGGCACAGATTACTGGGCTCAAGCAAGATGCTATGCAAGGACTTTTTGGGTTCAGGTTTAATAAGTCCAGCAAAAGAATTTAGGAATTAAATAATACCCAAATTGCCTGGGTTTAGCTCAGCGGTGCCACTGCCTGCCTTTTAAGTGCAAGGCCCTGAGTTTGGTCCCTGGTAACAACAACAACAAAATAATAATAATAATAATAATAATAATAATAATACCCAAATGAAGGAAATCCTCTGTCAATGTGTGAGCCATCTAGAACCACAAGGCTCTGTGCACATTTTGGTGTCTGTGGTGACCCAATGGCTCAGGATGGCATAATTTTACCCTGTCTAATTCTGAACTTTTGGTCATTTAGCCCCTTTGCACCCTCTGCTGCTCCTCCCCAGTCTTACCTACTCCAGGAATAGCCCTACAATGCACCATGTCATCCATTTTAAAAATAAAGTCATGCTGGATGTTTTCCCTGTCCAACTCCATACTTTCTATACCCAACAATAAACAGATACAGATAATTCCACCTGAAAAGTATGTCTCAAAACTACCTACTTCATCTGCACCCTCATCCCAATAATACCCATTGCATTTTTCTCTTTACGTCCCCTTTGCTCTCTCCAACCTCTTCTTCAGGCTACAGCTAAAATTTCAACATCAAAATTAACATAATTTTAACATGTACCATCCCATGCCCATACTTAAAATGTTTTAAATGTTTTGCAGTGTACAGATGGTTCATCAACTCAATTGTTCAACTAAGGATTTTTTTGAGTTTACAGTGGTGCATATCCATACATCATTTTGTTTATCACTTTTAGTACAATGAATTGCATGAGGTATTCAACACTATTATAAAATAAGGTTTGTATTAGCTGATTTTGCCCAGATGGAAGACAGTGTGAGTATCCTGAGCATATTTAAGGTAATTAGGTTAGGCACTGATTTCCATGTATTAAATGATTTTTTTTTACTTGTACTTTCAGTACATTGTGGGTTTGTCAGAACACTATTTCAAGTAAAATTCCTCTCTTTTCCATGACTTAGACAGCCTTGCTTGATCTGTTCTCTACCTGTGGCTCCAACCCTACTGGCCCTCTCCCCAGCCTCCTACCCTGATGTGTCCCATTCTTACCTGGGGGGCCTCCAGGCAATGCTCTCTTCTTGGTCTATTCCTCATCCTTCAGTTCTCAGTAAAAATGTCAGTTGTCCAGACAGGCCTTCCTTAACCCTCCAGATGGTCAGGCAAAATATAAGACATCCAGTTGAATTTGAATTTCAGAAAAATATTAATAAATTTAGTATACCGAAGTCCTAAATAGTGCATGGGCCATACTTATCCAAAAACTTATTCATAATTCAGCCAAATTTCAAATGTAACTGAGCATACTGTATGTTTATTTGCTCACTCTGGTAACCCTACTGGCCACCCGAGTAGTCACCCTAAGTTATTCCCAACCACATCAGCCTAGTTGCTTCCTTCACTGACTCGCCAAAATTTTAAGGAGCACAGGATATGTTTTTTTGTTTATTGTCTGTGCTCCCACTGAGACTCAAAGCTCCTTAAGAACAGGTCCTGAGTTTATTTTATTTATCAATAACTACTCAATAATTGGTATATAATAAAAGCTCTGTAAATGCCTAACATACAAGTTCAATAAATATGCAACAAATGAATGAATAAATAAGTATTAATTTAGTAGAAGAGTTAGCATCTCATTTTTTTTAACTTCTTCCTAGGTAATGTGGCAAGTTTTCACCTTATTGAAAAGACATTTCACAGACCAACACAGTAGAGTATGTAATCATAATCCATTTAGCTCAGTAATTAGACTTTAATGTGACTAAATTCAGCAGACTGTGCACTGAAGAGACTAGGTGTGGAACAATGTTAACGCTACTTTGACACCCTTCTAAATGATAAAACCATGGAAAAAATAAAATTGGAGGAAAACGGGGAGGGAGGGAGAGAGAGAGAGACAGAGAGAGACAGAGAGAGAGAGAAGGGGGGAGAGGGAGAGAGAGCACGCTTTCTAGAAAAGCCACAGGGGCATACAATTCAGGTGAGCAGTTCAGGAGGGAAACAAAGTAATGATGTCTATGAAATAGAAAACAAGAGGAACCCAATGCAAGGAGATATATCAGGAACAAGTCTTAAGACACTGGGCCAAGGCACAGAGTGCAGAGATGCTTTGGAAAAGCAAAGATTGCTAAGAGATCCAAGCACAAATCAAATCTGCACTGAAGTCCTGATCAATGCAAACTGTCATGTCACATTCAAAGGAAGGTCAGTGAGGGAGGGTACTCAGAGACAGAAACAGTCACTCAGGTGAGCACTTCTGTTTTCACATTCAGATTTGCTTACTTGTTTATAAGTGAAGGGTGAGTATAGATGTTCATTGCCATCAATTTCCCAGGAGTGGCTGGCACCTATTTTCACACTCTCAAATAAAAAAGAAAATTCCTAGCCTATTTAACAGGCACTTTTAAAACAAGCATGAAGATACCTGTCATGGTGGCAGCAATGACAGAATGTATGCACCAAAAACTTTGAGATGTGTTTGGAAAAAGTTATCCTTATTCTTGGATGGATATGAGGCTGTTTCTTGTATCTAGAGCTGTATTTGCAGAAACCATTGCTGGGTCTAGCTAATGTATCTCTACAACCACTGCCGCTGGGAAAGAATTCACCGAAAGTCACCTGGAAAGAAGGGTTCGTTGCAAACTGTGATGTGATCTTGCCCTTCTTTCTCTCAAGATGTAGTCTTGAGTGTGGCCCAAAAGCCCCATATCTTCATTGCCTTTAAGAAGGCTTTGGGGTTACTCCGCTTCATTGAGAAGGAGCTGATAATATTGTGGTGCCACTAGGAAAAAGGTCTGTCCTTTTTGAAGGGATTTTTTTAAAGTAGGGTACTCTTTGGGAAAGTGTAGGCAAAGTCAGCTCAAACCACACCTTCCCCCTCTCCCTCCGGGATTATCCATGGGAGATCCAGCTATGATGAAGATTGAGCATGACTCAGAATAACATATACGGTTGCCAGAGGCAACCCAGGGGAGTGTGGTAAAAGTGTGGGCTAGGAGGGATACTGTCTCAATTAATTGGTAGGCAAATGAGTGAGCAACCACCTTATCAGAAAGCAGAAATTTTGGAACGTGGTCCCCTTCTCTTTGAACTGCTCCTTTGTAAGTTTACTCAAAATATTATGAATCTTCCTCAACCCTGCCCAAAGCATTGAGTGAAAAGATTGAGCTCTTTTCAACCACAGGGCCTTTGCACATGTAGTCCCATCTGCCTTAACTCCATTCCTGGGCTGGATCTTTCCTTCCTCATGACTCACCCTCATGTTGGTCAATTAGATTTCCTAATGTTACTGATTCAGAGAACACCTCCATTCTTTTCATTTCAAAACCCATTGCAACTTTGCTGTCATGTACCAAGTTGCCCAATGGGTGGCACATTCAGTATCTACTCCAGCATCGCCTGGCCTGTAGGCCATATGGGCAAGGAAGGCATTCCCACCTTCACCACTAATCCCTTGGAGTCCAACAGCGGGCCTGGTGCTCCCACTGGAAGCACATTTGCTTAATACTAATTGCAAGACCCTAAAAATGGCCCTATTCATAGGTAGACTGGTTGACTCTATGACCCATTAAGAAGGCTCATAAAGTTGTTTTCAATGAAGAACTGGTTAAAAATATGATAAATTTTATTCCATGTTTATAACAGCGCAGTTTGTAATAGCTAAAACTTGAAAACAACCCAAATGCCCATCAACTGCAGCCTGGATAAAGAAGATGTGGTTTTTCTATAAAATGGAGTACTACTCAGCCATAAAGAATAAGAAACTAGAAACATTTATAGCTAAATGGATGTACATTGAGGCCATACTCTTGATGAAATAAATAGGACACACTTGAGTAAATATCGAATAGTTTCTCTGGTGTGCAAAACTGCAAGTGTGAATAAGGTTCAGGTGGTATAATTGAATGTGTGAAATAGGAAGAAAATGGCTAAAGGGGAAGTGGGAAGGGGAGGGGAAAGGAAATAAGGGAAAAGAAAAATGTGAAAAAATGGAAACAAAGTCTTTGTAAATAGGGAAGGGTGAAGAGGGTGAAGGGAGGGCAGGGGTATGGGGAATAAACAAGAACGAAGATACATCATGTAAAGGTACAAGATCCCAATGATAAATGTAGCTGTATTGTTTGCTTTAAAGGTACCAATAAACTTCATGGAAAAATATTTGATAAATTGAATCATAAATTCACTCTAAAGAACAAAGTTACCAAGGATCTATTCTTAAGAATCCATGGCATTTCATACAGCCATTCATGACTGCACATGTAGTAATGGCAAGAGAGGTTGGACTAAAATGGAAATGTCACCAGAAGGGAAGCTGTATCTTCAGGAAGGGATAAGAAGCAGCAGAAAGAATAAGCTCTTTTTTCCTTTTAATTTCCTTAAAATACATGACTGGTTAAAAATGCAAATTATGCCGGGCGTGGTGGCTCACACCTGTAATCCCAGCACTCGGGAGGCTGAGGCAGGAGGATCGCTGTGAGTTCAAGACCAGCCTGGGCTACATAGTGAGTTCCAGGTCAGTCTCAACTACACAGTGAGACCCTGTCTCAAAAAACCAAAAAAAAAAAAAATGCAAATTATAACATTGTGGGGCACATAATGTATGTAAATATAAAACATGAAAATTATAGTCTCAAGAATGGCAGTAGGGTAGTAAATATGTTGATCAACTTGCAATATTTCCATACTTTACAAAATTTGTACAATATTAATTCTAAATAGGCTAAAAAGTAAAAAAATGGATTTTTGAAATCCCTAGCACACTCAATAAAAGTTGCAAAGTTGTACCTAAGAAGTCAATAGATAAATTAAAAGAGAATTTTTAAAAATATTTCAAAAGAAAGGAAAACGGAGGTTAAAAAAATGGTGGCAATTAGATAATAAAACAGTAGGCTGATACTTGAACTATAAAATGTACTAAAACCTCCACTTAAATGCAAAAATTATCACACTGGATTTAAAAAATAAAAACAAAAAGAACACCCAACCATGTTCTACAGATGTTAGCTCATCTGATTTGCATCACTATTGTCCAAGGCTGTGTGTTATTATCCTCACTGCATAGTGGATAGACTGAGACTCTAAAGAGAGTAACTTGTCCAAGCTCACACAGCTGACAAAAGGCAGGAATGGCTCTGAATCCACATAGTGCGCTTCACAGCCTACTGGTCAACCTTCTATGAAAATTTTAAAAGAATTGTATCAAAGAACGGAGGGAGGCCAGACAGGAGGAAGGAGAGAGAGAGGAAGAGAAAGAGAGAGAGGTGGAGAGAGAGAGAGAGAGAGAGAGAGAGAGAGAGAGAGAGAGAGAGAGAGAGAGAGAGAGAAGATGAGGAGGAGAGAGAGGAAAAGAGGAAAGGAGAGAAAAAATAACTGGGAAAAATGAAACATTAGTACCAAAAAAAGAATTGTGATCCTAGTACTCAGCTCAGTGGTAAGCTGTATTTATAGAACAATACTAATTGAGATGTTTAAAATTGCATTTTTATCTAAAAATACGCTATAGTACATTTTGATGATGGGTGAAAAGGAAGAAAATCGAAGTGTAAGGTAAAATTGACCTCCTCCTGTGCAACAGGAAGTTAGTAGAAAATGTCCCAAAGCAGTGACTCAACAGAGAGCACTATAAATTTAATTGAGAGGAATAGAGTTACATACAGAAGTAAGAAATAAAAGAGGCCTCCACAAAGTCAAATAGGATTCAACAGCCAGGCAAGGAACTTATGGGTTTTTTTTTTTTTTTTTGGCTTTACAGAAATTTTTGACTTTTTTTATTATATGCATATATTACTTTCCTGAAAATTCATTTGAAAAAAGAAGACAAACACTAGCATTAGCAAATTGGCATACTGAATGAACCATTTCAAAGACGATCATTTTGTTGCATAGTGTTCAGGATTTGCTAGGGAAAGAGGGAGAGAGAGGGAAGGAGAGAGGGTGGGGAGAGAAAATAAAGAACTGGCTCACACGATTACAGAGGCTAACACGTCCTGAGATCCGCAGTCAATAAGTGAGGGTCCTCACTGTAATTGCAGCCTGAAACCCAGGACAGCAGATGGTGTGTGTACATTCCAGGTCAAAAGTAGGAGATGAGGGCCAGGGATTTAGCTCAGTGGTTCTGCTGCCTGCCTCGCAAGCGCAAAGATCTGAGTTTGATCCCTGGTAACAAAAACCAAAACAAACAAACAAACAAAAATGTAGGAGATGAACAAGGTGCCAACTCCAGGAGTTAGAGAGGCAAAATTCCCCCTTAGCTTTTTTGCTCTATTCAGTTCCAGAAAAGATGAGCCTCCCCCACCTCATATCTAGAAAGACTAGGTGCCTCTCTCAGCCTGCTGATTCAAATGTAAATCTCATACAAAACACTCTCCCAGACCCACCCACGATAACATTAGATTAAATTGTGGGCACCCAGTGATGCAGTCAAGTTGGCATAAAATTAACCATCACTCATACTATTAAAAACATATATTTTTGTAAACAAATTCCCCTATTGAAACTACTATAAAATTTTCTAATATCCCAAATTCATCTAAATATTTACTAAATTGCTCATTCTTATTTTAATTTCTTTAAAAAATAGGAAAAGAACATTATATATGTTGAGTACATTGTTTTACTGTTTATATGTGTGTGTGTGTGTGTGTGTGTGTGTGTGCGCGTGCGTGCTAGCGTGCACTGGATACTGACTGAATCCAGGGGTACTCCAGCATGGAGCTACATCTCCAGCACTGTTTTGTGTTGTTTTTCGTTTTTGAGACTCAGTAAGTTGCCCAAGGGAGACTTGAATTTGCAAACCTCCTGCCTTTTAAATCACAGCAACTCTTCTCTTCAACAGTTATAAAAGCTGCTGTACTACATGTCCCTTCTGCTGCCTGCTTTTTACAGATCTATCCAAGTGACTATTTTCTTGACAAAACGTAACAGCGTATTACCTGGGGATTGTGCTAAATTTTGCTCACATTTCTCCTCAAGAGTGATTATTTCACACCACCTCTTTTTTTCACTCCATTTTCTTTCCCATTTCTGCATGTTCCTTGGGTAACTCATCCAGTCCTACAATTTAAACATCAAGTTCGCTAAGGAAATCCAGTTGTTTATTCTCCAACCTTGACTTCTCCCTGGAACCCCTCACCCACAGCACTATTTCTGATTTAACTCCATGCCTGCGTCGATGGGCACCAAAAACATTTCCCCCAAGCCCACTCCTACCCTGGACTTTCCCAATTCAGCAAAAGGCCCACATCTCTTTATCGATTTAACCAAACTTTTAGGCCATAAGCTTGGTCCTCTCATTTCCTTCACTTTGCCCAGTTTTAATCAAATTTTTGAGAGGATGAGCGAGGGGGGGTACGGCTGATCTCTGGGTCAAACAGCACCAGACAGGGACCAGGCAGGAAATGAGAACAAGTCCAGCTCGGCACCAGAAGGAAGAGGAGCTGGCCCCGCTCTTCCCTCAGTGTGAAGGGAGAACTGCAGCTACCAGGAGACCAAGGCACTTTTCAGGTGGGCTGAGCTGCGGAGCACAAATGGGGATTGATTTTAAATGTTGCCAACTATTTCAAACCACTTTATATACTGCATGGTCTTGTATCTGAGGGTCTGGTTGGGGTTAGGTTTCACTCTCTTACACACATCTACTGAGTACATGCATGTGTATTATATATTTGGGGTGTATTTGAAATGTAGATTTGAATTCATGATACTCAGCTCATTGTACATTGTTCGTGTTGTCAAATGCATGATCCTTTCTTGTGTTCTTCATTAAACTGTTTATTCATTCTCTTCCATATACAACTACTCCGACTGGCTGGATCTTTTGTTGTTTTACACATAAATATTATTAGCTTTAATAATGCTGTTACATAGATCTTATTCTGCGTCTTGCTTTTTATTTTTGGCCAGGGTTATGTTTTTCCAAGTCAGGCCATCTTGCCATGTGTCTGTCTGTTCTGTGACTTGCAAATGCAACAAAGCACTTAACTTGCTTGTACTTGCTTGCACTGGGTTTTACCTTCTGTGACAGCTGCCCATCAATGTGACAAAATACCTAAGAAGAGCAACTTCAAGGAGGAAAGATTTATTTTGCTCACGGTTTCAGAAATTCAGGTCCATGGTCAGCTGGGTCCATTGCTGTGAGCCTACAGCAAGGCAGAACATCATGCAGAAGGGCTTGATGGGGCAAAGAGGCTCACTCACCTTAGCCAGGAAGCAGAGAGAAAGGGAAGGAGTCAGGGAGAGGGGCAAGGGCTGGGGACCAGACGTAGTCCCCAGCATCACAGATCTATGATCCCCTCCCTTCCACTAGGCCTCACTTCCTGTTTCTGCCACCGCCCAATACCTGATTACGATTATCAAATCATAATCTAATCAACAGATTAAGCCACTTGATTAAGTTAGAGCCCTCATGGTCCAATGAATTACCCTAAAAACCCACCAGCTAGCTACCAAGCTCTCAGCACATGAATGTGGGGGACATTTCAAACCCAAACTATGGTACTTGTCCACAGATGGGAAGGTGAGGAAGGCAAGGGAAAGTAAAAATGACTAAGATACAATATACATATGTACCAGTTCTCCAAAATGAGTGTAATTATCACAAACAATTTTTTAAAAAATTTTTTTAGAAAGAAAGAAAAACACCACTACAGCACTACAATGAACGTCTTTGTTCCAGTTCTCTAGGAGCCTGTCTGAGCCCTGCCGGAGATACATCCTGAAAAGCAGAGTTGCTGAGCCTTAGGCACACTGTGGGAAGGTGTCTGGGGTCCTACATCCCCACCGACAGGGGCACCACTCAGCTTCTCTGCAGCCTGATGGAAAGCGCTACTTCCTCCCTCTTAATCAAATGATTACTTCCAGAATCAACACACTTTTTCCTAGAAAACTCAACAGGCTTTAAAACTGCGTACATTCTCAGACCTGAAAGCAAAGGATTCTTGTTTTATAGTTGATACAGGACAAACCAAAAAGCAGAGCCAAAACTGTTTTCTTTCCCAGCAATAAGTGCCTTGAGGCATGTACCTGTGATTTTCACCTACTGGCAAGCAGGAAGGGGTGGAGACTGCCTTTCTCCTCATAGTGTTCCTTAATCTACTCATCTCGGTATTCTAATCACTAGAACACAGCTCTCAAGAGGGAATAAGAAGACATCATTTCTATTAGGGTGTTTTGTCATGTTCGAAAATGACAACAGAATTCTGAAGCATAATTTATAGAACCTTTTCAAATAATTCTTTTTAAAAAGGAAAACATCACAATCTCAATTTGAGGAAAAAAAGAAACACTCTAAACTCTGTGGAGTTATTCTAGTTTAATGAGAAAATAATAAATTTATCTGGTCCGGAGTTTCAATGGGTGCTGCCTTCCCATTGCAGAAGTTACTTTCTTTTTAGTATGGCATAATGCAATCCTCTGATACTTACTTAAAAAAATTTTTCCCTACAGCAGCAGGAGTGATTATCATGCACGATAAGTAAATTTGTCAGCATTAGCGCACCGAAGTAACGTCCATCAATCCACACTCAGACACACCTGAGGCTGGAAGGGGGCTGCTACTGCCCGGCCTGCCAACCCAGAGTGATTTGGGAACTTTCTGTCTTCTGTTTTCCCTCTTGACATTGCAAGAGTATTATGTGTAATTTAATATTTGCTAAAATACTGAAAACTCCTTTTAATTGAATAAATTTACCAAAAAAACTTCATAGATTTAAATGGTCTTATGACTCATTTGCTAGAAAAGATTGATTTCTTTAATAGGATCCAGCTGTAACTTGCCTTGAGCATTGTACAAATTCTTTAGGGGAACCAATGACTTTTTTTTTTGTCTTTTGTCAGTGTAGTTGAAAATGATAGTTTTCAGTAGTTCTATTTATCAGTAGGGAAAACTTGTTTAAACACATTCAGAAGACTGCTCCTGTTTTTTTATTGAATCTAATCCTTCTGTTTCCCTTGTTAAGAAGATTTAAATATAAACACAACCAAATTTGTTTTATGTGAGCTGCAAAAGCCCAAAAGTAATACAAAGCGGACCAAAATAGCTCTCTCAGAATTCATATTAGAGAGGCAGTGCTATTTATTTGCAAGACAGAATGATGACGCCTAAAGAGACCAAAAAGAGACTGGTGCAGAACCCCGTGCCCAATTAAAACTAAGAAAACTGAATTTTAGGATTCTAGATTGCTGGCTGTTCCAGGCAGAGCCCAAGTCTTAATAGACGGGGTTCCTGGGAATGAGTCGGGCTCCCTAAAGGTAAATGTTCCTTGACTTCTTATTACAGAACTGCAGTAGCCACAATGAGTAGGATCTGACAACTGAAGACAAAAATATTGGTGCATTGAAGATGAACAGTGGGTTTCCTAAGCCTCCACCCTGAATTAGATGGCACCGGCCCTGCAATCATGGACATCCACAGCCAGTCAGGGTCTCCCTGCACACGGACAGCGTGTCCAGGACACCCCAGCAGGCATGCGTCCCGCAGATGGGCCCCCTCAGAATCAAGGTGCTCGGTCCCTTTTCTAAACCTGCCCATCAGGTAGGCCAGCCCCTTCTGTGGAGAGATGGGGCAGGGGGATCTGCAATTACCCAAATGCCTTTGCTTACAGGAGCAGAATGGGAATGTTTGCCTCTCTGTGGAAACATACAACTACAAAATGAAAATTCAGTAAATGTTTTATTATTCTATATGGGCTTCACAAGGGCTAGAATTCTCAACTTTATTCTCGTGGTTGCCAGGGCAAAACTGTTGGCAAATATCTTTCCAACTAACTTTAGTAATCCTTCCATTGCTTACATCCATGTTTTAAGCTGCCTTCTATTCAAATTAAACTATGTTATTGTCAAAGGAGTCACTTGAGCATACTCTTATGTACATATTTTCATTTCCTTCTCTGCCACAATTTTGTGTATCTTTCTTGTAACTTGTTGCTGGGAAAATGTGGTAATTCTACTCTTAGGCAACTATTTAAATTGGGGGAACTGTTCTTTAATGACCTTAACTGGCTAGAAAGAAAACTCCTTGTTAGAGTGTGCTTTGTATTCTGTTTTGGGTTTCAGAATTTCCGGATGTGTGACAAATATTACACAAACAATCACTTTGATTTGGCGATTCAGGCTCAGATCAAAGGTACCATCATCAAACACTTAGCGAGAGGTGATGAAACCAGGCATGGGCTGTGTAGTGCAGAAACAGACAGCAGGCAGGGGCATCCTGGGGTGTCTGCAGAGGGGCTCCTCGGAGAGCCAGATCAATAAGGAAGACACCTCGGTGTTGATGCACTGCAGGCGTCTCCCCATGAGCCACTTCTTTGATTTCCACATGGTACTTTTGATATTATTCAAGCCTTGGGTTCAGATCAAGTTGGATTGCTCAAAACTTAACTACTAAAATTGTGAAAACCACAAAGACTTCCTCTCCATGTTTAGAAAGCTATTTTCTAAAACACAAACCAACAAACATACGGGAACAATGTCATACCACAGATCACTGTATTTTTTAATTAGTCTTCGAGCTAGGGGAGACTTTAGAGATCGTCCCGTCTACCAGCCCTCCAACCCACTCCCATCAGAGAGATAGACAGAAGCAAAGGAGTTTAGTAAGTGACACAACAATCACGAAGCTCATCTGTGAACAGGTCAGGCCTTTGAGTGTTTTGTGACCTTCCATCTCTCTTTGTTAATCTCTGCTTCTCAAATGTTGGCAACTTTAGGAAAGAACCCAAGGATTAAGCAAAGCCGTGTGGCTCCTACCTAGTTACCTGAATTCGGCACACTGTGATTTGCTAAAGGACTAAATTCTGCAATCAGCCACAGATACACCAGAGTCCTGCATCTGTGGTTTCAAGTATGGATTAGAAACACTTCTTAAAATGCATCTGTACTGAACACATAAAGACTTTTTTCTTGTCCTTCCCTAAACAATACAGTATAACAACTATTTGCATAGCACTGTATTATGTAGCACCAGTAATCTGGGGGTGATTTAAAACACATGGGAGGTGCTATGCAACTACTAGGGCATTGGACATAGAAGGGACGTGCACATGTAGAGATTTTGTGTACATGGAGAAACAATATCCCATGGACATTGATGGACAGCTGTACAATGCTCTACACCAAAGTGTGATGGTCCCCTGGTTCAGTTTTTCAGCTTTCATTTCTCAATATATTTCCTGCCATCATCAGCGTACCGATAGTCCAACTCCACTGGACAAATAATAGCTCAGACTGGGAAACTCAGATAATAATTGATCTTGGAGTGTTTGCTTCTTTGCTTGAGTAGACAGAGGACATAAATCATTAAAGTGGCCTAGACAGTTTAGGATTTGTCGGTGGTGGGTATTCAGAGAGTGATAGGGATTCCCATGGAGTGACAGGGCAGGTTTTGGAATCAGCCTCCTAAGTGTGAAGTCAAAGCACGGTGGGGGAAAGGAGAGGAGAGAGAGGTAAGGATGGAAACAGAGTGAGACGTAAGGCCGTCCACAGGGATGTCAGGAACAGAAGGTGAGGCAGGGCCACAAACCCTGAAAAGAAATGTGTGACAGCCCCAGAGGGAGAAAGGAAGAAAGACCCCTGAAGGCCCAGGAAGACTTGCCAGGTGGCCCCATTTCAGTTTAAGGGGGAGGGGGGGGGCTGAAGTGAAGGAAGAGACACCTGGGCAGTGAAAGAGATGGGGTCAGGGGCAAAGGTTGAGGAAAACAAGCCACCTTGGACCTCAGATGGAAACACTCCCCCAGCCAGTCCAGGAGCAGCGCTGAGTAAAGGGTGGCAGTGGGGAGGCAGGGAGGGCGTCCACTGGGAAAACCCACAGCACCAAAGGGACTTCGCCAAGGCACTGTCTGGGTATAAGTAGGGATAAACACCAAGGTAGGAGGGGTGGCAGAAACCTAAAAAGTTTCTCTTTTGTTCCTTATTTACTAAACAATACGAGTTTGTGAAAGTCAAATCAGATTTTTTTTTCCTATTTCTTCATTTTGAACATTCAAACTTAGGGAAAAGTTGAAAGAAAGTCTATGCCCATATATCCTTCACACAGATTCATAAATTGTTACTATTTTGTTCCATTTATGTTAGTTTTCTACTTCTATTCTAGTTCCATTGAAATAAAAGTTGCAAACATCAAAACACTTCTCACCTCTAAATACTTTAACATGCAGTTTCTAAGAATAACCCTATTATATTACATAAGTACCGACATATCATTTTACTTAACATATAGTTTATATCCAATTTCCTCAACTGTTCCCCAAATGTGGTGGTTTCTTTTCTTTTTTTTTTTTTGGTATTTTTTTCCTAATCCAGAATCCAGTGATATTTGTGCAATGTATTTGGTTATGTCTTTTTAGTCTACTTTATTTTTTTTAATTCACTAAGTTTATTGGTACTGGATGGAAACAGAGTACATTGTATGAGTACATTATGACACTCATCATTGGGAATTTATACCTGTACATGACATATCTTGGTTCTTGTTTTTTTCTCCATACCTCTGCCCTCCCTTCACCCCATTTACAAAATTTTCCATGTTTTCCTTCTGTTCTCATATTTTTTTTTCTTTCCTTTCTCCCTGCTCCCATTTCCCCTTTACCTTTGGACCTTTTCGTGCTATCTCAAATAATCTATTATCCATTTTGGTCCTCATTTACACTTTCAGTTTCTCACAAAACAGAAACTATTACCAAATATCTTCTTTAGTCTACTTTAATTTGGAACACCCTGTTTATTGTTTATTTTCAGAACGCTGCAGTTTGAAGATAGATGGCTCAATTCCAACACATGCTGGTTTTGTCTCAGTGCTTCTCATAATTAGATTCAAATTATACATGCCTGGACAAAAAACAAAATAAAAGTAAAAAAAGTCTACCTGGGAGATACCACCTTTCCTAAGGTATACAGCTCACCTATGTGACAGAAAAAGTTATTAGAGTAGCATTAAGCCTGTTCATTTTCTTATGATTTATATTGATGTTATTATGGCTTCTCTCCCAAAGTTATTAACGATCACTCTTCCCCAGAGATCACTAAAATAGTTATTAACCACTCAATCATGTGCTACACATTTAATTTGATGCTAAGATTCCAGGTTAAAAAAAAAAAAAAACCTTAAATTCTAGTACTTTTCTGTCCAACTCTTACAGAGGCTTTCAAAGGGAATTCCTGGGCTGAATTCCACAGGGAGCTCCCCCAGGACCTTGGACGCACGGTGAGGGCACCTTGCCCGGTGCATCTCAAGCAGAGAGCAGCATCAATCTTTATGGACAGCCCAGCTCCTGGGGATTCCGTGTTCTGGGACAGGCCAGCAAGTTCCAGATGCCAAGTGCATGCGAGGGTAAGAAAGCTGTCAATTGTGAAAGCAGAGGATCTGACCTCCACCAGATGTGGATCCCTCACCTCTGCAGGTCAGTAGACTTCTTACAGCTTCTGTGGTTACCATCCAAATACAGTACAGGCCCAAGATTATATACAGAAAGAGAAGCTGAGGTCTAAGCTCAGATACTTCATCAAATTTCCTAAGACCAATCAAGAGACATCTTATTTAATTCTGAAAAGGGCATGTGCATACAATGAAAAATAAAACAGACCAAAGGGGTTTAGGGAAGGTAACCTGTCTCCTATGCAAATATTTAGTCCTAGTTTTCAGAAATGACCATTAAATCTTCCAGAAATGTTCCAGCAAATTCACCCATACACATACATCTTTTCATGTGCAAATCATAGAAGCAGTCTCTCCCTCCCTCTCCCTCCCTCTCTCCCTCTCAATATTTTGGCTATATACATATCCCATGCTTATGCCTTGCTGCATAGTATTCTATTAGATGACAAGTTATTTGACTACTTAGCTCCAGTTTTTTGTTACCCTCAACAGTGCTCCAAGTGTGTGTTTGTATACATGTTCCAGGATATTTGTAAGACAAAATCCTAGAATAAAATTGTTGGATCAAAGGGTTATGCACTTAAGTTATAAACAGATATTATTGAAATTGTCTCCAAAGAGCTTATCTCAGTGTAGTCTCCAAATGAGAATGATTAAGGTTCCGTCTCCCAGCAAGGCTGTGCATTCACATGACTAATTGGTTAAAGGTGTTCCTTTCTCTAATTTGCAAATGTTTGTAAAACTACTTGAATTTCTTCATTTGTTCATTTTTGGAATATCTTCCTAATAGTTTTATCTCTTTTCTATGGGTATATGAGGACTCTAAATAAGATTTCATCTAATACATATTGTGATCTTTTCCCCAGTTTGTCATTTGCCTCATGAAATTTCAGGGTTTTTTTTTTTTTTTTTTTGTGATACCGGGGATCGAACTCAGGTCCTTGCGCTTGCGAGGCAGGCCACCGAACCGTTGAGCTAAATCCCCAGCCCCAGGGTTTTTTTTTTATTCAAACATTTTTTTTTAATTTACACAAATACATGCATATATTTTTCCTTTATAGCATTTAGGTTTTGTGACTTGAATAGATCACCTGTTTAATATTATTAACAAATGGAACAAAGGCTTTCACATTTTAGTCAGCACTCTTCATTTGTATATTTAAAATTTTAACCCATAAACTTTGGTTTTAAGGACTGAGATATGGATTTGAATTTATAATTTCTCCACATGACATTCACTTGCCTTACGTCTATTTGATTCATCTTTACCCACTCTTTTGCTGTTTCTTCCTTTTTTAAAGATAATAGTAATTCAGCTTATGAAGATGATTCTTAATAGGAAAGGAGAATCATGCATCATTGGTTCTTACGTTTCAAAATTTTTCAGCTAATGGTATTTAATTTGGAATATACTTTTTAAAAATCCTTTTATTTTACAACTCTTAATCCATTCAATGATTTGGTACTGTTTATTTTTCCCTAAACCACAGAACTCACATGTCATAGATGCCAGTGAAGTTTCCTTACATAAACTTTTTCTTTCATTAATGTCTCATTTCTGAATCATATGGCTGCAATTTAAAGTACAGAATGATGCTTAGTTCTCTGCCGTGCAGAAAAGGATCCCAAGCCAATTGTGACCACTTAAATTATTGTGATTATTACCTAAAGTATTTAAGAACTGTCACGATAGTGAAGATAACTCAGTGTTTTTTCAGTCTGTCTTAAACACCCCCCAAGTTTCGATTACAAGTGTCAAAATTAAATTCATAGGTAACTACGAGAGATAATGGAAAAAATCTGTGAGTTCAACATTAGTTCTTTATGCTATGGGGGGTGGCTATAATTAATTCATTGTCTAGGATCAGCACTGGGGAGATGACACGAAGTCCTGATCTCACAAGAAGATAATATAAGATCCATCCATTGGAGATGCCATGATTAATGCAAGAGCACTTAGTGGGTTCCTTTAACGTGAGTGGGCCTTAAAAGATTAAAAGATCCGTCATTTTCCTCTTTCATCTCTGCCTTCTACAAACTTCCTTTTCTGTCACTACAGCTTGTTTGGTTGGAAATTTGTTAAGACAAATTTTATGTTATCAATATATCTTTGTACCTATTTTCTACTGATAACAAATATTAATTTTTAAGTAAATTTTATCATAACTATACTTAAATAAATGGATAATAAATCATTAATATCATTCAGTATCTGGTACATATTACAAATTCTCCAACTGCCTCAAAGATATTTGTTTTTCTCAAATCACACAAATCACAAACATTCCACACAGCACGGCACTATTTTATTATACCAAAGTATATATTGTATTGTAGAAAACATGCATTGTGTAGATGTGTGGGGTTATGTTTTTATACATATGTGTGCACTATTAAATCAGAAACATGGTCATGAATGTGGTAGGATTTTGCACATTTGGCATACTGATAGTTTCTCCAGCAACCTTATGATTTCTCTAAATTACATGCTTGATTTAACTCATAGCCATTGTTTGGGAAGAATATTACATATGTATTGGTGTTAAATTCTATCATTATATATGCTTATATATAAAAATAAGTATGGGATATAATAAAATAGAAACAAAAATCTGATCTTAAAAATGTGAACTCTTAGTTGCTTTTGGATTTCAAATATAAGTATATTTCTTTTCTGTGGGGTGTTGTTAGAAAATGTAAGTGATACAATCAACAAGCATATGATATTTATCAAATTAATAAAACCAAGGAGCTTATAAATCATAAAATTTTGAGGACAGTTTCTCAACTATAATATGTAACTTTTATTTGTAATTATATTATTTTAAAAATAATATATGAAAAGAAAATGAGAAAGAACATGTTTGAAGATCATATGAAACTAATGTTTTTCAATTATCAGTCTGTGTCGCATAAATTTTTATTTCATATCCTTTTTTTGCTGTCATATATATGTATATTTGAAATTTTTATTTAGTATCTTCATCTCTTGTCATATATGTTTGCAATCTTTAATAAAAAGATTAAAAAATGCTCCTTAAAAATGGGGTAGGGCAGCATGGACTCCTGACAGACCACATTACTTGATCACAGCACTATTTGTCTTTGCTCATTGTGTTCAACTGTGTATCACTGGTGTTTAGAATAGAGATTTGCCCAAAGCAGCTTTTTCAAAATATACTTGTTGAAAGGAGGGATGGATGTTAGGTTGGCATGGATGGATGGGAGAGTCAATTGAGACCTCATCAATCCCCACAATCCAGAAGCAATTGTTTTCGATTCATTAATTTACCAAGCTGCACTGAAGATTTACCCTGAACTCTTTCTTTCTGACTAGTCAATGAAAGACATGTGCATTAAATAAAGCACTTCATTCAGAAATCTATCTTGCTTAGTGCTATCATCAAAATGATATCCTTACTTTGTATCGTGATGCAATTTTAAAAATTGTCTCTCTAGAGTTTCTAAAAGACTCCTAGACAAAAGTGGATCGTCCCTGTTTCAATTAGGAACCACTCAAGCTTTCTCTCTCTCTCATTAATTACCAAAATAAGTTAAATTAGAATAGGTGCTCCTCCCTTCATCAAGGACAATGAAGTGTTTTATAATAAGCACGTTTGCAATATTTTAAAGTGTAGATAATTAAAATCTCAGCATGCTGCCATCCAGATCACACAACAAAAAAGTAAAACCTTCTTACATTGTGTTTCAAAGAACCAGCCACCCCACTCTTCCTTCCCCTCCCTTCTCAAACATGCATTTGCTGAGGACCTGGAATGTGACATGTGACCTATCGCCAGGAGGGGAGCCAAGGCGAGCAGGTATTTTCTTCCACTTGGCAGGCATGAAGTTGAGCAGGGCACACAGAGGAGTAAGCAAAAACCTATCATAGGATGTGAAAAGCCCTCACTGAAATGGAGGAATGACTAAAAAGGCTGCTTAGGCATGCTCATCAAACTTCGGCAGACTGCCTATAATTTGAAATTAACGCTTATTTCTGTCTGTTCCAGGTTCAGTGTGGCATGTTTTTACAACAATCATCTGACTTCTCATGCCAATTCCCACTGTCTATTGAACACTCTTATTTTTACTCATTTCAAAGGGTGCTGCTCCCTTGTAAGACAAAATCGCTGTTTACAATAGGTTTTCACAACAACTATATGGAATTTAATAACTACAATTTTGTCAGTCACTCAACACATACTTACTGAGTACCAACAATGTGACAGGCACCAGGCAAGGAATCCATGCCTAGGCTCCAATGACTAGAGAGGCTCAAAGCCCTGTGCCAGGAATTCTTAGTTTATTCTTATAAACTCATTATTAGACCCCAAACCCACAGACAAATAAATGCCTAAAATGGGAGTGTGCTAGAGATCAAAAATGATCAGATGGGGCCAGAATGAGGTGGACAAAATTGGAAGCAACACTGGATTTAAAAAATTATTCACAAGAAGCCCCACCCCACAAGGGATTTGAAATAACTTACAAAAATTCATACAAATGAAAATGATAGAAAAAAAATGAGCCAGGACAAAAAGAAACAAGGATAGGAAAATACTAATGGTAGCAATAAATTACCATTTAGATATGCAAATGGAAATTCATTTAGTCACTGTAGGAATGCCAAGGGTAAAGAGGAACTTAGGAAAAGCCTGTTCAGTCTGGTTAAGAGATAACAACTGATGTAAAGATAACTGACAGGCATTTATAAAATGAGCCGCCACTCTGTGGAAATCAAGAATAGAAAGTTGCACATTATTTTAGGTGGACAATAATAAATACTTATGGGTATTATCACAGACTTACCAGTCTATGATAATGTTGATGAAGGATGGGACAAAAGATTGAAATAATATTCTCACAATGATATATATGAAATAGCCAATCAAATTAAGATCGGGCACACCGCGTGACCTTTCTATGGCCTGTGACAAGGACATGTGGTCCTTAGGAATGGGTCACTGCGCTCTTGTCACACCAGTAAGTAATGAGCACTAAAAAAGTAGAATTAAAGTTCAAGGACGCCTGGTTTTGAATAACAAAACACAAGGGTTAAAAAGCAGTTAGGGAGGTCACTACTGAAGGGAAATACAAGGAATGAAGATTAAAACTAGCCATTCCATAGGTCTAGTGGAGGTTACATTTTGCCCCATGCAAATACTATATGGGCTTTTTTTCCCCCGGCACTGGGGACTGAACTCAGGACCTTGAGCTTGCAAGGCAGGCATGGCACCACTGAGGAACATCTCCGGCCCTTGGCACATTTCTACATCCTGATAGGTCATCTCACTAAGTTGAAGTAACAATAAGCCCATTACAGTACAGGGTGCATCCTAAACTCACTTATGGCAGGAAGGTAGATAGGTCCAAGAGTCTAGGTGTCTACACGTACTCAATGGCTTAGGAAGGCCTCAATTTTCCATCTTTCACAGCAAAGTCCCTACCAATTCTGAGAAAAGCAACAGGTAGCCTCAACCTCCTCTAGGATTAAAGGACCCTTCAAGGCCTAGGATTCCACAGCTGAGTGGCTGCACGTGGCATTTTCACTTGGCTCTTTTTAGAGTACAGATACCACCTGGTGCTCTCGACACTTGCTTCCAAATCTACCCCAGGGTACCCGAGTCATCCCATGTCCAGGCCCCACACAGTGTACCTAGTTCCCATGCAACTGTCTCAGTCACTCCATGTATCTTTGGCTTAGTGACGAGCTCTCAGGAGCATAATTCTAACTCATGATCATTCTATTATCTGTATTTTTGGTTTTTTTGAGACAGGGTCTCACTATGTAATTGAGACTGACCTGGAACTCACTACGTAGCCCAGGCTGGTCTTGAACTCACAGCGATCCTCCTGCCTCAGCCTCCTGAGTGCTGTGATTACAGACATGTGCCACCATACCAGGCTCTAGTATCTCTATTTAATATCAGCTAATATAAAGTTTAAATGGCATTTTGATGCCATCTTGACACTGCCACTTGCCTAGAAAAAGGCATTCCTTTTTGGAAAGACTTACTGCTAGGTTTTTCTTTTAAAGTACATGGACCGCCTTCATCACAAACTTCCTGAATATTTCATGTGTTTTGTGCTTTATTTGCTGTATATATCCTCACAGTGTATTATTCAAATATTCCTAACAGATGGTCTCAAGTGCTACATATTATATATCATTGAATGAATAGCGTGGTAAACAAATGAGTCAAGGATTAAAATATTTTTACAGCTTATAAATCATGAGATGCTAACAGTATATCCATATGAATTTTTAAATGTTAATTTAGAAACATGAAATGCCGCTTTTGGATTAACTATTCAGGACAAACGAATCATTTCTTTAAAAGAAGTGCATGTCCTGTATGTCTCCCAGACTCTAACCTAAATAAATCTGAGGCTGATAGCCAGTTGCCCAATGAGTCAGGCCAACCACGTCCTCTCTGAGTCCAACTCCCATGGCTTTCTCACCATTTCCCTTCCATTAAGGCTTCCTGCCTAAGAAAGGAACTGAAACTCATTAAGTCAATTTTGTTATTCTTAAGATTATCTTAAGCACAAATTTTCTGAAAGGGGTTGAATCTACACGTTCAAGTGGGAGATTCTATGTTTGTCATCACCTGTGCTCTCTGGTTCCCTAATAAAAGGTTTCTGCGATAGGCTCCCTGAATGTTTGGCATTGAGGTTTTCACTAAAGTTTAGGGCAACTATAACACACACAAAAAAATGAAAAACAAAAAAACAAAACAAAAACCCCCCCAAAAAACGAAGAAGCCCTAATTCAACAGATTTTGAGTGTTCAGATGTCTCTGAATTCGTTCACACTGTAAATGTCCCCAACATTATTCCAATGAAGACTAAAGCCACGAAGATGCTCTCCTGCTGGGTGTCCTCTCACTGCCCTCTCAATTATTAATCACATGTGCAATAATCTGTCCTCAGGACTTCATGCCTTTAGCACTTGATGTAAGACCCAACAGAATCTTTAAATTTTATTCTTTGCTTCCCTAGACATGAGACCTGAATTTCACTGGTTGTAAAAAGGAATGTAACCTTTTATGAATAAATTACTTAATGAAAGGATCAATACCATAGCAAAGTTATAAAGTACCCATTAAGTAAAATCTCTTACCTGAAGGCACAGGATGGCTTCATTTATTGTAAGGTCCATTGTAGGAATATGTTCAAAAAGTTATCCTACACCACACTGCACATGGGGCTGTGGGCTCTATCTCCTTTCCAACATTAACGCCTTCTCCCTCAGTTAAGGCTTCTCCCAGGTAACCCGAGGGATGGCCTGAGCGGCACCGCACTAGTATTGGGAACACTTCACAGTGATCCCTGGGACATGATACTACTCTCCTTGGAGCAGCTGTGACTTTTCCATCTTACTTATGACATTACTGAGAAGTCATTCTAACAAGTTCATAAGGTGCTGCTCTGAGGACAGCACTTCTGAGAAAAACTCCTAACAACCTATCTTACTTGATGCATCTGGGATCAAAAAGCAGGCAGAATTTTAAATGACTCGTGTAAAAAAATAATCAAACCCATGGTTCAAAATATGTAATGGGCAATTCCAAAACAAAAATGAATTCTTAGCTCTGAACAGCGTGACGAAATCCCTGGCCAGGCTGCCGCATCCCACTCGCCGTGTCGGCATCGTGTGCGAACGTGTTTCCCCTCGTCACTCAGGCAGCACGGAGCTGTCTCAGCTACCAGTCACGGTACCACAGGGCTGGTGTTCACATAACCCTTGGTTCCTTCACAACAGTCCCAAAAGACAAGGGCGGTGACGCTGGCAATTGTATTAGAGTACATCGTTATAACTGCTCTCTCCCTGTGCCTAATTTGTAAATTAAACTTTGTCACAGGTATGCATGTAGGGGAAACACAGTGAATGAAGTTTCAAGCACCCACTGGGGTCTCAGAACATATCCTCCGTGGGAAAGGGGGACTAATATACCTAAAAATCACAAGAATACATTCATTTTCTATTACTGGAAGTTGTTGTACACCATATGTGATTTGACCTACATGAACAGATCTTTTAATATTTTTTTACAAACAAACAAACAAACAAACCAGCACTATAAATAAGATTGAAAAATCACAACTATCACAAAGAGAAGTATCCGGTCCCAGAAAAATAGTCTACAAATGCTCCAAACATTAAAAGAGTGCCCTCAGACTGTACCTCAGGTTATCTGTACTATCTATATCTATATCTATATATTTATATTTATTTTAAAGTAATGGCATAGTTAGGCTCAAGGACAGGCATACTAGAGAAAGTATTTTTTTAAGCTAAATAAAAGCTTTGTGTTAAAAACTTGTACTGTGAAATCTATAGTTTGAACAGATTTTTAAGTGTGCATGTAATTATTAGGGTTAACTGTAAGGCATAATGTTGTACATCAGATCTCCAGAACCTGATCTTGTGTAACTGAAAGTTTTCATCTACTGAACACTCCATTTCCTCCTCTCACTGCACCCCAACTATCTCGTGATATTACCTACTGTATACGCTCCACATGCCCCTCCAATCGTTTTTGATTAGCCACAAAATTGTTTGCAGTCAAAGTAAACAACCAACTGAACTGTCATCCTTACCATCGTGACAAGAGTCATTTCTCTTCCTGGAGATTATAAATTAGCTTAGGAGCTCTTTTTTAAAATGATAACATTTATTTTTCATTCCTGTGTTTTTAAAAGAATTAGCAGCCAATATGTGAAAATCACATTTCTCACAAAGATCTGCACTATTTTCAGTTCTCTAAGAAGATCAGGTTTAGTAACCAACCTCATTCATTTCCAAATGGGCACAGTGAGCTCAGGCTGGACAGCTGTGGTTCCCTCCGTGGGGTAGATGGGTTCTAGACTGTCACTGTCCCCATGATCCCTGCTCTTTTACACCCAACCTGCCCTATCACCCACCATACCTATTTGGCTCTAAAGTTTGAGCTTGCAATCTTGCACCAAGAGTTGTAACACAAATGAGAATCATTGCTAGGAATGCATGTACCTATTGTTTCTTGTGTAGTTTTCTGTCATTTGTCAGAGTGTAAGGGAATGTAACACTACAGCAGCAAGTCTCTACTGTTCTAATTTTTAAAGTAATTTACAAACTTTGGTTTGTACACAAGTTTGTATCAAAATTTAGGGTAACAAGCCCATCCTTATCTTACATTTGACCTCAATATATTAGAATTGAAAACCCCTGAAAAAATAAGTTTATGGATATCTTGCTTCCCACCATATCTGGCTTTTTAGTCTGCCTAACAAATGATAAACAAATTGAATATTTAAGACTCAAGTGGTAGTGTGCAGGAAGTAGAATAAAAATAGCATTTTGATTCATGTAATTATAGGTATATAAGTATTAACTATCAGCACAAAAACATGAAACTATGCAATTGTGTTATTCTATAAAATTTGAGGAAAAATGTGAAATGCATGGCACTTAAATCACAAGCCCATTTAAATATTAGAAACATTTCTGAGAAAGGCATGAAAACCAACATGAAAAATGGCCATTTACATACTAGGAACATTTCTCTATTCCAGAATTGCCCCCAAATACCTGTGTCACAGACTAAAGAGAAAGCATTCCTTACCTTACAGAGTTGTTGTGAGGAAATAATACAGAACTAGAAAGCATCCTTCACAGGTCTTAGCTTCTGTGGAAAGAGTCAAAAGTCATTTTCTACCAAATTGTCAGTTCCATCCTTATGAGGGCATGTATTCTACGTAGAGGGCATTCCCAAATTTGCTGGACAATGTCCACACCAAGGTACCAAGAAGCTACTCTTGTACAGGAGTTTTAGAGCCATTTGTACAGTGGAGTAAATTTGTAGATCTTACAGAGCACTTGCTACAATACCTCAAGTGAGAGGCATCCCAGGTATACATTAAAAGACAAGGAGGATGTGGGCCCAAATGCTCGATGCTAACCCTGTTTTATCTATAACAAGAAACAGCGACAACTGAATTAAGTTTTAACACTTTAATAAACTATAATGAATCAATAATAATAATATTATATAAAAAGTCTGATTCATGCATCAGATTACATAAATTGTACAATGTTTACAGACTTCTGAGTTTGTACCTGCAAAAATGTATACAAGTTACTTAAGAAGGTAAGTTTAATACTCTTCAGTTATAAATAATGCTTGTATCATTCAAATACCTGCTAAGTATACACATATCTAGATCTGCAGCATTTTTTGTACCTAAAATACAAACCATCTGGAAGATTCTGAGATTAATAAGCCCAAATGTACCATTAGTTACAGACTGCAATTCCACTGTAAGAGTGAATTTTTTGACAGACAATAAATGAAATAAAACGTCAAGTCTAGTTTAATGCTTGAAGAGCTTCTACACTTCTTAAATACATCAGAAAAGCCTTCATCTGCAGATTAATTAGTTAAGGTGCTACCTATTGCATATTAAATACTTCCAATGATTGCATCTGGATTATTAAAGTTATAAATCTGTGAAAACAGGGGATTTCAATGTGCGCTGACAGACCCTCATATCTACTACTATGAACCTGCAGTGATCCTTTCCCTCTTACTTCAAAGAGATGAAGTGAACGGGCATGCTTTATACTTCACTTACACACACACACACACACACACACACACACACACACACGGCATCTGCTTATAGGTAAGACATATGAGTACATGACCATCTAAAGCGTTGTAGCTTGTTTTACAAACTCAAAGTAGTTTGCTATTTCTAGAAAGCTACTGAGGAAAATAAAAGTTCTAGTGTAACAATTACTAAAGGTACAGTAAAGACAGCAATCTTTTTTATTAAAAGATTCTCCTTGTTAAAGAGTAAGCACCCTCATGGGGGGAAGTTGGCAGGGGGACACAGGGGCAGGGTCGATGGTGAAGGAAGGACATGAAAAAAGCAACTATCACTAATGAGCTTAGATTTACATAGGTTCCCATTCATGAAACCCTTTTAAATACAAGGCAACATTTTCACAGCTGGAAAATTACAACTAAATCTTGATTTACGGCCAAAAGCAATACATGTAGTTATGTATAATCTATGGATACTACTACATTCATGGGAGGACAGCAAAACTAGGCTCAAAGCAGAATATAGCAGCAAAAAGGCAATAAACATTTCCATGAATGGGTTACACAATATTTTATATACAGTTCTAAGTAATGGTCCTGGTATTCAGTAACATGAAACCTAGGACTGTCTGATCAATACTTTCAAAGCTGAATTTTAGAAATGGGAGGAAAACTGGTTGTAAAACAATACTGTTTTAAATTTAAGAGCAGAAGCTGGGCGTGGTGGCGCACGCCTGTAATCCCAGCACTCAGGAGGCTGAGGCAGCAGGATCGCTGTGAGTTCAAAACCAGCCTGGGATACCTAGTGAGTTCCAGGTCAGTCTCAACTACATAGTGAGACCCTGTATCAAAAAACCAAAAAATAAAAACAAAAAAATAAATTTAAGAGCAGAAACAGTTTAATTATGTAACAGAAGTATGTTAGTTTAAGATAGGCTTGAGATAAATGTCAATTCAGTAATTTTTAAAAAAATCTTTTGTGGGAATAGTTCTGAACATGCTTTTTTAAAGCATAAAAGCAGAAGTAAATCTGCTTATAAATCTATTGTACCATGCATATTTAATGAGCACATACATTTTATGTTTAACCTACTAACAAAATATATCATTAGGCTATTTATATTTTGGAAAAATAAACTAAGGTCGTCTTTTTGGCCTTTCTTCTACAATGCCAGAAATTAAAAGTACTCTGTTTATATTCCTGCTCAAATAGAAGAAACACTAGTATGTTTACTTGGCAGTTCATTTCACTTTTCTTTAGTTTGTTATACTGACTGATTATGAAAATAGTAGTAAGTTTATACTCTGGGTCATGAGTGAAAATTCATAAACATTGGAACTGAACATTTGCAAGCAATGGTAAATACAGATTTGGTTTTAAATACAATACCTGTATAACATTTTGAACATAAAAATATTGATTCAGTTGTGGCCAATCATTCATGCATAGATAAGTCTATTCTTTAACCATTTTATTAGAGACAAAGAATTACTCTTTAAAAATAAATTTTCTCATAAAAAAGAGCAGCTGTAACTGAACCATCATTTTAAATGAGCATTATGGAAAACACATCCCCCCAGTACAAAAATAACATCTTGGCTCATTCTACAAAGAACAAATCTGACTAAAGTGTATTAAGATATCTGCAGGTAATTGTCATAATACTGAAAATGCATAATTTTGGTATTTTAAAATGTTTAGGCCTCAGTAACACTATTAAGAAAAAAATGCTAAGAACTTTGTAACATTTAGTAATTTCAAATGGCACCATGTTAAAAAATAATTACTCAGACCTCAAATGGGGAAATAAAATCCCACACTAGATTTTGAGGTGCATTACAGAACTTTAATTATGAGTGGAAGGAAGTTATTTTTCCTTCCTAGTTTCTTAATTGTAGAAAAGTATTTAATTTTTGTGCTTGGGAAAAAATTTTCACAATTTTAAAATGCATATTCTCATAGGAAAACTAAGGTAACTAAGAAAACAAGGGATTTTGGTTTAGGAATCTAAGTTTGGCAAGGATTCTGATTCAAAATATTAAAATAAGCAAAACTATTATAACTGCTTTTTAACATTCAATAAAGCCTGAACATTATACAAATGTAATTCATGAAAGGATTGGGGAATGTATTAGCCTCCATATACAGACAAACTTTTTATTTTAAATTCAGAAAGACAGATACTCTGTTTCATAGTATTTTAGTTTTAAAGAAGAAAAGCAAGTAGATTAGCAAATTTTTGCATTATTGCCCTTCAGAGTAATGTTATACAAATATATAAAGCAAATCTATAGATGAATCAAGTTTTGGGAGTAAACTGAAAATAAATTTTGTGATAAATCAATTATTAAAGTATGGATGTCGAGCAATATGTAACGTCATGCTAGTTAACGATCTGCTCTAAACCTCGCTCTTCCTGTAGTTAAGTCTTATTTTGGTTCAAGACCCAAAGGCAACCATCTGTTCCATTATTTATGAAACTCGAAACCAAGCCTAATTCTTCATTCTTAGAATTTGTTCATTGCTTTGGATTATTGGGCACTAGCTGATGAATTATTTTTCCCAAAAAATTATTTTCAGATATATCTTTATAATATTTTTCTTGGTTGTGTTTTAAAGGCAGGCAGAATTTCAATGAAACAAATTGCATTCTGCTTATACCTTGCATACAACTCAAATGTTAGGTAAAAATTAATTCAAAGAAATTCACGCTGTTGTGAAGTTAATCAAGTGTCCTAAAACTCGATTCTTTTAAAAAGGAACTCAGGTCATTACTTTTTGAAAAAGAGCTAAACTTTGATGTTGGAATTATATGTAGCAGCTGACTTTGAAACTGCATTTCACAAAGTCGAGTGACGTGAAGCAGCTTCTCCATAATGAGCCTTAACACTAGTGATCTGTCTTGCGTCGACAGAGCAAATACACATTTTCAATCTCTGAAATTATTATTCTAACCTTAGAGGCAACCAGTTGTTCTAAAAACACGTTTATGTGAGGTATATGCATGTATTTTATATACAAAGACACATGAACATATATATATTCATGTGTGTGTATGTATATAAAACATGAACTGTTTTTTAGTAGTGTTGATAACAAGCAGTATTCCTGAAGCTAAATGCCTACAAAATGACTTCTGAGAATCCAGCCACAGTATCACCTCTGCTTTATGAAAGATCTATTCCTGAGGACTAATTCGTGGACTTGTGAAGATATTTCTGGGCCTATGGCAGATTAGTGGCCGATGCCAGCACCCAAGTGACTCCTATGGAAATTCCTGTTCAACAGGAATCTGGGCCCACATCACTTTAAAAGTTTAAAGTAGTTTGCTCACTTCAAAGGTCACTACTGATAGCCCCTGCTAGTATTTACAGGTAAAATAACTGTCACAATGAAGGAGTATATATAATGAAACCTGATAGTGTTGACTCTTTCAGTAGCAAGTTTCTCTCTGTCTCTTCCCCTGCCCCTCCTGCTCTCTTTCCAATTATGAATGCAGCACGGCTGGCTTTATTCACTGCTGGAGAACTTGCCAGCTCTCCTGGATGGTTCATATGGCACTCTGAGGATACTAGGCGTTTCTTCCATCACCCGGACGAGGAGGTTGTCGATGTAGTCCTCAAGCTCCCGGATGTGGGTGTCTTTCCTCCGAAGGAGTTCTTTGTGCTTCACCAGCTCTTGCAGCACCTCTTCGTAAGTCAGACTACGGTACCCTGCAGTGGCATCGAAAGGATTGCTGTCCTGGAATGGGGTACAGACTGTCACTTTAGCAGAGAGAGTATCAGCGGCAAACATTAAGAATTATTTAGAACCTCAGCTTTGGTTTTTCAGCCCTGACAAAGTTTCCTTCCACTCTCAGCTAGAACTAATGAGACAGTTGCCAGATTGGCCGGCCAGCTCTGAGGCAGAAACTTGTACAGATGCACCAAAGCCTTTATTATAACTCTGAGTTCTAAATCCCTTTTTCTGTTATGAACACTTTTCTAGAATAAGAAATTCACATACAGTTGAAGACTAAATTAAGAAATAAAGTGTTCTATAATTTAAAACTAAAAGCTGCTAGGCCTAAATGAGGACCAAAATGAAAATGTCTAAGAATTAACTTAGAGAAACTAGAAGAAGACACTGAAAACTACACATTTGGACATTAGTCCTCAAGGATCTGTTTCTGTTGAACTGTGGTGTAACATACTTAGTGGCTTTATAATGAAGATAGACACAAGAAGCAGAAACATCAATATGCTACTCTCAATTTGCTGTGAAATGTTGAGAGCACTTGGAACTGATCAGCATCCTTATAAAAACCTATACATAACCTATTTTAATTTAGAGGCAGCAGAGATTTTTTTCCCCACTGAAAAACTAGTGTATTTCGTCCTCCTCCAAACAATACCTATATATAACTGCTTATCATATTTCCCTTTTTACCTTGGTTATCAGGAAATCCAATTACAAAACACAATAATATTATGATCAGTATTACCTGCATTCTATCCAGTTTCACTTTATTTACTTAGGTAATCTTCTTTTTAAACAAAAGCATAGATATAACCAAAAAAATGAAAATGGCATTGATTTAATTCATTCCCATTACAAAGAATTCTAAAATTAATGAGACACCAACAGCAAAAAAGAAATATTTCTCAAGCATCAGGAAAGGCAGTATAATGTCTTTTATTGATACTATGTAGCATTTAGATTTTTCTTTTGAAAAATGCCCAAATATAAAGTAACTTTTGCCATTTAAACATAGTTCTATCATTAAATCCAACAACTTAAAATGAATTTCATCACCTTTGTTCAAATAATTTCTACTGTAAGAAAAATCAACTGAAATATTAAAGAAATTGGTTTTCTTGCTTTTAAAGACTAAAAGAACCTATTTAGTGAGGACTGGGGGATGGGGATGGTCACTCCACAGAGCCCCGCTTGCCACAGGCATTAAACGCCCTTCTCCAAGCTCAGGGTCTGCTGTGGCTGTGCTGTGGCTCTAGAACTCATCATCGCTAAGGCCACAGCTGAGCTCTTCACCATGCATCCCCACCCCAGAGCCCATGACTACGGCAGCACCAGAGAAACAGAAGCTAATGCTCAGATACTGTAGTGGTGCTAGAGTTGTTGAAACACACTCTTTTGTCCAGGTCAAACCAACCAACTCAGAATGGAAAAGCTTCCCCCTCTCCTTAGAAGCTCTCAGGCTTTGTGGAGATGACAGAGCTTGCATAGGCTATCAGGGACTCTGCAAGCGGAAATGCATAATGGGCATTTCAGTGGAGAATGGCTATCACTGGGAAAGGAACGGCTGGGAAATGAAGTGAAAAACAGGAAGCAGAGGCATTACATGGAAGATTCAACCAACCACCAAGGATACTAAAAGCTAAGTTAAAGAGTTTTAGACTGTTTGCAATGGGAAAGGAGAAACCACTGAAGGTTTCTAAACAGAGAAATGGTATGACTAAAGTATGATCTAGGGAAATCCAAACAGCAAGAATGGGTAAGATCACTTGGAAGACCTTAGACTGGATATAGGGAGATTGAAATATCAAAGACAAGAGTTAATAAGAATGAACAGAGGAAGTATTAAAAGGACATTAGTGTAAATTCTATAAGATATATTTAAAACTACTTCTTATTTTTTGGCATTAAATACTAGAAAAAAATGTAACTTTGTGAGCTAATACTATTTTTGTCCCTGAAAACATTTCAAACGTTGCTCTAAAACCATTAAACGACAATTCCAGGGGTAAGCATTGGCTTTTTGTTCTCTTCTCTTTCAGATCAATTAAGTTTACATACACACAGAAGCTCAGTTACTAATTTACCTGTTAATGAGTAGCATAACATTATAAATGTCTTAATATTTTTATAAAGCACTTATTATATATGATAATTTCCTATAGTGAAGGTATACACCATGGAAGTAAGTCTATTTTTGAAATCTGTCCAAGATGTTAAAGTTTCTTCCTCAACCCAAGTAATATTGCACAGATTTGAGGTAGCAATCAAGTTAGGCTACATTTTTCCTATCTGATGAATGAGATCATCTCCTGGGTCTCTTAAATTCTGTAGTCTACCAAGTGATTTTTCTGAACTTTTAGAAGTAATTGTCCCAACTGTGATTTTATTTTTCTAATAAAATATTTACTGAAAAAACAGGAGCGCTTGTAAGAACTGAAGGGACAAATGAAATTAAAATAAATGAGATATGTTACTGATTGGTTGACTGTTTTTTTCTTAATTTAACATAATAACAGCATCTGTTCCAGTCTCTAATTTAATGAAATTATATATAAATGAATTGATTTTTCCAAAGTAATTAAGTGACGATACATTAAAAAATCATTTGTACCATTACAGTAAACATCATATAAGTAATAATGGTTAATGCAGTTAAAATTTTTTAACATTTCTCTAAAGACAATGAAGATCAAAGATGTCACAAGTTACTCATTTTGAAATAATTAGCCTAAGTTTATGTCATGATATAAATCAATCTAATAATCTGTCAAAGTAATATATTATCTCAGAATGCTGTTCAACACTTTACAGCCTTGACTGAGAATATACAATATACTTTTTCCCCTCACAATGACCTAATACTGTACTGTAATGACAGAAAGATTTCCTGAAAATACATGTCTGTTCTTTTCAGTAAAGTTTCCCTTTGTCCTTTTAATGTGACAATTTTATCCTGAATTTCAGCATCAAGTTTCTGGGCAGGAAAACATCTTAGAAACACATGTACTATAAACTATATTCTGAAAAAGAATATAAGATAATTAAAAACAGTTCCAGGCTTGGTTCCAAATTTTATTTAATATTTGAAAACCATATAAACCTTCTAATTTTAGACATAAGATTCTTACACTGACAGATCTACTCAATAAATATATACTCTTCTGTTTCGTAATGTAAATCCAAAGAAAATAATATAACGATTACTATTAACTAATACAAACAATAGAAAACTATTTTCTGGTTATAAAAATTAGATTGCTTAAAGAGGAAAACTCAGGAAAATATACAAAAATTGTGTTTTCAACATACATTTACTATTGTTCTTGGAAAATTTTTGAAAACTGAGAAATTTCCAAACTGGTAAAGACCAAACACAACACAAACGAAGCTCTTAAGTACTCAGTATTTTTTTCCTGTAGCACTCCATATAGACGGCACATATGCTTTTAAGATGCCTTATTTTCAAATTTAATGTACATTTTTCTTTTCTTACCCCTTTCACAACTAATCCTGACTCCTTCTTATTCCACCTCTACTAAAAAATGTCCATATGAAGATAACAAGAAAATGGGGCTTGGTGAGAGAGTAGCAGAATTATCACATGAAGTTTCTTAATGAGAATTTTAAATAACAGAGTTCTACACAAAACTGAGAATTACTCGTGGTCTATTTTTATTTTACACATAATCTAGCCTTTTAAGATAGGAAATATACATTTTTTACAATATTTAAATTTAAACAAAAGCAAATTATCAGGACTCAAAATAACTGAAGATTTAAAGAAAGGTTGTCCTGGCAACCAAATATTGGTGGGGCACTAACTGACATCCAAGGCAACCAGCGGGGCGAGAGAGGGAGAAGATGAAGGCTTGGCATTCTCCGATCATCTCATTATTGTTCTAATGAGGAACTTTGCTCTGGGAATATCATCTCAGCTACTTTCACATCTTTTGTCCTCCTCCCTTCATCTCCCTTTCAGTTCTTAATTAGGCCTTAAAGAGCTCACACTGCCCTTTCAACTGGCTACTGCTCCTGCTTAAACACCGCGCCTTCACAGACAGGTGTTGGCACCAGCAGAGACGACGAACAAACTTAATTACAAAATACTACGTCCAGAAGAGGAGAAAATAACTTGGTGGATGGCTATTACTGGAGAACTTAATGTAAATTACTTCAAATATCTTACAATCTCCAACATAAAAATTGTTCAAATACTTTTCCTCAATAATAGTCAGTGTAAGGATGAGCTTTCTCCTCTTAATTGTATCTTGCAGTAAATTAACGACACCTAGTAATCCTTTAACTGTCATTTAGAATAGTTAGTATTCCCGAGAAAAATAATCACACATCACGGACTCTTTTATCACCTTTAAATCCTTTAACTAAAACAATTTTCACATTTTATTTCTTTAAAGATTTCTAAGGATGCTTTTATAGCAATAAATTTCAAGATTTGGAAAAGTACATTTACAGCACATAGAAATTGTAATTAAGGTTACTTAATAAACAATGGCTACATATTAAATCGATTTTTTGATGTTGTATTTTGTTTGAGATTAAATAACCGTCTGATAGAATTCATTTTACTATCTGATCAAAGGCTGACTTCATATATTCTGACATTTCTTGCCAGACTGCCATATTATAAAGACTTCAGTATTTATGAAACATCAAAACTCACAAATCATTTACATAAAACAGCAAAAACATTGTACAAAGTCCTGTGCTTCTACAATGTTTTCTACAATTTAAAAGACAGACAACTTGCATTTAAATTTATATGGTAAATTCTAACTCCACCTCTACTTCTTTTAGGCATATCACATCATAGAAACTCATGATATGTGATCGCTTAAAAAAATTTGTATTATACATCTGGATCACACACATCAAGGACAGATGGTTGAAACAGCAACCACAAGGCTCTTGAAATAAAGGCTCTATTTCTGTTTTTCAGCGAGAATTTAGTTTTCTTCTAAGAACATTTGCCTATAATTTTGTAAAGTAACTTATTATCTAGGTTTAATATATTTAGAATTGACTGCAGATGCAACAGAACTCTGAAATCCAACCCAGATAACAATAAAAATGAAGTTAAGATAGCAAAATGACTCTTGCAAAATACGTGCATTGATCTGGCTGGTCGCTGCCAATTCTAGTAATATACAGTATGTGGTTTTGTTCTGATTGGGAAAGCAAATGTCCTAAAGTATCTGTTTTTATATTTTTCAAATACTTTCCTGGCTAACTAGGTCTCATGCTAGGCTGCTTTTCCGATTGTGGAATGTTAAGAAGCAGCTTTATTCTTTCTGCAATCCTCATTCCAACAACAACAATCAGTCTTCACCACGTGCTCTTAATACATAACTAAAATGAATACTTTGACATACTGTTTCTTACTCATTGCTCAAGGATTGCAAACAAAATATGCAACTCTAAATTGCTTCAATTATAACAGTTTGCTTGAATTTCCCACTGGTCAGATACAGAAGTACACCCTCGGGTTACTAAAGCAAAGGCTGAATTTCACTTTCTCTCTTGCTCCCCAAAACTGAAGTTCCTACACCCCAAAACTGAAGTTGATCCACAATACTTCACTTAACTGAAGTATTCAAAAACAGTGGGTATTTGGGGGATCGACTGTCTAAGAGAAGACCAGCTTGTTCTTTGGTAATTCTTTAACTCTTCAGCAACTTACCAGGATTTTCCTGAGGTCTTCACTGCTTGTCGGATTCATATGAAAACTAAGTAATAAAACAAACATAAACATTAAAAGTGTGTCATAGTCCACATGGAAGAAAACACAAAATTAGAAAATTCTTAACCAACGCTGAAAGAAAAATTTCTGAAGTCCATATTTACGAGAAGTGAAATTGAATCCAAGATGTAAAAGAAAAACAGCATTCATTCAATATTCTTAAAGTAGGTATAATTTTAAAATGTAAAGAAAAACTCTATCATCAGAATTGAAGAATACACCTAAGTATGTAGCTTCCAAATATCTTTAAACACAGCAATTTTACTCAACAAGGTACTTTATAAAACTAGTTTTTAATAATATTATTCATTTTATATACACATTAACTCACCCCAAGGCTTATTAAAAAACTTTGGAGGCTTAAGTAAATTAATGTTTGGAAAGAATGAAAGAGTTAAGCACTCTGTTCAAAATGCTTGAGGTATTAGAAAAATTAACTATGAAACATTACCCTATCAATGAAAATGAATTCAGATTGGTATGAACCATTTCTGTCATTAATGTGATTTCTAAGTAGCCAGCCTTCAAAATTTAAACACCGAAACAGACCAAAGCAAAACAGATTTCTTCCATGCAGAGAATAAGAAAATACCACAGCTGAATGCTATAACCATTTTTGTCTTTGAAACATGTCCATTAGGACTGGGACTATAACCCAAAAGAAGCTCAACTTCAAAGCCATTTGATGAGTAAATATTTCATCAGTGCTCTTCAAGTTTAATTTTCACCCAGCACTTAAGAGTATTAGCTGCAGAACTGCTACGAAGCATTACTGTCCTACAAGCCTTTTTATTCCATACACACAAGACACTGTAAGATATGTATTTTTTCATTATTTGTATATTATCAGCAAAAAAACAAAAAAAAACTGGAATCCTTTGAAGATTTTAAAAATTCGCTTAGAAAACTTTTGATTGTGTGACAGAGAGTATGGACAATGGATATCATAGCTGAAAAATATTTGTAACTACAAGTATATATATATCCTAAGGTAAAAATCTACAACGCACACATGCATGTAGGACCACATGAAGAGACAGCCACACAGCTGAAGTTTCATTTGTTATGACTAAGATCTGTAGTGGTTGTTGACCTTCTCTAGCTACAGATCCTGCTGATGAATTTAGTATTTCAGTGGAGCTGGGTGACACACTAGACAAGAGAGAAACATGGTTAAATACCTACAAGGCACCATATCCAAGTTTATGTGCCTCCTTTTCTCATTCCCTGTATCTCACCATCTCTATGGTGTTCTACTGGCTCTAGGACTAGTGTCACCAGCACAACCAGCAAAACCAAAAGAGCCTGATTAAACAGTGGCAGAAAATGACAAAACAAAAGCCAGAAAGATATTACACAGTCCACCTCAGCCTAGAGTGTGGGGGTAGCAGCTGCTGACACATGTGGTTTCCAATCCAAGAAAATCAAGAGAGGCATCCAGCAGGACACAGCTCTCTTTATCCCATTATTTCAGAGCATGGTTTCTGGTGGGTCAAGAAACATTCTGGTATGTTCCTCTCCATCTGACTGACATTCTCAAGGACAAATGATTTATACCCACATCCATCAGGACACCAAGGTGATCAAGAGCAGAGAAGCGAATGAAGGCCCTGGAGCCAGGCAGTAGGCATCCAAATCCTAGTTCGGCCTTGTACTGTTGTGTGAACTTGAGGGAATTACTTAACACTTATTGTCTTATTCCTTCACTGTCAAATGAAGTGGCGAAAGTATGATGATTAAATAAGTTAATGTGCAAAACACAGAACAGTGACTAGTAGATAGGACATGTTGAATAAACGTAATTACATTGCAACACCAGTTATAACAGCAATAAACATGTAATAAACTTTATGTAGCACCCTAACAGACACTTTACCAAACTAGACTTCATTACCATAATATGGGGTCACATGGCTCCATATTACTGTATCTTCCATACCTTCATTTTAAAAACAGGGGCAAATCGAGAGGCTGGATGATTTGTGTGTGGCCCTTCCCCAGGTAACTAGAGCTGTCTTCCTTTAGAATCTGTCCTGCTATCTGTGTGACACAGATAGACTAGTCCCTTTCTCTATATACAGATCTTCATGAGCACTGGTTGTACAGCTGAAGCCCTGAACCAAGAGGCCAAATAAAATGATCAGGTAATACCACTTTGTGGTGAGAAAGCATTCAGCAGAGCTGCACCTCGGGGAAGCAGGGGAGAGCACTCTTGATAATTCAATTTTCATAGCAAATAGAGAAAAGCAATGTTCTGTTATAGCAATTCAGCAACAGGGCCTACTTCATGGAAGAAGCAGGATCTAAATTACAGAAAGGGGCTGGGGATATAGCTCAGTGACAAGTGCTTGCCTAGCATGCATAAGGCCCTGGGTTCAAGTGGGAAAGGCAGACTTGGTAGGCTAGAGTAAAAGGAGAGCTCTGCAGACCATCTGGTATGGTCTGGGGCTGCTGGGCAGAACCATCAGGGCAGGATACTGAGGAGACTAGAATACCAGCAGTTGGGGGAAGGAGCCCCTGAAAGTTCTGAAGCCAAAGAAGAGGATCTTGGACCTCAAGGTTAACCTCTCATAAACACTGAGATGTTTCATGTTTGGGGGCACACTCCATCCCATTACATCCTTGACAATGAACAATATATGACTGTAAAACTCCCAGTATATGTCTCAGGAATTCTACAATTCTGTTTTAAGCTTTTCAGGAACAGGCTTTTAGAACATCACAAACCTAATACATAGTAACCAATCACTTTCACTTACGAAAGTAAAATGAAACTCAATGACCAACTGAAACTTCTCAAGAATGGTTATGTTTAAAAGGCTGCCACCACTGTGAAGGGAAGGGCATGCAGGGCAGAGGAACCAGCCCTCTTCCATTGTACCTGAGTGTATGAGTCCGCTGAGATCCCCAGCTCAGCCCAGTGTATGTGTGAGTGAGGCTCTTGTAATGGGTATTGTATGAGCTCCAAAGGCCGATCCCCTCCCCTGTGGGCTGCTTTACACTCACACATTGACGTGTCAAACACATGACAAATTCAGTCATTCATGGCTGCCGTTTTTGATGTGTCCTTACAGGGGAAAAAAAGAGTTAACTGAACTGGATTGAATTAGCTTGGTGAAAAATAAAATGTCTCTATTTATGGAAGTGTGGCACCAATTTGTGATATCTTTCTCTTTGGACTGCTGTCTTCATGTCAGACAAGATACTGAATAATACCGTCTGACTGCTCAATTAGGCTGCTAACAGGTTAAGGGACATGGTGTTTTGAATCAGGTATAAAATAAACTCAGATATGCTCCTATTGAAAAAAGAAGTTTATATAAATTGAGATTCCAGAATTTGAGAAGTCAGAAATGAAGAAGTCTGAAGGAAGCAGAGGATCCTAAAGCAACTTTTAAACTGATGAAACTATTTTGAAAAATATTTTAAATCGACCTTAACTTTCTGAAGTTTTCCAGCAAAAGCCTGAATTTATATTATGGCATTTCCAAATTTCAAAGAATTTTTCCAAATAGAATCTAATTCTACGATTTAAAATGAGCAGTTTTGAATTATTATTCTAGCAATCATTTGTATTTCTTCTGTAATATCACATTTATTTATCCCAAAGTCATAATGACCAGTGAATAAACAAGAAGTAAACAGGTGAGAAAATGAAATTGTCTTTCAATCTGTGCTATGGATTAATCTCCTTTATATAGGTCAGAACAACAAACTATAAAGTGAGAAACTGATCACTGCAGTAATCAGTAGAGCATCTGACAGCAAAGTGGTTCTTTTTTTAAAAAACATATATGTACTCTTCCAAAACAAAAACACTTAAGAAGGGGAAGAGACTATTCAAAGTGAGAAAGTATAAAATGTTTGTGAAGACAAAAAAACACAGGAAAGAGCAAAGATCTACAAAAACTGTTCAACAGTGCTACTATGAGGCAATGCATGTCATGTTAACTTCTTAGCTGTAAGATGTTAATCTTTGAATTAGCAGGCATATAACCATATGTAAGCCTTCTAGAGGCATTTGAAAACAAGTCTGAATAGGGTACCATTGCACCTTCCATAATGGCTCTTTCCAGACCCCAGTAATGTGAAATTATAAAGCAGAGTATATCTTGACTAAAGCTTGACCCCTTTTTTATTTAATAAGTGAATTCAAATTATCTGTAAAATCCAGAGGTGTGCCACCTGGTGGGGGGAGTGAAGAAAATGGAAGGTGGGAATGACAGAGGAGTTAACTTGCTCAAACTTCATTCAATTCCTTATTATGTATGGGAAATAAATATATAACTTTAAAGTATCACAAGAGAACTTCTGACACTTTCAAAGGAAAGCATCTTATTGGTCTTCTTTAACTGAGAGTGCGAGCTTCACAATAGTGACAAAGATGGGGGAAGAAGGTACTATATATTGAGAAATGCAACGTAACACAAAATCTTTTAATGAGTTTGAAAAGAGGGAGGGAAACACCCCATTTCTAGTTTAACTATACTTAATCTACAATGAAGAATAGAATAATATCACTAGTGTTAAAATCCACAGGTACTTACTGGAGATAGATAGATAGATAGATAGACAGACAGACAGACAGACAGACAGACAGACAGATAGGGATAGATAGATAGAGATAGATAGATCTCCAGATGCCTTTCTGAGCAAGCTTTTTACATGTTAGCTCACTTAATCCTTGTAAGAATTTATGAAATGAGTGCTATTTTTCAAACTACTTATGGATGAAGAACTGGGTACAGAGAAGTCAAGAAGCTTACCAAGGTAACACAAACAACAGAGTAAAGATGAAAGAAAGGCACCCGCACTCTATAGTTCAAGCTCTTGAGCCACATACTTTCTTCTTTCCCCATGCAGATTCTAAACTGTGCAATCCTGTGAGTTCCTTAGAGGGTTTCAAGGAGTCAAATGCAATTTTCTGAGGATTCTTCCAACCAGAATTGATTAAATCTTAGTATTAAAGACACAGAACAATGAAGGACTTGAAATAACCATGCTCATTATTTCGTGTTTGCTCTTCCTGCTCCATTCTGCTCCTCCCTTACCCCAGGAGGCTAATTTCTGGCCAATGCCTCAGCCTGGTTCCCTGGCCCACTAGCTTCCTTTGGCTCTAGCACTGGGAGGCAGCTCCAAGGACCCAGGACACTGAGAAGGGGAGAAAGATATGGATTCCCCTCCCCGGGCCCCATTCCTGCCCAGGCCCGCTGTGTGGAACAGGCTGTGCACTTGCTGCTCCTTATACCTAAGCTTGGTGGCACTTTCCAGGCATTGCAGGCGCCTGTGCTACATGACCCTTTCTTGATGTCCTTAACCCTGTCCACACTTCTTCACTTAACTTCAACGATCCATTTTGAGTGTCACTTGTATCCTGCTGGACTCAACGGATACAACACATGGCGTAAACTATTTACTTAATTATTTAAAAGAATTAAAATACAAGTTTGTACTCTACTGGAAAGAAAAACCTTCAGCTTCTAGCTTGTGCTCCATAACTACTTACTGGAACATTATTTCTTTTTTCTTCTCAAAATATACGTATATTCACTTTATAAACAATAATTCACTGATAGCCCAAGAAAACCTCCTAGTTTTGATTAAACAAAATTTTTTACATTCACAGGGCTAGAGGAGTTTATGTTCAAAATTATCTCCAAACTGGGACTATATCTTTAAAGATTCATTGCTCCTACAGCTTGGAAGTGGTATAACTACCTAAAGCGACTTGGATTTGAATAATGTCACCTCATAGTTACACTGCCTAACAATTTATAATACATTTCACAAACAATGTTTCTGAGCATGTTTCCAAAGGAATCAGTAAGGCAGGATACAATAACTCACTGTAAAATCTAACTGCACTCAAAATCCCTTGACTCATGGCCCTCCCTGATTCTCCACTCCCTCCGTCATCCCGATTGCCTCCCAGACCACTTATACTTATTCACCTTTTCACAGGACTATATTGTTGCCCATTACCTCTTAGACTTTCTACAAACTTTAATCTGACAATCTCTAAATGACTCAAAGTAATCCTGGCTTTGTTACTTCTACTCACACTCTGTAATCCCACACACATGTTCACCACCAGTAGCTACTGTGTCTTTGATGAAAGTCACCAACAAACACACTTTACTAAGGCAATCACCTCCTCCTGTTCAACCTCTTAGCTCTATTTCATATCTGTGACTGTTCCTTCTTTTTAAGACTCTGTTCTGATACCTGGTAATTACATTTCTCCTGGGTTCTCAAATAGTCCCTTCTTGGTCATCTTCCTTTGATTACTCTGAGGTCAGAAACACTGGATATTTCTTAAGGTTACTTTCAGACCTTTCACTACTTTGGTGATTTCATCTTCTCCTACTACTTCAACTGCCACTGGTACATGGGATGGATGCCTATTAAGTCTTTTCTGTTCAACCACTATCTCTTTATTCTTTATAATGTCCTGCTTACAAACTTCTGATTTTAAAAGCCTCAGACCAGAAATCCCATTCAAAATGAATGGATAGCAAACCAGTCAACATCTCATCTTTTAGATCAATTCTACTGGTTTCCTCCTCCTCCAACAACCAGCTTTCTGAACGCCCAAAGTGAAGCAAGAGACACCCTGTACCCCATTCTTCGGCACCGGATACATAAAAGGTGGGTGTTAAATAATATCTAGTATTTCATAAAATTTGCAAATGCTAAAGTAATGTTGATAGAGTAAATCAAAGGGAGATCAATCCAAATTCAACCAACAAGATATCAAATCCCCAAAGAGCAAAAGAAACTTCTTCCTGCTCAACAAAACTTACTTAGATCTAGATGCCAGAGTACGTACATTAATGTGTTTTTCACTTCTTAAGACAGAAGAATTATTCCAATACTTATAACTGTAAGAATTGAAATTAGTTTTCAAATTGGTGGATTTCCAATAAAAATCAATTCAACCAGCCATTTTATCCAGCATACCAATCAGGTCTACTAGATTTAGGCATTGGACCACAAAACAGATTAATATAAGATAGCTTTGGTAAATCCTAAGTTATTTTCATATATCTTATCCCATAGAGGTTACAAACTAAAGGAAATTTTTTAATGTTGTTTAATAATTCTCTTTCCAAAGCTCTAAAAAAAAACAGAACTATCTGGAGAGTCTAACCAGTAAATACAATGGTTAGCACACTTCAGTTATTTTTTACATGTACAAAAAGGGCTTAGGAGATAAGGAGAAACTCAGTCAGCCCTCTCTCTCTTTCTGTCTTCTAATAAGAGAAAGAACTTAGGACCAAATCAAATATTACAGAGTAAAATACTATCTTCTCTCTCCTGGGACTGGGCATGCACACGAAACACTCAAATGACAAAACAGAACTAATACATAAATGTCTATGGGGATTAACAGTAATTTACTTATTAATATTCTCACAGGATATCTTTTATGAGATCTCAGAGGCAAGACAATTAAAAATTGTGGTCAGTGACACCAAAGACTATGGACAGCCAATTCAGACATGGCTGCTTTTCTAAAATGAGAATGTATTGTATATATTGCTAGAAGAAGCCTTAACACTAGAGGATTTAAGGATGTCTATGAAATAAAGGTGTATTTCATCCAGAATATAATGTTCAATCAAGTTTAACTTACAATTTTCTTCTAGTGCAGAAAAGGGATAGTCATCATTACATAGACAGCCAAACAATTCACAAATTTCTAAACATAGCCCTATGCATCCCAAATTCCATTCCTTTAGAACTAAGCTTCTCAAACTTTCTCTTTAGTATCCCTAATACATGAGAAGAAATCTAGCAACAAGCATAAAATTTATTTGACATCTCAAGTTGAACTTAAAAATTCAAGTGAACTTTTGCATTTTATTCCATAATATAATCATGTGTCTCTCAATATAAAAAGAATCTTTTGCCACGCTGGGAAGTCATGTTGTGTTTGGCCCACTCCTCTGAGTTGACCATGGCCTACCATCTGCCACATTATCCAACAGTCAACTTTTTCTTTTTAAAATCAAGTTCCTTTCATTTTAAAGCAAAACAGTAGAAGTGAAAAGGAGTAATGAAAACAAAGTACCAGGCCCTTGCCAGGGCCAGAACTGGTATAATCTCCACCTACCCATGAGACCAAGGATAACCCAGTAGCCTAGACCTTCCTGTGCCTGAGAGGAGAGGGTTTAAGGACAGCCTCGGCAGAGGAGAGCCCTGCATGAGGGCAAAGGCCAGGCATCCCTGGGCTCCTAAGTACCAGGAAAAGAGGCCAGAGGACCCCTCCCCAACAACCTTGGCCAAGATACCCTAATCTGGCTGGCCCCTTTTGTCTTGGCTTGAGACAAGCCCACCTTTTGGAAGGGAAGCGTTAATCCCCAGGTAGGCCTCAGCTGCTCAAGAACAACCTGCAGACAGGGATTTAGCCAGCGAACTCCCATGTTCCCAGCCCAGCTACCTCTGCAGAGCCTTTCAAGGAGGATTCAAATCAGCCAGACTCCTTAGGGCCCCTGCCTTGGTTAACACAAGCCACAAGGTCTTCTGCAAACTTCTTTTTGGAAGCAGAGTTGCTGGGGTGATGGGGAGGGGGTTCCACTCCTCCACATTCCCAGCTGAGAAGCCCCCTGGGCTTAAAGCATGCTCAGTAATCAAGAATTTGTTTCACCAGAGCTATGGAAATCTATTTCTTCTAGAAAAGAATACATTGTTTTATGTAAAATTAAAACTTTCTAACTCCTCCTAACAAACAGGTGAATAATTATCTTACAAAAATCATTATACTACATTATATATCTCAGCTTTTTCTAAAAGTTCCTTCACAAAAAAGAAAAAAATACTGTTCAGTAGCAGCTAAAACAGAGCATCCTACTAATTTGAAGATTACAGCCTTAATTGATTTTAGTATCTGCAAGACTCTTAGGCCAGAAAATTTCCCCACTGTCCTGCTCCTGTAAGTTATATAATTAAAATTACTGTTCATTGCAAAAAGTTTCTGTTCTGAATCTGAAACTGTACGTAGAAAAGCAGCCTTACCGTTATCGTTCCTAGACTTCATGTGTCTCTTAAGTATACAATAGTAGTGTTGCTGGGCTGAGTTCAGCACTCACATGCTGAAAATTCTTCACACTTTCTACTGCATTAGGTGCAAATCAATCGTTCTGCTATGCTAAGTTCACAGTAATTAGGTCCCATCTCCAGTACTACCTTCAACCTTTAACAGTTTTAGACAGGGTGGGTCCAGGACGACCCCTTAAAGATTTCATTTTTCTCTTCGCCAAAGCCCTTTCCTCTCTTTTCACAGATCCATCCTTTGAGACACCATTAATCTTATCTTCTCCATAAAGCCTAGGCCAACTCTACCCATTTAACCTTCTGTAACTTTTATCTCCACCAGCACTGACTAACTGTACTACCCATTAGAACAATTCTATGTGTTTGTATCTATTTGCACCTGGTTTTAAAGACACAGACTTTGCCCTATGCACCCCGTCCATCAAAAACATCCCTATCAGAAAAGGAGGGCAACACAAAACCCTACAGCTAAGGGCAAAAATGTCAATTCCTTACAATGAAGTTTGAAAACAAACATCTTAATTCTAGAAAGTCACCCTACATTTACCATCTAGTAGTCTAAAGATACCAGGTCTACAGAGGTGACATTATAAGATCCTATTCACTGCTGTAAGTGCAAGAGACATCATTCCATAAAGTAACTTAATTAACAATCCAAGAATATTTAACATTCAGGGGCCAGGGAATTACTTCAGTGGTTCTGGCGCCTGCTTTGCAAGCACAAGGACCCAAGTTTGATCCCTGGTACTTAAAAAAAAAAAAAAAGAAGAAGAAGAAGAAGAATATTTAACATTCAAATATTTGAAGAATATTTTTAAAAATCAGAATGACAGAACATTAAAAATACAATTACTATTACTTCAGGATGTTAAAGAAACTTAGTTGAACAGTTCTTACAAACAAAGAAACCAGAGTCCACCTTCAAATCCTGGCTGCAATACCAGTATTTGAGTGAATTTCCTAAGGCAGGACCCTTTTCCTTAAGGGGACCCTGAAATGTTCTAAAGAGCTTTAAATAAGTAACATTTATCTTACTGGAATAGCTTGAAATGTCTTCTTGAACAAATTCTAACTTTAAGATTTTTTAAAGAATATACTGTTACTAAGAAAAATTCCATCTAATTTAAAGCAACTGTTACGTTATGATGTGTAATAAGGTCATACCAAAAGCAACCATTTCCAAGTATCCTGTGTCAAACACGCATCTTATTATTTAATCTCTTCTACACCAAGGCTTTTATCCTCATTTTATAGTTGGAATAAAATAAGGCTTTGAAAGGTTAATAAGCAAGGTCATGCAGACTCAAACCCAGACCTGACTCCTAAATCTGAACTCTTCACACTTATCCTATACTTCCTTTAGAATACTGTATTAGTATTTATATTATTATGTTACATTGTAAAATACTTCATGGGAAAAAGAAAATCAAGCATACCTCTGAATCAAACCTTAAATATATTCAGTCTTTCATTTTTAATCATTTTGGGCAATTAATTTCTTTGAAGTTGAAAAATCTCTATGAAATAAAAACACTGTATGCCTCTGATAAACAAAATATGTGATTAACATGAACACCTCATTCCTGTATCAGGCTCCTTAACAAAGAGTTCATTATACTCAACGTGGAGCTGCTGCAGGGCACCCGCTAATTGGCTCCTTGGTAGCCTACAGAAGCAAATATGCCGCCTCAGGAACCTACCAGGCAGGGAATGACAGATACAGAATGTAGCTCATAACTCCAACTGGAAAAGAAATGGTAAAATAACTCAGCTGTTAGTAAGGGGCTAATAATATAACAGTATATAGTCACTATTTATAAAACGTTCCTTTAAAATTTCTCTCGCTGTTTTTTAAAGAGCTTTCTTGCTATTTACTAAAATCTAATGACTCTTTCCCGAACTGAACAGTCAGTGGTCAAGAGCAAGCCCAGAGGCTTCTTCCTTGAAGAAGCATTTGTACTTGTCAGTAGATTAAACTGCTCTTTCCTCTTTTCCCAAAACAAATTCCACAAGTCCAACACAATTCATTCTATAGATTGACCACAGGTCGTTTCTTACCCATCCTTGTCCTCGGCTGCTATGGCTAGGACTTTAGCACCCCCAATGTCACAAATAATCCTGTGGTATTTGAGAAACATTTGTATTGGTATTGACCCTGCTCAGCCCAAACCAAGACAAATGATACTTATCACACCCTACCTTACTCAGTGACAAAGATGAACAAAGCTGGCACATTTTCTAAAGATTGAAGAGATTATGTTCATTATTCCTGGAGAAAATTCTCAGGCTATTTTTTGTTAATAATACCTGGGCCTGGAGTTTCTTCAGTTTATTATTTGATGTTTTAGACGATTTCGGTGCTAATTACTTTTTTGTGAGCTTTTTAAGTCTCAGAAGCCAAGTCCACAGTTGGTTGTACCCTATGGCAATACATGGTGTGTTGTATCCAACAAATTGCACTTTTCCTAGAGAGACATTTTCAGTGTGTTTTTCAAAAAATTTTGTAATTTTATAGTTTTTTTATAACAATTGTTCTAAGATTTAAAACAATATATTTACTATCTTAACATGGATTTCTCTCCCCCCCAAAAAAAAAAACTGATCTGTAATTTAATTAGTCTAAGAAAAAATTCAAATCATTTTTTCTTTGACATCTGTATTGGAAAGTACAGTAGTGTAATATAAAATCAGATCCTTAAACTTAACAGCCAACTGCAATATTCTTCCAAAACTAACCCCAAATCACTAAGTACTTGGCTAGCCATGTTATAAATGTATATTAACTTAGCAGTGTGAGACTTTATATTGAAATAAACATTTCTTTAAGTGCATTTTGAAAATGGAATTTGGCTTTAGTGATATTTTTGATTTTGCTAGAGAACGTAAAATCTTCACACTTTGAAGAATAGAGTGGTAGCTAAGATAATTATCTAGAAATCTAAGGTAAGTAGGGAGTGGGCATTTTTATCTTTGGTATGGCAATAACTAAAGCCTGTAGGATGTTTGCTGTTCTACTTTGTGAGCTTTCTATCCAAACCAGTTTTTAAAATGTATTCTGTGAGTTCTTAGTGTCTTTCATTCTGAACAAGAAAATGATAAAGAGAAACATTTAATTTAGATTTCTAAAATCAGATAACTCTAAACAAAAATACCAGTCAGGAGCAATAGGAAGCATTTTACATTTGTATGAATACAGGTCTTTTAAAATTTGATTTCTCAAAACAAAAGACTTTGTGCAATATCACTATGTTTTTATTGGGTTTGCAATATTTTTATAACAACCTTTAGAGCTCAGTGTAAGTGCAAGTTGTTTGGAAATGCACTTCCACTTGTATATAGTAGAATTGCAAGGTTTTCAATAAGAAATGAGATTTTTAGATATTTGCATAAAATATTAGTGAGTACGTTCTTCTCTAATGCCACCTGGAATTTTGATTTTCCTTGGGAATGCAAAAAAGACAACAAAAAAAATATATGTGTGTATAGTATACATAATAATGTGTGTCTGTGTGTGTGTGTGTGTGTGTGTGTGTGTGTGTGTGTGTGTGTAGTATACATAATAATAGCTCTGGTTCCACCAGAACCTATTGTTGAAAATATTTTATGAGTTTCAAAATTGTTATTTAGTGTGCTATCAGGATGGTACATCTGCACACTGGTATTAACAGGACATTATTAAATTATACAGAGAAATTAAAAAAATAATAATGGCTTCAAATCTCCACTGAGTCTTAGTGGAACTTTACATACATTGTTTTGTTTTTGTTTGGTAGCAGGTATTGAACTCAGGCCCTTGTGTTGGGAGGCAGGTAGTGGTGGAACCAAATGAGCCAAATCTCTGGCCCTACGTACATTGTTAAACCATAAAAAAGAACTATTCATTTGAATTGTTCTATTCTAAGAAGACCAAGCTGATGCAAGTAATTGCTATTTAAGTGATATTAGTTCTAGATTATCAAAGATTTCTAAGCTTAAAATAAGTATATAAAATGTCTTTGGTATACATTTAATATACAACAAATATTTTAATATTTATAATTATACAGTAACATTTAATGCAACAATCAGAGAGAAGTAATTCACCTTTAAAATGTAAGTTCAAGGACATCTGTCAAATGTCTGGATCCTAACATTTTTTGAGATGAATTAAATACATATAAGGAAAATCATTTCATTATCAAGTCAACTGCTTGTGTTTTATTTATTTACCTATCTTTTTTTTGGTACAGGGAATTGAACTCAGGGCCTCACCCTTGCCAGACAAACACTGCGCCACTGAGCTACATCCCCAGCCCCATCTGCTTTATTTTATATTACTAGCACTATTTAAAATATCCTGGCCACAAGGTAACACCATTACCATAAATCAAATATGCAGAAACATTACCTATGTTTCAAAAGGTAAAGTTTTGTCATTAAAGAACTCATAGGTGAGGAAATCACACTGCCCAAAAGAAAATACTGTAGGCATACAAGCAGGTGGCCTGGGGAAGTGATGCACACAGAAATAAGGACCAAGTATATAAGAAATACAAGCTATTCTTTTAGTTAAAACTAACAGAAGGAGTCCAGTAGGGACAAGATTTGGTAAAGCCAAAATCACTGGAGAGAAATATGTGGATTAATTACAATGCTAAAGAGAAAATACTTTAAATGTATAAATGCATAAGTAGTTATTGAAATTTGTATTCCTGTGTTCAAAGAAGCCAAAGTTTGTTATGGTGTGTTGAAAAACAAACTTTCAAGAACTTTTATTGTTTTGATACTAATATGCTAGTCTCAACTCAAAATAGTTACTATTCTCTAAACAAAAGAGCACCTCATGAAAACAAAAACAAAAAATTCAAACTCCCCAAGACTAGAATCCCATCTTTGATTCAAAGACTACAAACCTAAGAGTATCATGCTAAATAAAATGCAACTTGAAAAACTACATTTCATCAAATTTAAAACATACCATTGGAATAATTCTGTTTCTTCTCCTTTACCAGTCCCCCACCATTACCCCACCCACTCAAAAGCAGAATGGGCAAGTTCTGTTTATTTCACCCCAGAAGTTATTTTTGGAAGGTGTTCCCTTCTTTTTCATCTTCACTGTGACATGACCTGCACCAGTTCATCTCAATAGTATTAACTTCATATAACCCACTTTCCCACCTGAGTTCTGAGTCCTCCTCCCTATCCTCTACCCTACAGGTATTCCATGCTAGCCCAGGGGTAAGTTGTTAATCCAATCATATCATAGCCCACCTTGAAAATGTCCACAGATTCCTAGTTCCATACATTACCCAGTCCTTAGCATAAAAGGCCTATATTTATTGACACACCTTTTTGCTGTAAGCTCAAAGATGATTTATCTTAACAATGTGATGTCACTATATATGGCTAATATTCAAAAATAATGATAATGAAAACATTTGATTATGAGTTAAAATTTTTTTAAATTATCCTGATGGACTGCACAAGCCACAGTGAGAGTGATGGCCATGGAAAGAATTAGACTTGCAAGTGCTTTCTTTATATTATTAAACTTTAGAATATATGTGTAAGAAATGCCTGCTGAATGTGAGAGTTTTCCAAAACAAAACTTAAGATTCACACCCTTGGCAATACTAATCTTAACCGGAAATAACTAGATCAAATATTTGCAAGTAGGAATATCAACTCTCATCCTTAAAGGTAGCACAGAAGCCTGAGTGGACGAATGTGAGCTACTAGGTAAAATCCAAACAGGAACCACAGTAGTCTTCTCTCTGACCTTTCTAAACTCAACATGAATTAGAACACAAGATTGCAAATTTCTTAAAAAAAAAAAAGAATGCAAATTTCAATAACTACTTATGAATTTATACATTTAAAGAATTTTCTCTTTAGCACTGTAATTAACACATATATTTCTCTCCAGTAATTTTGGCTTTACCAAATCTGGTCCCTACTGGACTCCCTCTGACTATTTTAAATTCAGTATGAGAACAAGGTCGAGCAATTGTAGCCAACAGACCACAAGTGAAAAAACACACTGAACAGTAAATGTTTAAAACAACTGACAGTCATACAATTTATGTGTGTCCAATGTAATTTTCTCCAATGCACATTCATTAGTGGCAATTAACAGAGATGATTAATCGACATGTACCAATCTCCCCTGCTCCCTGCTTTTACAAAGAAATAATTCTCTCAAACTTTACCTTAAACGTTAAACTGAAAAGATTACACATTGATTTACAAAAATTAACCAGTGAGGTCAATGGAATATAATCTTAATACCTTCCTATCAAAAACCTCCAGAGGACTTACATGCTCTACCTTATATCTGATCGTACCGTAACAACCTGTTCTCTTTAACTATTGGATTCGCTATGTGTTATCCTGTGTCCAGTGCCTAAGAGCTTGTTAATTACCTAAACTATATCTCCATAGGTCTTGTTAATTACCCGTCTCCTGTCTCAGAGGACCTTGTTAATAACTTGTACAGTCTCTCTAAAGAGGTCCTAACAACACATTAAAATTAAAGATGCTTTTCTTTTAGCACCTGTCAAGTGCTGTAAATTGAGAAATTTTCACATCAGTTTATTAGCCTACAGTAGTTTTTGTGGGGTTTTTGGCTTGTTTTCTTCTCTCTCATGTAATTTCTCTGTATCCTAATCTCTGCTCAAAAAGATTAGCAAACTTTGTCATTTTGTTACAGAGCTTTTTTGTTTTCAATTTTGAAGACTGTAAATATCAATTTGCATTAGTGAGTTAGCAAAAAGATGGAATGGTTGGTATCTGCAAATTAACCCATTGGGAGACGCACCAATTAATGAGACTTATTATAATGAGTATTAAGATGGCAAAGGGTAAAAAGTTTCAAGTAGTCTCTTGGGAGTTAAACATAGAAGTTCTAGTTAGTGTTATGGGAACTAATCACATTGCATTATTTCATGTTCCCAGTTACTGTTATACTAAAAACACTCTGTAAATCCCTGGGCATTAATGGATTAATGGCTTTAAAAATTCTGAAAAGTTTGTGTTTTCAGTCTCATAAATCTTCAGCTGTGTAAAAGATTTATGGTCTACCATAACAGACAAAACAAATATGAACAAAAAGTAAATACTGCTATTAACACAAGTCTCAAGCATAGTAAAATTTATGATGCCCAAAACTGAGTTTGAACCTCACTCATGAAAAGAAAAAAAGGTATCTATAGGGGTGTTACAAAAATTAAGTTTCAAAAACTATGAGGAGTGTTTCTTTCAGATCATTTTTTTACTATTTAAAATAAAAATGCAACCAGTATTAACAAGTTTATTTATTTATAAACATGTTATACAATTTCATAAAAATGGTTATATGATAGTAGGCCTATGGTGGTTTTTGATTTGTGAAAATTAGAAACACGCTTAAACATATATTCTGAGTAACCAATTTTTTATAGTTCCTAAGAAAGACAGGACACAATCATAGACAATAATTAACTAGTTATGGAAGGGAAAAAGAGGGGAAGGAGGGAGGGGAGGTCAACCTGATCTCAAAAGTAAAAGGTACACTGTCATGCAAAATTTAAAAATATTAATGATAAATAGGAGGTTATGATCTTAAATACCATTTTGCACTGCCTTAAAAAAATAAGTATTTGACCTAAGTTTATCAGCTAAGGAGGAGGCAGGCTTATTACAAAAAGAGAAATATATACTCTCATAAAATCACTATTACCAGGAATAATATAAAATACAGCACTAAATTATCCTAGAGCAACAAAGAATGTGCTACTGGTAATTCTTAACTGCAGTAAAGCAAAAAGCAGTGAACTGAAAGCATGTTCACAAATAGACCAATGTCCCCAAAATTCTCTGGTAAAAATATCTACAATTAGTCCCTATTCTCTCATTGGCTTGTCCTCTAGCCTCAAATTACATTAGCTTATCACAATAGCAGGCTTATATTATTGACTTTTATAAAATTCAGAGAAAGACATACACAGTAAGTTCCTCAATATGTTAGTGAGTTTCCCTAATTGGGTAGAATATTGAACTTTTTTAGTGAGCCTAAAGCTCCTTAGAATGCCCAGTATATAACATAGATTTGGGGGCTTTAAAAAAAAAATATTCATCCAAATCTCTTACTCTTCCGTGCATCTGTTTTAACCCTCTATCTCAGTTAGGGTCTGATCCTGTAAGCAAAGGACTAAATGAATGGGACTAAAGTGTCTGTTCAAACATGAGTTTATCAGCACAACTCACAATTGCTAGTCATTAAAAAATAATTTACTGGATGCTTATAAAATAGTGATATAATTTAGATCAGCAATTTGATAACGAGTAGGAAATTTTTTAAGTTTTGATTTTATCTTTCAGAGCCCATTCACCAAAAATCCTAATTCTGTCTGAGTAAGGTCCAATAAACTGTAGTTTTAAAAAACTTCTCGAGCCATGATGATACTGTCATGCGGAATTTGAAAATATTAAAAGACATGCATTATGAAGTCATCTCAGTGGGGAAGACTATAAGAACTAGATACAATAAACATCCTAAGACTCCTGTATCCACAGAAATCCAAAGGGTAACACCACATTATTATCCAAGAATTGAGTTTTTAGCATCAATGAGAGATGGGATTTTGAAACTCAAGAGACAAGTTAAGAGTATAGCCTACAACTAAGCCCAGGAATGGAGATTCATGGCTTACAGGCCTGCAGGATAGAAAGACACAATAAGGAAATTAACTGCCTTGGAACAGAACTGAGAAATAGCAAAAGAAAAGCTGGAGGTAGAAGAACCAAAATGTAATAAATGCTGTAACTTAAAAAGAAGAGTCTGGATTTGGTGCTGGAAATCAGTAGTTCTTAAAGCATTTTTAACTTGGGCTTTCTCGAACATGATAAGCAATGCTAAGTGTATAATAAATACATGCAAAAATCTCAGCAACTTGTTATTCTGAGAGTCTATCATTTCAGACAAAGTACAACTGGCTAGTCCTGTCTTGCACCATTCATATGTATGCAGGGACGCAGGCTGCTCCATTCCTCTGATCCAGGTTAGAGTGATATTTCTATAGTAAGACAAATACTAAATACTTTGGTTTTGCAGACTATATGGTCTCTGACCTAACTACAGAATTCTATCACTTTAACACAAAAATAGCCATACACAGGTAAGAGCAGTTGTGTTCCAACAAAAATTTATTTACAGAAACAGGGAACGGCAAACAAGCCAGAATGGGCCCTCAAGGGTCATTTGCCAACCACTGGTCTAGGGTGTGGAGGAGGGGCAATGTGGAAGACTGTAAGAGGTTTTCACTCGGAAGCAGAATCCATCTATTCTACTAACTCCTTACTAAGCTGGAATTTGGTCATGTGTCCCAGAAGAAATGAAGGGTCCAAAGCCATGCTCCAGTTTTTTAAAGAAAAAACAATTTTGGTTTAGTGAACACACCCATTCATTTACACTTTCCCAGGCATATTTGTTTTTGGAAAATGGTATTCTGCTAATAAGAAAAATTGCTGGGCTTTCCTCATGATGGAAGAGAACAGCCAACAATTTAGTTGATAGCATAGTTGATAATTGATGATTAAAATTTGTTGACACTGATGCAAATCAATAAAAAGCAAGAGCAGCAATAATTCTGAAACACAGCTCACAACCATATAAACTTACGTAACATTTTCCTGAAAACAACAAAAAATTCCAACTATGCTTTCAAGTACACATGCAGTAGGAGTCTGACAGGTACTAAGCATTCAAAAGATGTTAACTGGCTTCTCCACGGAAAACTGAATCAGTGTCAATGGCACACGCAATGCTGTACGCTCATTAAACCCAATTCATTTCCTTCTGAGTACACAGAGAACCCCCTTTCCTGCAATGGAAATGGAACATAAATGTGTTCTGGGCAAAGGAATATAGGTGGATATAATGCACATTACTGCCAGGATGGTACAAAGAAATGCTCCATCTTATATGCTGCTCTTTCTTCCCCCTTGTACTGACCTTGGAAGCCAAGTGACAAAGGGTGACACCACAAGAAAGAAGCCTGGTTCCTGAAAGACTGCTTGCCGCTGAACGACTTCATGGAGCAGAGCACCAGCTTCTTCCATCTCCTTCTCCATAACTGCTTTTCGACAACAGTGGGCAATAAATTTTTACTGAAATAAACCACTGAGGTGAAGTTTATTACAGCCACTACCTTATGCTAATGAGTCCTTACAGACTCCAGAATGTGTTATATGTTATAAATATTGAACTTTAGCAATTCTTCAAAACTAAGCTTTTTAACAATGTTTTAGTTGCATAAAAATATGTACATATTCACCGTATGGGTGAGGTGCTCTCAGTCTATCAATAAAGATCTGCACAGCTCAAAATTGGGCTGGAAGCAGAAGATGGACAGAATGAAAATACTATATCAGGAAACTGGTATGCTTACCTGTGTTCATTTATTCAAATTTCTAACACCTACTGTCTATGAAGCATCATGGCGCAAATTAAGGGCAAAAGATGAATGATATGTATGCACGTGCAGGCCCTGCCCTAAACTATGACGGTGGGGAAAAAGGACTAAGCTGTTATTAAGCAATGTGAGCAAAGACTTGTGTAGAAAATGCTGCAGCTCAGGAAATCACCACCACTCCCTAGAAGAGCAAGAAAGGCTTCAAAGAAGCAGGGCGCTATTAAGAAGAAAGATAATTGTGTGAATTTGTAACTTCAGGGAAAAAGTGCTTCAGAGTCCTACTCTTTGCTGAAACAATCCAATATAAAGTCTATTTTCCTCTATCATTTTCTACAAGGATATGGGAACTATTCCAAGAACAAAAGCAAAAAAAAAAAAAGTTATATTTAATGAGTTTCAATGTGATTTTTTTTTTCAGGCAGACTTTACCTACAAAACAAAATTCTAACAAAATGCTCCTTGGTACATTTACAATTTTTTTGGCATTAAGAAAATTCTCCAGTTTTAATCATATATATTATTAAGAGTGGAATAGTATAGTTCTTATGTACCTGCAATCACAGGTGAACCAATTCACTCACCAAAAACAAAATCCAGTTTCCCAGCTACATATTTTAGCTTTAACTTTGTTTAGTATTCTTATAAAACACTGTTCCCAAGAATCCGAAAGACTCTATAAAGAGATATATATAGCACTACTAGAGAAATAATTCATAGCATGTGTCCTAGTGATATGAATTGGCAGCTTCAAAAGTATATTTGATTTGGACATTAATGTGAAAAATGCAGGTCCCACATAAGTGAGGGCTGACTTTGGGAGGATACTGTACATACAGTGTTATGTGAAGACAACACTACCTTGACAATATCTTCCCATAGTCTACCCAAGACAAAGACGCTTGCTAAAAATGTGAACTGTACTCTTTTTCTAGGTCTTTTTATGCTGAATTCAAATTTTTTTACACTTAATTAGAGCTACCCCTTTATCACACATTTTACCTTAACCGCAAATACGGCCTATGACACAAAGAGTAACTTTTAGAAATTTACACAGTATGTCCTCCTATCTAGTGTTTTACAAACAGGAAGGAGAAAAAAAGTTTTGAATACATACATCATGAAACAGCTCTATTTCTGATAGAAACCCCATTAAATATTGAAGCAACCCAAAACAAAGTCTACATCTACCAAAAGGTCACATTCACTTTTAAAACCTATGGCAGTCCATGTATATAAGTCCAAATACAAATCGATTAAAGATTTGAGGATACTTATTTTTTCATGTTTATTTTACTTAAAATATTATTTCTATACCAGTTCCCATTTCTTTGCTCTTCATTAAATTATCTGTTATTTTAGACAATCATTTCCAACAATTTCTTGCAAAAATAAGTTCAGTAAAAGGTGAAGAAAGGAAATATATTTTATCTACCTATGTAGCTTAGGATTTAATGAAATATGAAGGCAAAATATGTAGAAATACCAGTATAAAATATTTTAGAATACTACATCAAAATTATACACTCTTCGATAAAAAATACTGATAACTATGTAACATTTTATTTTTCTGGAGTACATCTATAAACAAAACTAAATGATGCTTTCTAAAATCACAGCAAAAACCCATTTATTGATAAAAGAAAGAAAATAAATATAAAATTCCCTTTGAAAAATTTAAATTTTTTCTAACATGTCACAAATTACACAAAGATGAAGAGAAAACCCTAAAAAGTGACTGTTAGCACATTTTCTACTTGTAGAGAAACAAATAGAATGCTGCTTTTTAATAAAAAGACATTAACAATAAAAAGGCATAATACAGGCTGAGTTTCACTTATTCAAAATGCTTAGGAGCCATAGTGTTTCAGATTTTGGAACTTTTTGAATTTTGGAATATTTTCACTGACTTTACAAGCTGAATATTCCTATTTCAAAAATTCAAAATCTGAAATGCTCCAAAACCTAAAACTCAAAGAATTCTATTGCTATGAAACCATTAACACTTATGCCAGTATTTCTTAAGGAAAAGCATTTCAGATTTTGGATTTTGGCTTAGGGATAACTGACATTGCGGCAGTTGCCATTTACCAGGTACTATACTATTTATCCTCACTGAATTGTACCCCTATGTATTATTTCCCTCATTTCAAAGATGAAGATGCTGAGGTTTACAGAGGTCATAGCACTACTAAGCCCAGGTCTATATAGAAAACTTTCACTACATGGCAAACATTCCATTGTGTGCTTCTATGAAAATAACATAAGATTTCATTAAATTCATCTTATTCTTTTCTTGAGGTTTCCTTAATCAGTTTTCCATCATTCACTTCTGCATAATCCATAATGGCATTTAAATGTAGACAGTTCCAACTTCTAAGGGGTAATATACAAATAGTATATACACATATACACATAAATGAGAATTCAGAATTTAAAAATCTAATCTTTCTCATAACAATTATTTCTACAACTATAAATCATAGATCCCTTTAGTGTACTATACCAAAGTACCCACAAGAATCACTGAATTCCAATAAACATTCACAAATAAAAACTTTTCTAAACAGTAATTTAATAAGTATAGTTAACATCTATTATGAAACCATAAGTACTTAAGCCAGTATTTCTTAAATAGGCCATGGGCTATTGGTCTACTATTCTCTCCAGACAGTCCAAGAATCAATACCTGGAAAATATACAGAAATATCTTTCTAATACCTCTGGGTTACTCACTCTTGTCATGTCTCATCAAAAGCCATGATGGTTTCCCTAAAAGCTTTGAAGACTTTTTGGTATACATAAATGGGAGCAGATCAGGGGAGGAAACAAGAATCTTTTATTCATCCAAGATAAAAAGGTCAATTCAAAAGACATATGTAATACTTCTTGGCTCTATAATTAATTTTAAAAACAGGATATTTTTCAAGTAAAATGAAAAAAAGCCATGTATTTAAAAGGAGTATTTGCTATTTCCAAGAACAAGATTTCCCCAAAGAGCACAAATTCCCCCATATTAAGCTTACCTTGAAGATGGCATTATATTTGAAGCCCTGAATTTTGTTGTAAATGGATTAGTTGACTCATAATCAAAATAGTCCTGCCGATTTTCACTAAAAGCATTAGGTGATTTCAAGTCACAAGGGCTATCAGATCCCCCATTGTTAAGTTTATCAGACCTTCTGCTTTCTTTTTTCCCAGTCACTCTTTCAAACAGGCTAACTTTCTCCCTTTTCTCTCTTTTATTTTCTTTTCTTACTTCAATAGATTTTGAAAACAAATTCATGCTACTGTCCCATGATTCACTGCTTTCTTCAAATGGATTCTTCTTTCTTGGCAGTGTTGCAAACTTTTGGGGTAATGAAGCAGTCACGTTTGTAAATAGGTCATTTTGTCTTCCAAAAGACAATTCACCTTCATCCACAATGCTGTCAGGTTGGTTCATTTTAGAAGTATCAAAGCTTAATGTTCTTCTGTGTGGAGATTTGAGACTTCCTACAAACAATTTTGTGCTTAGTACACATTACATCACACTATTTGACACATTTTACTGCTTTTAGAATAAGCACGATTAGCTATTTAAAGAGAGTAACCTTAAGAATAATCAAGGAAAACCATCTTAAAATGGTAAGGTACAGACAGCAGTCTGAAGTATGTAGGTTAATAACAATTAGTGCACTGTTAGACAATTACTAATTTCTTAGGCTCAGAAACCACCACATAAACAAATTATGATGTCAAGAATCTGTTGGCATGATAATGCCGGAAATTCTGGAAATTTCTTTGTTACATATTAGCACTTGTTTACTTTCTTACTTCTGAACATAAAAGTATTTTTCTAGGGACATTATGAAATGGAATATTCATTTATGTTTCTGGCTTTCAAGATGGAAGAAACGGCAGTTATGAAAGAAGCCAGGCCATGAAGGGAGATTGGAACTCATTTATTATTATCCAATAATATAAATACAAATGCAAACAAGCTCTGCCTTCAACAAACATCAATTTGGGGTATTACAGGTACATAATATTTAATATGTGACTAAATTTAGAAAATACAAGAAACTGTATGTTTTATTTTCTAACTTTAAAAATTAAATCTTAAAAACCCAAAAAGGTATTTCAGGCTACTAGAGGTGAAATCAGAAAAAAGGAGCCACTTACCACTTTCTGGAACTGCTCCAAAGGACTCTAACTGGCGTCCAAGAAGATGTGTTTGACCTACAGTGCCAGACTTCAGTTTCTCAGAAGATACATGGGACCCAGTTAAATCAGACATTGAATGTGCAGAAGAGAGTCTCTGAGGACCCAAAAGAAAAGGCTTTTTTGGTTTGGATTTCATCTGTATTTCACCACTTGAAAATTCAGTATTGGCATCAGGCATGTGAGTACTTGGAATGATTGCAGAAGATGTATCAGAAAATGTCCCATCATTTTTTCTACCTTTCATCTTATCTTTTAATTTTGCAAAAGGAGATCTTGTTTTGTCCTTCATTGATAAGTCAAACATACTTGCGGTCATATTGTTCCTCATAAATTGAATATTGACCTTTATCTCACCCCTGTTTTTGACTCTTTTTCCTTGTTTGGATTCTAATCTAAACCACCTTAAAGAAAAGAAAAAACAGGCTGTAATAGCTAATAAAGAAAGGATGTCAAGCTTTGCTATATACAAAGAGCTATATCATCCAAAGCTACCCATGAGGGCAGTCTATGTACTGAATGAGAACCTGCTCACCTCAGTATCCATCCAGTTGCCCCAACTGTCTGACTTTAAAAAAACTGATCTGTTTCTGTGATGTGACATAAACTAAGGCAACAGACCTTTGGTGATTATGCTAAGGTGTTTAGATAACATTTTCTTTTATAGTTTAAAATTACTCATTAAAATTTTTACCAGCAATAGTTAATATGTTTTCACAACAGATAATTATTTCTAATGGCTAAGGACATTTTCTCACATTAAGATATCGAGGTAGAGATTTTAAAAGAATATGTCAATTACTATAAAGTGATGTAACATTTTAATAAAATCTAAGCCCATCCCAAAATATTACTTAGGTAAAAGTATTAAAAGAATTGTTAACCTTGGAGACCACTACAAATAGTTTGCTAATCATTAAAGCTGTAAATGATGTAATTTAAATTCATCTAAAATAGATCAAAGCTTTTTGAATATGCAAATGACAAAAAAATGAATTGTGACATTTTCAAAAAAAGTTGAAATGCTTCTGTTGGAATCTTTTTGCTTCATTTACTACTGCTACTGTAACACTACTGAATAAAGGTTACTTTATAAATAAAGCCAAATCTTAAGCTTTCAATCACATCAGCATATTACACCACCCATTTTTAAATGATGTATCAGAAGCAGTTTATTTTGGTTTTGCTTATAACACTTTTATCCATGAGAAATTCCCTGGTTCTTGGTGTCACAAATGGTCATTCTACAGGGCAGACAGCCAAAAAAAAAAAAACACTTGCAAAATCAAGACTAGAAAAGTGTTTCTACAATGTATTCACATTACTTAGCAATGAAGCATGGTCACCACTACTTCAGACAAGTTGTGAAACACAGATCTACTTGAATGTAGCAAATTTTCTTAGCTACAAAGGAACTCTCATCTAATTTTACAGTAGTCCTTTTTCTCACTATTACCAACAAGATACACCAAGAAAAACTGCATTTACTATATATCTGGTGGAAGATTAGTTCACAGACCTTTCCAGGGAAGAGAGGGAATGACCATTAATATTCATATCAACTACATCTCAGCAAGTAACATGCAAGTGAACTGTATTTTCTTTATTCACTATACTGAAGCAATTAAGGAATGTAGTAGCTGTATCAAAACAAACAATTTCTTAGAAGAGAATATTTTATAATTGAAAGTGTTAACCTGAAACCAAAATCCCTTATATAGGGCAAAAAGAAAAATCTGAAAAAACAAAGGCCAGAAACAGAAAAGGAGAGTAATAAACTGTGGACTACAGAACCATGAACAATACAAAACTGAGCACGCAAAATGCCTGGGAATGAAGCAAGGTTATACATCCAGCAATTCACTCATGTTTTGGAAAACAGAGCCATTTTCAGCTGGGGAGGGAAGGAACACTTCCTTGGACAGTATCTCAGAAACACCCTGTCACATCTCAGGCTAGAAAGAATATATGCGAATGCAGTTTGTGAGAAAACAAGAAAATGTGTAATTTGTATGTGTATAGTAAAACGAATCTGAGAATAAACCAGTAACACCCCAAAAATGAGAATAAAAATTATATAAGACCAAGTCGTCTACTTTAACATCCTTATTTCACAGATGAGGAAATTGAGGCACAGAGAATATGTAATTTAACATCAGAGTAAAGTCAAGTAAGGAAAAAAAAAATCTAAAGCTGATGAATAACATCTGCAGGAATATAGTTCTTCCTTATTTGACGAACCACATGTGTTAATAAGGTTAACCACATGGCTGCCAAACATTACAGGATACTGTATTTAATCAGGACGCATGACAACCTAAGAAGATTTTCTACAACCAGAGTATAAGCTTCTTGAAGGTAGTTTACCCTACAATGAATAAAATGTTTACCCAGTGGTTATTTCCAGAACCAGAATTCCTAAAATCACCAACCTACAACATGCATGTGCATGTTGTACTGTACTGCTTTTCAGTAGCAAACTCCAGAGACCTAGGTAAGCTTTAAAGAATAAGGCAACTCCGTATTTAACTAAAAATTATAAATACAGTATATTTTCACCCCCCCAAGAACCCTGTAAAGTATTCTAACATTCTAAATTAGTGTATTCTAAGAAACAGGCTAATTAAAAAAATAGGCATGATAATTAACTTTAGCTGCTTTGTTTTGAAATTGATGTAAGGAGAGAAGTCTTAATGAGACCTTCAAAAATCATTCCTGAGATAGTGTTTATTTTCCCAGGCTTCAAAAAGATAAAATGAAGACATAGCATTTGGGGTTTACTGGATTAATGCGGATTTTTTCACCTCTGAAGCACTGGATTTAAACTGTTTATGGCCTCTGTTCAACTTTTAGTGGGCACAGGTCCATGTCCAAAACCACCACACATGTGGGAACTATTCCCAAGCAATTGGTGCTGTGTGGTCAGAAACTGGACAAGATTGGCAGTAAGGGTGCCAGAGGCCAGGATGCCAGAGGTCAGGATGCAGGTGCACTCAGGAGACCCCCACAAAAGTCCTAAAAACCACGTATTATTCAGTCGTGCCTGACTGTGGGGCCTCTGGACTGTTATTTCTTTCCATCAGCATCAAAAAAAAAAAAAAAAAAAACAAAACCACCTACTTCTGTTGTTAAAAAAAAAAAAAATCAATGGATATTACATAACAGCATCAACAATTTTATCATTC
>NW_022900920.1:19452214-19455318 GCF_012274545.1 Fukomys damarensis | reverse complement strand
AAAAAAAAAAAAAAAAAAAAAATCAACATCACCTACTTCTGTTGTTAAAAAAAAAAAAAATCAATGGATATTACATAACAGCATCAACAATTTTATCATTCACTTATTAAATACTGTATTAGTTCTTTAAATTGCATACCACAACCAACCCAAATATCCACCGAAGGGGGAGATACAAAAGTTCTCTATCCACTAAAAGGGTCTGGCCCGGGCCCTTTACCCCTCTTCCTTAAAAGAAAAAAGTATTTTCAAGTTGTAAAACAAGTAATAAAATACTTTTAACTATTCCATTTCTTCTCCTTTTATGACATGACCAGAAGACAACTTGTCTTCAGTATCAAAAAGTAAAAGGTGTCACATCCAGCAGTTTCATGGGACTTCAAGATCAGCTGGTAGCCTTCATCACTCATACCAGTTTTCTAAAAAGTACTTGGGAATATGCTGACAAGGTTTAGCAACATGCAGAATATTAACTGTCTTTCTTGCAATACACCAGTAGCTCAAGTCTGTCTCTTACTGTACCACATGTACAGCTGTGCTGGAAAAAGGAAGCTATTAAATATATTAAAAATCTAGAAATATTACCAATAAAGAGACTTCATCAAATATATGTTCCCCATTTATCCACAAAGAAAATGTTCAAGGTTTAATAACATATGAAAATCACCTGAATGCAAGTCCTGTTGATAATATTTCAAAGCACGCCCCCCCTGCAGTCCTAATCAATTTTATATAGAGACTACAATATGGAGGGTACTGTTTACGGCCACCTTTAGTGTAATTGATCCTGCCAAAGACAGGAATAAAACAAAAAGAAACTTTAAAATGTTCATTCTGAGACTCTTTCAGACTTGGGCCTACTTTAACTTAAAAAATGTATGCCTTGGAGGCCTGCACTGCATTATGCATTACTACTAAAAGCACCATATAAACACAGTAAGAAATTTGAAGTCAAAATATACGCAAAAGTTTATATTCAAAACCATTTACAAAGTATATACTGAGTCATCCCAAATTGACAATTTGAAACAAATTATTTGGTGATTTCTCATTTTTCATTTTAAATTTGATGAAGAATCCTGTATAGGAAATTGAATGCCACTTTTTAAGTATCAGACAGCTCTGCTATTAAAATCATTTGTAAACATGCAACTTAAGAAACCTTTCCCTTCTTTAAAAATACTTCTCTTCAACGAGTTTGAATTTTTACCATTTTTTCTCCTGCATCCCTAGTATTTCTCATCTTACTTCTTTCACCCTACATACAATGAATCTTAAAGTCCTGATTCAAAGCAAAACAATAAACTCCCATCACCAGAAGTTCAGAGGCAGTTAAGTATAAAAAAAGCAAGAGACAGTTAAGTATAAAAAAAGCAAGAGACAGTTGTTTTAAAATATAACAACACGAACTCAATGAAAATTATTGTACAATAGTTTTCAAAGAGTACATAAAGTTCAGTTATGACTGAAAGAAAAATCAAAACTACTTTGGAAATCTGAAGTATTCTTGTAAGTTCAATTCATTTTTCTCCTGTTAATTTCATTGATCTTAATGTTTTTTAGGGATTAAAAAAAAAACCTGTAAGGTTAAGGGTGGTTGAATTATCTATATCTGAAAATATTTTTTTCAATTTAAAATACAGACTAGTGTTCATTTGTATTGATTTTTTAAATTAAAATATATCTAACTCAAGCTTGAAAGCCTGAAAAGGCCGTATTTTCATTGAAGTCATTAAATCCCTTCATTATAAGAATGTAATCACTGTCTGAGATCTTACAACAGTTAATAAGGTCTAAACATACTAGCTTTGCAAAACTAACTCTGAAGTAATACAATAGCTCCAGTATACTGCAAATTCAAAGGAAAATGTCACTGAGTTCAAGATTGAGGACATTTGTGCGGACTTTCAAAAACTTTTAACACCTTTTTACTCTTAACAAGGTGTACCGGCCCTGAATAATGGTTAGGCTAAAATAAGGGCCAACTGTGTTTATAATTCTAAAGTGAAATACTGAGTTTTCAAATTGGTAATATATTGTTTGACAGTCACAGCGTTCAGCATAAACATTACATTAGAAGATTTAATTTTCTGATCTTCCATGTCGTGGGAAATTGTAATGTTTAAAGAACATAATTTGTACCTGCAACAGAACTAAACGGCTAAAACCAGTCCTTTTAAAAAAGTGAAATAATTTAATTTTCTTAAAATCCGGTGCAAAACATGTTTACCTCAAGACAGAAAGGAGGAATAATGGCTCATTAATCACTCCATTTAAACAATGTTTCATCACAAGGGCTATTTTTACTTGTCATGCAAATAGGGTGCTTAAAACTGGGTCATATTTCAATCCAAAACCAATGCCCCAAGCACACAAATATATTTCCAAGAACAGCAAATCCATAAATAAGGTATAGTCAAGCTCCCCAAAATTAAAAACAAATTACATAACTTACTCTGTTTTCCTTCTTTGTTTGTCCTCAAAGATGTCATTGAGATTGATTGCCACCTGCCCTAAAAATTTATCCAGCCCCACCAGAGATCTGTGCATAACTATAAGGAAAAGAATGTATTTCTCCGGATTCCCCTGCATTAGCAATCCAGGCAGCTCAAAGGAGGCCTCTTCCTTCCAGACTGGCTCAAGGGTTTTTTCAGCTACAGAGGTGGAATACTTTTCCTTGCCCAGCTGAATTATAGTGTATGTGTCATTGGTGCCACTTTTGCCTTTTGGCTTCAGATCTTTGGCTTGGAGCACTGTGACCTGCACGTGGGTTGGGAACCACTTTTGGGCTTGCTCGGACAGCATCATTCTGTCCTTTTTCTCCGCACTGAGTTCACAAGAGCAGGCAGCGCCCCTCCCGCGGGGAGAGCCTAATTCCTTAAATCACTGCATTCTCGGGGCATTTAACGGAGCCAGGACGACTGGGGCTTCCCAAGGTCCCTAGGGCTGATGTCAAAACGCCTCACGGGGGCAGCCTGCGGTCACGGCTGCTCTGGGGATCCCTTTCCTCTGGAAGAGCACAGGGGCCCACATCACCTGGCCACGCCGTCCAGGCCTCCGCGCCTCTGTCTCCACCTTCCCGCGGCACCCGCCTCGGGCACCGG
>NW_022900920.1:19441323-19451709 GCF_012274545.1 Fukomys damarensis | reverse complement strand
GGGCGGGGCCGCTGGGGTCAGGGGTTAGCGCCTCCCCCGTTGCTGTGGCGACCAGAGGCGCGCTCGGCGGGATGCTGCCCCGCTGGGTTCTAGGTGAATCCTGGCCAGGTGTTGGGCTCTGTGAACTCAAGAGTCCTGCTAAGGCCCACAGGAGGGGGGAGGGGCTCCCCAGAGGAGATCTTGATGTCCTGGAGGTTACCCAAACTAGGGAGGGACCCGAGTTCAATCTTTAAGGATGACTCTGCTCTTGTCTACCCGAGATTCCAGTTGCGTGGCAGAGCTCGGGTTCCAGCAGTGTTGGCAGACTGAACTGGTGGTCTTCTTCACTGACTGAAACGTGTCTTGCTCCAACCCTGTATCTCCATCTCGAAAAGAGAAGAGCCCATCAATTGACTAAAAGTCACATCGCTCACCCAGACTGAGAAGAGAGAGAAGCTAATTAAAGATAGCAAAACTAACGCAGGGATTAATAGAATTCAAGGAAAGTGACACTGGGGTTGGCGTCTGCTGCCGTTGGTCTGTGTGACCTTGGCCAAGTTATTTCCCCTCTCTGAGCCTCAGTTTTTACACGAATAAAACAGCTGCAATTAGTCTCGGACCCCGTTATAGCTATGGGGTCCAAAATCATTTCTTGGTCTTGTACACTATTCAGACCACGTGCAAACCATGTCCTGGTTTCGAAGGATAGGTTGGAAGGACTTAGGAAATAATGCATGGACCTTCCCTAGCTCAGTGTGGCACATAATTCTAATTCTCTTTTTGTCCTTCTATCTCCCAGGTTCAAGAGACGTATCTCTGTTGCCTTCATTTCTATTCATGTCTTCCCAAGGAAATTGTAAGTCCTTTGGAATAACGTGTCATGCAAAGCCTTTATAGCGCTAAGCATTCAGAAGGCATGCTAGCCAATTTATTGTGCAACTTAATGCCTTTCTCCTTTCACGGGACTGATTTTAAGAGTAAAACAGTATGATAGCTATGAATTCACTTTTTTCAACTTGTAATGGCTACAAACATGTAAGATACTGTGTTTATTATTTTCAGGCCAAGTTTAAAACTTCTCCAATTGCAGCAGAACTTTCCATCCCTGGGAGACAGCTTATGCAGGGCCACGTGTGGAAACCAGAATAAAATTATCTCACTGTGTGTATAGCATCTGGATCCCAGAGTGGGCAGTTGTCAACTTTAAAGAAAAATATTCTTAAGGATTTTTAAAAAGTACATTGAAACAGTCAGTGGTGGAATTTGACCAGCATCTCTAGGGAGAAATAATTTGACACCTGAAGCTTACAAAAACAAAATAAGCATCATGAAATCCAATTTAGTTGTTTAGAACTTTTATAAACATTTTTAAAGGCTTGTGTCTCTTTTAAAAGTTGCAATTAAGTAAACAATCAGCAATTAATTAGAATAGTGAATGTGTGTTTCTAAAGAGCTTAAATTGTTTGGTAAGCTTTATTAATGATTATAAACTTGTTTACAAGTATCATTTCACTCATCTCTGAAATTTAGCCATCTCTAGGGTGGAAATTGGCAGCAGTAGTTCATGGCAACGCAATAACAGACTCCAACACAAGCAGAGAATACTCTAAAGAAAAGAGCTGAACAACTGGAATTGCTAACCTCTCTTCCTATCGCACCTAAATTTCTTTTGAGTTGTCATAAAACCTGGCTAGGGCAAAATTGTTTAGTCTTACTGACTGGCTGAACATCAGAACTTACCACTTATTGTTTTAAAGCCAGCATAAGAAAATAGCATATTCTTGCTCATAGGGGAAACAAATGAGTCACATGAGCTAAAAAGAATCTAGAATTAGGTTATAAAAGAGAAGTCATTCTCTGTTTTTATTAAGAAAATAAAACATGTAGGCTGGGTCAAGTAAATAATTGGCTCATATGAAAAATAATGGCAATTATATATAACTTTGGATCAAAGTGATTCTGCCAAAATGTTTATTGTCTTACAGTTTTAATGCTTTTTTATTAATTTTAAGATATATTTGGACAGTAATTGTAAGAGGGGAAGAAGGATTGCCTACATAAGGACAACATACCAGAATTGAAAGGAATCACTTTTTTTATCATTGTACTCTTAGTAATGATACATCCAGGAATGTTTGGTACAATTCCAAAATCAAGGGCTTGAGAAAATTTTATACAAGGGAAGTGCTGAAGATTCTAATTTTAAACTATTACGATCCTTGCTGCAATGACCAGAAAGTCAGAATGGTCAGCATTATTCCCCAGGCACAGAAGGTTTCACAGATGAAAACATTTACTAAGTGCTGCACCTTTCAGTAAAGTGCAACCATTGTTGAAGACGTTCCCTCTGGACATCAGCATCTGTAAAATCATGTCTTGCAAATCTGTTGCAGGACAATGACAACACTCTCACTGTTTAAATAGCCCAATGGGTCGAGAGTGTTAATGTTCCCATGTACATTAGTAATGACTATTAATCACTTTCCAGATGGAGATGCAGAAACATCGGGTCAGCAAGAAGTTTTCCCAAAGCATCGTCACAATCTTCAGATTTCACATACATACGTAGACACACCTCACATACAACTGAAATGTCTATAAAGTTCATACATGTATATAAATGGCAGAGGTATATTGAAGATACATAGATCAATCTTCATAGCACCAGTAAAAACTAAACGAAGCATCTTGCAAATTGATTTAAAGTTATAAGAGCAGTGAGCTTGTATTGGGGGTCTTGGAGGATTGTTTTTTCATCAGTGGGTTGATTAATTTGTCTTCTGGGACTGGGCAGTATATGTATGTGCTACAAGAGAAGCAACATGGTATTTGTAGATAGAGCTCCAGCCAGCAGCCTGGGTTATAATTCCAGATCCACCTATCCTAGCCACATATCTTTGGGGAAGTAATTTCTCTTCTTTGGGCCACCTGTACAATATAAGTATGTGAGAGCAGCCACTGATGTGCCCCTCTAACATTCAGTAATTCCAAGTAGTACATCCACAACACAAAGGCACAAATTGCATTGTAATTATCTAACTGAATTTGAAAAATATACTAAAGCAGATTTCCTTCTTATGTAACTTATTAATGAAGGATTCTCTAATTCAGGAGGAAACAAATATATTCTTTTAGATGTCTTGAAATCTCTCTCTCGAATGAATGAAATTAATGATCACAGAGAGGAAACAAATGTAACTTTTATTAATAGGCCCTGCAAGAGGAAATGGACAACAGTTCAAGAGTTGGAAGAAATTATATGTAAATTCATGTGGTTTTGAAAAGCCTTAAACTTTTTATATGTAGAAATAAATATAACCTCTGTTCTATAATATTTGTAAATTTTTAAAACTTTTGATCATGCTGAGAAAGATAGGAATTTATGAGATAGGATTCATACTTGTACATAATCATGTTTGGGATATATACCTTTCAATTCCTTATTCATATTATATTGTATTCATCATATTGTACAATTTTCATAACCTCAGTAAAATCAATGCCTATTAATACATAGAAGAGAAATTGGTTTACTTTAACTGTTACATGGTACGGGATGAGATGAATAAGTTTCATCTGATCTTTTGTCCTTCCAAAGCATGTTGAAGTGCTTGCAATTTTTCAACTATCATAAACAGCATTGCACTGACATATAATCTGTCTTCTATGCACATATGTGGGGATCTTTTTTGTAATTATACCTGTTTTTGACAATTGATGATGAAATTATTGAAAGTTTATGACTGTTACTGATGAACATCAGTTCTAATAGTGGTACTATAAACTGAAGAGCTTCAGACCTGGCAAGCCATAATCTATTTGTGCTTGATCGATTCCAGATTTAGAGTTCTTAAAATCCTTTTATTGTATTTTCTGAATAACAAGAGATTAAATTGGGTGTAGCGGCACATGCCTGTAATCCCAGCACTTGGGAGGCTGAAACAGGAGGATCACTGCAAGGTGGAGGCCAGTGAGACCCTGTCTCAAAAAACCAAACTAAACCAAACCAAACAAACAACAAAACAGAGGTTTTTGTTCTTGTGAGAAGATTTTTATGAAGACTTAGGTATTTGTCTCCAAATTTCGATGGTCTCATCATTGGGGAGACTTACTGAAATTTTCCAGAACATTGCTTTAGGTTTTTAACAAAGTCAGGAGAATCTTGTTTATTACTGAAAGAAATGATTATCAGAGTTACATATATTTATCATCTTATATGTTGTAAATATCTGTTAATTTTTTATGTGTTATTAAAATCCAAAACAGGTATTTTTAAGCAAATAAGAATTTTTATTTATATTTCTTGAATGTTCTATAACATATTTCTGGTATGTGTTCACTTGAAGAGCATTAAACTAGTGAACTGCTGGCTAAAGAATTTGGGGTAGTGTTTCTCCTGTGACAGGAGATCTAGTGCTTTCTACATTTCTTACTTAGTCTGTGCTAAACAAAGTAAAGGACTTTCAAATCATCTGTTCCATTTGTTATACATTTTCTTATTTGTTATATTTTATGTGCTTGGTATAACGCCTAGGGGGAAATGGCATTTTGAGAGATAGATCAAACTTCCTTTCCAGGGTAAGATTTTAAACCATTTCTCCTAAAGCAGTTTTCAGCTGACCTGAACAATGTCAGAGTCAATCTGAATATTTGATAATAAAACTATTTTTGACTCAGAAGTGCATGCTTACCTTTTACACATTCCAGGTTAAGTCACCTTCAGAGCACCTACAGTTTGTAATATGGAGAAGGATGATTGCAAACATGTACAGTAATCACTTTCTAGCAGTTGGAATAATCGTGGATGATCTTACACAGCCAAGCCAAACACAGGACTCTCTCTGGGCATCCTTCACATCGGGATGCGGCAGGACAATTGGAAAGTAGATCCTTTATATCCTTTGAACAACTCTTACCCTTCAATTGGCTTTAAGCATTATCTGAGCATCCTTGACATGATGCCAGGGCCTAATGCTGCCTTAGTGAAAGCACGGAGTCAAGCAGACGATAACTGATCTCTTTTGCAACTACTGGAACACTGAGGTAAGCAACAGCCTGTGCTGCGGTCTTGGAATCCATAAGCAGCAAAGGTTTCAAAGTGAATTAATAAACCTCATACATGGACGAGTCATCTAGGACATCACCCAACATTTCTGCTTTCATCATCAAAGGGCAAAACGCTAAAATTCTGTCCCTTGTGAAAATAGTGTTGAGTTTTCATCCAGAAGGCCAAAGCTCACACACCACCTCAATCTTCATTTTGCTGGAGAACAAAGCACACTAAGGCATGTAAAACCCTTTTGTAAACAGTAAAGGATTTTACAAATATGAAATTTTGTCATGGTTCTAGGCTTGTATCTGTTAAATGTGTGCATTTTAATATTCACAGGTTTTTTTCCTGTAACAAGTGGTTACTTAGAATGATACAAATTAAATAAATTTAAAAGTAAGAAAATTGTAGTTTACCATCATTCAAACTATACTGAATCCAACTCAACTTTATAAAGTGAAGGATAAGTAAGAATGTGGTAGCTACATAGATACATGCATAGGATAGGCCCAAACTGATTGGCTATTACAGAACAAAAAGAATATACTATATTGCAACAGGCTAAACATAAATTTATTGTGGAAGGGCAAACCAGATACCTCCTTAGAAAAACATTCCTTAACAACTCATATGTTGTAAGGCTGATAATATCTTGATAATAATTTATGTGTTTCCCATTTGTAGTAATTGCCATTCCCCTTGTGACCTTCTTCCACATTCCAGGCAGCAACTGGAAAAGCCAGACCTACTACTCCCAGGAAGGGCAGTGTGTACAAAAGAATCACTTCTCAGCTTTCCCATTTTAAAGCAGACAGTATCAGAAGAGGTCACAAAAGCCAAGGGTTATGCAGTAAATAAAGAATTTGGGACGGATGCAGCTGATTCGAGAGGCAGACTAGACACAGATTTCACTCACAATGAAGAATACGGACACTTGTGTAGAAGATCAGGATGTCGGGGCAGGAGAAATGGTCCCAAGACCTTCCCTTTTTCCTTCCCCTTTCTCCAGCATAAGACTAGGAAAATTGACAATGGAGACTTCAGGTCATTGTGGGCATCTAAACACAGATGCCACTTGTATCTAACAGCTCCTGTCTCATCCATGATGTTGTCTTGGGGCAGTGACAGTAGCAGTAAAGTAGTAGGGCAGGAGGACAGATGGCTCTAAGCCTCCTGCCATCAAAGAAGCACCAGAGAACATCTGAAAAGCCCCCTGAAAGGCTTGACAATGATTGAGAAGGGACCAATAAATCTAGTCCTTCAGGATTAGTAAGTTCCAAGGACATGGGCCAAGGATCAGGGACCGACCATGAGACCTCTTAGAACCTAATACACCCAGGTACTTGTGGGAGCAGATGCTAACGAAATAGACCTGTTGGGCTTCTCCCTGAAACCTCAGTTTGTGTCCCAGAGAAAGGGAAAGAGAGGAGGAAATTCTTACCTGAAATATTTCAATGAATATTTGTAGTTTAAACACTGAAATGATTGGGTGTGTCCAGATTTGATATTTTCTGGATAAATTTTGATAGGAATCTAAATAAGGGAGTCAAAATAGAGATGATGACGAGTAATAGGAAAACAGGTTACATTTCTTATCCATCACTGAGTACATGGCCGGAAACTCATACCTTCTACAAGGGAGAATGCATTATAAGCAAAGTGGAGTGGTGTCCAAGGCCCAGGGGCTTTCCATGATGTCACAAGATGGGAGTGGGTCCCCTATTCTGTCAGCTTTGACACTACACTAGCACCAAAGGCTGCAAATGCATTAATATAAAGCTAACGTGATGCCGAGTCAGTTTCATTCTAAACATTAGCTGTACCATGGACTGTGATAACTGGCCAAGAACATAGAGGAAAAAGACCTAAGGTCCGTCCTGGTAGACTGACTATAGTAGAATTCGGTATTTTGGTGAGGCTACTGGCGAAATGAATGCAAATTTGAAATGCATTAATAGAAAATTATTTCATGAAGGTTTCTCATGCTCCTCTTGCTTCTCCCCTTCTGTTATCCTATCTTACCCCTTCGCAGTCATTGATCTCTCCACAGTCATTGATCTCATTCTTCCTGTCTGCTCAGGAAGTCTGCCTCCACCATTATCCTTTCTCCCCGCTGCATCTTTAAGTGCTTTCTTCTCTACTGGATCAATCTTATCAATTTACGAATGTGTTGTAATATTTCTCAGACTAAAAAGGACAAGAAATTTGCTTGATCGTACATTGCCTCTAGCGACTTACACTTTTGAAACAAAATTTCTTGAAAGACTCCTCCAAGTATTTTATTTCTCTCTCTCTCTCTCTCTCTCTCTCTCTCTCTCTTTGTCTCATTTTCCCGAGAACACCCTCCAGTTAGATTTTGCTTTTACCGCTCTTCACCCCCTTGTTCCTAGAGTCAGTTTTTAGTCCTCATCTTATTTGGCCAATTAATAACTTTTGAGATTTTTCATCCACCTGGTAAAACTGATGTTTAAATTTATAAAGCAAATACACCTTAAGAGAGCCCCAAATTTCAGGGCGATGGCCTACTCTTATAATAGCTGGTATATTGTGCTTTAATGTTATTAAGACAGAGTGATTAAATAATGAAGACATAAACCGAAAGCTGGAGTGCTGTGCTCCTTTAGTGTACTTTTTCAATTATGTATAAATATGGTTAATATGCACCCGGTGTACTCACCATAAAACTGATTAGGTCACTTGAATTAATTGCTTCCCTAAAAAGCGTGACCACTAAAGAGAACTCTGATAGCTCTTATAAGACTCTCAGACTTTGGAAATCAGGCATTATTTGTGTCCTGGGAACTTTCCCTGATCCAATGAATTATATAAGAACCTATAATTTTTAAAACGTAGTGTGTAATATGTAACACATTTCCTAGATACTTTTTCTGTGTTTAGTATTATATATTATTACAAATAGATAAACATCCCATTTTGTATGCTACTATATTATAAATATATAAGATATAATTACATATTACAGCATATTATATGTTACATATAGGCTATATATAATAGGTTTGATTTTGTACATATGTATATAATTATAGGTTCTTTGGTTTCAGGAACTGGAGACTCATAGCAGTTAATTTGTGTAGAATGGTTTTGTTGTACAATAGTACCTTGCTCGATACTCTTGTTAAGTGGTTTTTGGAGGCACAGCAAGTACTAAAAACAACGAATAACAAGCAAATTGTTTGGGCTGGAAAGGACAGTGAGTCACAGTGCAACGGACACCAGCAAGTTCTAGCTTGTGCAAACAGTACCAAACAACCTGCATGGGATAAAGTTTTCATGTCAAACTCATTGAGTACCAAATTCAATAATTTTTAAGGCAGTCCAATACTAAAGTGTGACTGCACTAATATATGAAGAAGAAAATTAAAGACATGAAGTTTCATGGCTATTTAAGCCTAGCAGCTTGGAGACCAGAACTGGAGCTCATGAAGGCATGGTGACTCGCCACAGATGTTCCTCTGGCTGTCTGTGCCTCTCCCTGTGTCACTGTCTGCTCACTGTCAGCTGGTACCCTCCGGCTTGGATCTAACATACAACTCTTGCCTGTTCCTGTTTTGTTCCTCATCTTAATTCTCTCTTTTCTTTGCTCGGACTCCTTGTGGTCTTGACTGTCTGCTCTCACTTCCCTGGCTGAGAGTCTCCTGGGCCAAATTCAACTTTTCTCTCCCTAAGGCAGGCCATATCTCAGTGGCACAGGCTCATGACCTTGTGGTTTGGTAAGACTGGGAGAGCCAGGGCTCTGAGTTCCTTCTAGTTATGGGTGTGAAAGAGACTACTAGCTCCCTTGTATTGGACTGTTGGTGAGCAGATGTGATGGTTAATAAATATATAAAACATATTAACACAAAGACATTGAAGGTTTTCAGTGTGGTTCAAATTTCAGGGTCAAGCTTCATTTAGGAACAAAAATGCATTCTTCTCAGTTTGAATGAAATAAAGTGTTCAAAATCACTAAATGTAAGCACAGATTGATGTTTATAATAGAGGCATATATTATTCTCTCTATAGTGTATTGTGTTTGTAGTTTTTTCTTTCAATTGTTGGACTAATAATAATTATAATTGCTAATATTCTCTAGAAGACATCCAGATCACCTTCCAGCATTAAAACCTATTTAAATTAAAGAGAAAGAAAAAAACTGAGTAGCATTTGGAATTTCTGGATTCTCCTATTTGTCATGCAAATATTCAGTTCTGTTCTTTTCATGATAATATGAAATAAAGTAGTTTCTCATAGTAACATTGTAAATCATTTGCTTTCTATTACATGCAGCTGGTTTTGTTACTGTAATGATTTTCTAGGAGTGCAAGGTCCAGAACACATAAGATGCAATATGATATTCCTTTATTCAAAATTTATATGCAATTATTATTTGCCCAGAAATAATAAGACAATTTGAAAATATAGTAATTTATTGTAATACATTTCTTTTAATACTTATCTACACTGGGGGAAAAAATCTAAAACTTCTAAAAATGACATGGCATCTTTTTGTTATATAGAGTAGAGTTTTCATCTCACTAAAAATTCAGAATCAAAATCAAAAACAGCTGAGGTAGTTACTCGGGTGCCTTCCTTCAGTTTATACAAAAGAATATAGGATGAACGGTAAGAATTAAGTAAACCACAAATTATTTTGGAGTGTCTGGTTTCTATTATAAATAAATTTTTCACTGCTGGTTGTTTTTTCAAAAATATTGCCTGTATTTTTGATATTCATTCCTATGATCTAATGTAAACTATGTCCTACCAGTTTAATGTATTGTTAGTTCGTGATTACATTTTTTATGATACTCATATGCTATAAATATTTCTCACTCTGCTCTTTGGATCCTCTCAAACAGCAATAGTCTTTAAGATATGTCAGGGAAAATCTTAAGAGAAATATCCCCCTTTTGGGCTGGCAGATGTTAATTTCACACCTTCACAATTTCCACAATGGTGCATCTAACTTTTAAGACACTGAAGTAAAAATTACTAAGAGGCAACAACCAAAACAACCTAAAGTGGAGTGTCACTCTGGTTTCACCATTTCATTCTTTATCGGTCTTGACTCAAATTTCAAAGGACTTGATAAATTTACAGTAGTTTATAGTTTTTTGTTTTTTTGTTTGGTACCAGGGATCCAACTCAAGACCTTGCCCTTATGAGGCTGGCTGTGGCACCACTGAGCTAAATCCCTGGTTCCATTAGTTTATAGTTTAATAAAATTACAATAGGTTAGTTTTCAATTTTGACGTATAAAAAGGTCTTTTCTGGACTCTTATACACTTAAAAATAGTACATTTACACAATATTCTCAGTTTCATTCTTTTTCTTTTTTTTTTTTTTTTTTTTTT
>NW_022900920.1:19389590-19441260 GCF_012274545.1 Fukomys damarensis | reverse complement strand
CTTTTTTTTTTTTTTTTTTTTTTTTTTTTTTTTTTTTTGGTGCCTGGATTGAACCCAGGACTTTGCATTTGAGAGGCAGTCGCGGTGCCACTGAGCTAAATCACCGGCCCAGTTTCATTCTTAATTACAAAGGCAGTGTAACCAACACCATGGATTACTTGTCATAGGGACAATTGAAAATGATAAGTCTTTGTCATTGTAACGCATTTTGGTAGTGCATTTAATTCCCACTATAATGTTTTATTATTATCCTCACCTCAGTGGTGCCTATGGCCTTCAATAAAGGAGCAGAGTTTCGAAGGGTTGGCAAAACAGGCCAACAATGCACCAAGAAAGGATTTTGGAGGCAGGAACTAATGGAGAGGGTAATTTCTCAGGGGGACATCGGTGATGCTGGCTGTGCCCAGAGAAGGCCATATCCGTAGCCTATAGAGGGCCGCCATCTTAGTGGAAAGAAGGACTCACAGAAGCAGCCAGAACAAGCGGGATGACAAAGAATCCCTCACCTGCTGGCTAATGGCCCAAGAAGATCATCTCCCCCTGGGGCTGTTGGGATTTCAGAGCGGGTGGGGCACCTCAAGCCACACACCCTTCCCCTCCTGTCTCCTTGGCCTCACTTTCAGGCTGAGGTAAAGTTGAGTGAGTGCTTTAAAAAAGGATATAAATTGAACTGTATAAGTCAGGACAGATTTGTGTATTTTTAATTCACATGCCCAAACCATAGCGGAACATGCTGAAGACATTTTAAGGGTATGTTGACCATTAATTCTCTTTTAACTTGAAGCAAGAAAGTTAAAAGATCAAGCCAACTACAATAAGAGAATGCCTTGTTTGTTTGTTTGTTTGTTTTTGAGGCAAGGTTTCCCTCTATAGTTCAGGCTGGCCTTGAACCCATAATGTAATCCAGGCTTGCCTCCAACTTGAACTCCGAGTGATCCTCCTGCCTCAGCCTCCTGACTGCTGGGATCACAGGCGAGGAATCCCAACCAATTTGAGAACACCATCTTGATGAAGCCTTAGCTGTTCCTCCAAGTGGAGAAATCAGGGCCTGGGTTGGTGATTTTAAAATGGTAATTGCAAGGCAGGCATGGAATCACTGGGTGAGACTCGGCCTTGAGTCATGTAATAGCTCTGCATACAAACAAATATAGGCTGGGATCCTGAAGTGAATCTTTTGAGCAAGTTGCCAGCTTTAATCAGTTGGTTGAAGAACTTATCTTCCAAAACAACTCATTTTTGGCTTATAGTACACTGCATTATCGTCTAGAAAAAAGTATTTTCTGGACCAAGCAACCAGACTATTTTGCTTGGTCTCAGTCCTGTTGAACATAGAGAAAAGTATTCCTGTCTCAGAACTGTATAATACAGGGATAAAAAATTATAAAGATTTTAGTTCTTGAGCCAGAAAGGTAGATCACCCCCCACCTGAACAGTGCAAGAAGTAGTAACTGGAAAAAATAAAGCCAATTTGTGTTTATCCTGCCCCTTCACTGAGAGTTTGAAATAAGTTGTATTATGTTATCACTCTCATTTGGAACTGGAAGCTCAAATAAGTTAAAAACTTGTCTAAGATCACAAAACTAATGAGTAGAGGAGTGGGAATTCAAACCCAGGTCTCTGTAAAAGAGGTATTTGCTCCCCCGCTGATTATTGGATCAATATTAGCTGATTTAAAAAGCTTCATTTTTGCCAGGCATGGTGGCACATATCTGTAATCCCAGTACTCAGGAGGCTGAAGCAGGGTGATCTCCATGAGTTCAAGGCCAGTTTGGGCTACATAGGAAGACCTGGCCTCCAATCAATCAATCTTCACTTTAAAAAATTAAATCTTTATTTTGTTTTGCTACTGTAGAATAATGCCTCCAAAGAAGACAGGGCATAGCCATTTTGCTTCATAGAGCTTTGGGGCAATTTAATTTTTCCTTTAGGACTTAAAAGTATGTCTTTGACGTGACACATGTTTGGACTTACAATCTTGCACAATTCTTTCTTTCTTCTCTCTAAAAATGCTGAAACAATTCCAGAAATGCCTCTTGTACTTCTGCACCTCCCAGCACAAAAGAGCAGCTTGATGTTGTGTGGGCCTGCACTGAAATGTTTACTGCTCCTACAGTAGCGACACCTCCACTACAGACTTTTAGCTGTTACTGAAGGCTCAGTTACTCAGCCAAATATTTGTTGTGAAGAGTAAGCAAATATTTCCCAAAATGTTCAGGCGGGCATGTTACCACTGCAAACAGATTTTTCCGCTGGCAAGCTTTTCTCTTACGTTTGAATGCATGTATATATATAAAATTGTGGTGTCTCAAAACTGCATCAGAAACAAGGACGAGACTCCAGCAACATTTATGAAGCAAAGACCAACTGGCATTTCAGTTCCACAACATAGTGTATTTTAGTTAGCATGTGTTAATCAAAGGTGGGGGTTTCCACCCTGGGCTCTATGGACTATGGCAGTGATTCAGGAGATGGTAGAGGAGATTCCCCATCTATGTTTTGGGTTTTTTTTTAACTATCTCTTATATCACAGGATGGAAAAGAGGGGAGGGATGCCTGTTTTCCTGAGAGTGTTCTCCACAAACTGTGACCTTTCAGTGTTTCCTTATCTGCCCTTCCTCACTTCCACAGACCACCTTCACACTGACTCCCTCAGATTCTTTGAGGCTACCCCCAAAAGCCATGTCATTTGATTTTTCACCTGTATTAAAATGTGAGCAACCAAGGATTTTGTACACTGTCATTTCCCCGAGGGTCCCATATTCACCTAAAGACCCGCAAAGCTATTATCATTTTCATTAAAATTACTTCTTTCCAAAAGACTCTGAATTGTTTTTTTTAAAAATGGAAGACATGAACACAAAGGTAGCTGAGTGTTTCCAATGGTCTACTTTGAAGATGAGTAGATGAAAAAGGGCTCTCCTCCCGCCCTCGGTGGCGATTGTGTGTGTCTGTGTTTCCTCTGAGAAGACAGAGTGGTGGGCTGTTAACCACTAGGAATGAGAGGTCTGCCCCATTAAAAACACCAGTGGGTGGGGTGACTGTGGTTCAGCCTCAAAGATGCCATTTGTTGGGTCCTTCCACTGAGGATAACCTGCACAGGGCAGGCTAATTATTTCAAATAGAAATGCATTGACTTGAAATCACCTAGATAACGTATGTGTCTGTATTTTTGTCATTGTCACTGAAAGCCAAGCAATTCTTTGGAGTTATTTAGCAAATAGCTTTAATTAGCCATTTAGTACATGAATGGAACCACTGTCAAACATCCCAAGAATGTAGAAAATGTCCGGCCTTAAAGGAGAATAACTTTCAGACCTTTGAGTCTGTACAGAGCCAGGCTACTTCAACCAGAGGGTGAGGGAAAAAAGCTCCTTGGCTCCTGACATTACCTCCTATTCTCTCTCCTCCACCTATCCTCTGCTTCATGTACAAGTGCTGCTGTCTCTAGTTCAGAATGCCCTGAGTCATAGAGACAAAACATTTTATTGTTCGATTTAAAAACTTCCACGTTTAACCAAGGTCGCATTCAATAATATTACAAGTGTGCAATACCATACTGGTTTCTTTTATATTTATTTCTTAGAGTTTCTGTTTCTAGGCTATTCCTATTTTTAAAAACTGAACTAAATTTGTCCAAAGTGAGCTTTCAAGGAGTAAGAACATTTTATTGCAAACCCTTTCACAAAGCTACACGAATCTCACAACCCTCTTTTCCATGAGATGGCTGAGACTGTCTAAATACAGAAGCTCCGCAAAGAAAGTTACACTTCCATGCCTAAGAATGTCCCCTAGATTCGGAAGAATGTCACCTATGTACCAGCTTTTATCTCTGTTTGGTTTTCAGGGAGGTGGCTTCCAGCTTGATAACAGTCTTTGCTATTGCCTTGCGACCTGACCGTCTAGTATCAGGTCCCTGTGGTACACGCTCTTGGTGCCCACTTTCTCCTTTTGTCCTCTTGTTTTGACCTTGGTGTGTTAACCTCATTAACTCGGTCTTCACAGTCTTCTAGCAGAGGCCAGCAGCACCCTTGGGGCACAGGGCTGCCTACCCTGAGCTAGGCTAACCGGGAACAGACAGACACCTTCCTTTGGTTATCTTTTTCCCTCGGGGAGCCAGAGTGGAGTTCAAGTAGGTTAAAGCGTTACATTTGTAAATTTGTAAAGGATCAAGTTGTGAAAAGAAGGGCAATCTTGTTCTCTGAGACTTTATTAGCCCATAAATGCAATATGATACATTTATTGGAGGGAAGACAAGATCCTTGAGCTTGTGGAGACCAAAAGATGTGTTCTATTTCCTTGCACTTGTGGAATGACTGCAGCATAGGTATGCTTTTACAAGGCACTGAATCGACTCAAGGTAATCATAAAGTAAAAATGGGCAAGGACTACTTTGAGCCTACGTATAATTTATATACATACTTACTGAATCAAATGTAAAGACCCAAAGCCATATGTTTTCAATTTTTGGTTTAATTTTTAAGCTTTTCAGTTTGCTTTCTTGATGTAAAAGAAATATGATTAACTCTCCATATAAAAAAAAAAAGTTCCTTGCTCCTTGCCGCTTTCCACAAAACTGGTGCCATAATAAAATGCACTGACTAGTTCAGCAAACACTCGTATCAGCACTAAATGACGTGAGGTAACATTAATAAGTCCTTCACGGTGACAAAATAAATCAGAATCACATAGCGAGGGTCTTACCACTTGCTATCATTTTGCTGAGAAAATAAAGCCAATGAGATCTTTTATAGGGAAAAGTTGAACAAGGGCACAAAAGGCTTTCCAGATGATGTCCAAACCCTACACAATACTCTCACACCAGTCTCCCAGTTCTTACTGTATCATGGACCCTGAAGAATAAACCTTCTGAAAAGGAAAAGTTAGAAATTCTAGATCTGAAATGAAAAGTAGTATAAACAATCAAAGACAGACAAAGAGCATAAATATGGGGGCATAGAGAACTGTTAGATAAGTAGGCAGGTAGAGACAAGTCAGACTTATCTCTGAAGTTTCTCCTCAATTTTAAATATCTTATTCACATTTATGACAAGCCAGGGGACTAATTCACTTAGTAAGCAATTTGCAGGAAAGGGCACTAAATTTAAGTGGTTGATTAAAAAAGGTTATCCATTTTTTTTACCATTGAAGTAATAATAAAAACATGCAAGATGACAGAGGAAATAGCATCACTTTATTTCTGTTCCCACTGTGCATTCTCAGTGCTCCTCAATCAAACAAATGAAAGCATGCACTAAGACCAGACTGTCCCCTGGCCACAGCCTCCTCCTCCTCCTCCTCCTCCTCTGCTTCCTCCTCCTGCACCCAAGTAGGGTGTGGCCAGCTGGGAGCTGGATGTGTGTCCTCAAGCCCTCTCTGTGCATCTGTGTGGGTCTACACATACCTCATGGACACAAATAAGATCATAAGTGTCCGCTGATCTTCAGCTTTTCCCCCTCTCCATATCCCTCGAACCACTAAAAGTCTACATAAGTCAACTTCATTCTTGTTGACTCAGAGCATTGTGTAGCATGCGTGTGTCCTAGTTCAGGACATTTCCCATTTCCAGAGTTTTCCCTTATAGCATGCTGCAGTGACTATCCTGGTTGTTACTTTGAAAAAAGTAGAAGTATTTCTTTAGGATAGTTTCCCAGAAATAGAATTGCTGGGTCAAATAATCAACCTGTTTAAGTGTTACAGGTTTTATTGAACTGTTGCCTTCCAAAAAGCTTCTTGGCGGAGGTGGGAGGGTGTATTGGGAATTCAACTGAGGGCTTTGCACTGAGGTACCTCCATGACCCTTTTCAGTTTGAGACAGAGTTGTCCTACATCACTGAATTGCCCAAGCTAGAATTGAACTTGCAACCCTGCTGCCTCAGCCTCCCAGAGTGCTAGGATTACAGGCATGCTCCCTGAAGCCCAGTTATTATCTTTTTAAAAAATTAAATGTATCAATGCTAGTTTTTTCTCCTATCCTGGGAAGATTATATATAGTCTTAACTTTGCAATTGTATGAGTGAACATTTACAATAAATTATTTTGATGTTTACTTAATTATAAAAGTAGTTGTGCATTTATCTCCATATATACTATTTAATGTGCTTTCATAGTTGCCTGTCCTATCTTTTGCCTGTTTTTCTTTGGAGTTCTTTTTCCCTAAGTGATTTTTATTTATTTTTTTTGGGGGGGTAGTGTGGTTTGGGTACCAGGGATGGAACTCAGGACCTTGCACATGTGAGGTGGGTGGGGGAAACCACTGAGCTAAATCCCTGGTCCGCCCTTAGTGATCTTTAAAAAATGTATTTTAGACATTACCTCTCTCTGAGGTACGAGGACGCATGCTCATAATCCTAGCACTGTACCACTGAGGCAGGAAGATCTCAAGTTGAGCCCAGCCTGGTCAGTTGAGCAACTTAGTGAGACCCTGTCTCAAAATAAAAAGGGGCTGGGAGGTGTAGCTCAATGGAAAGGCTGTGGTTTCAATCACTGGTACTGAGAAAAAAAGAATTTTATTCATTATTTTCTGAAAGAGTTTATAAAAGGTACCTTTTAAAGTTGCTGGTCTTTCTCTATTAAAACACTATCCACATGTTTTTTTGTTGTTGTTGTTGTTTGTTTTTTTGAGACAGAGTCTTACTATGTAGTTGAGGCTGAACTGGAACTCGCTATGCTCTCCAGGCTGGTCTCGAACTCACAGCGATCCTCCTGCCTCACCCTCCTGAGTGCTGGGATTACAGGCATGCGCCACCACTCCCAGCACTATCATATTATTATCATTTTTACCTTGTAAATTATGTCTTTGTGTCTGGGGTGTGAAGGATCAAATGTAATCAAATGTAGGGCCTCGGGCATGCTAAGCAAATGTCCTACCACTGGGGCAAAACCCTAGACCTTGTATGTATTTTTGACATGTAAAAAGATATCTCCCAAGTGAAATTTTATTTTAGCACCTGTAGCAGATAGACCCCAAGATAGCTCCAGTGAGACAGCTCTCCAGTGCTTGCATGTTTGCTGTGCCTTCCCATGAGTGTGCCCATGACCCGTGGAATATGTCCAAGGCGATGGGCCGTCACTCCTGCCCTTACAGCACATCATCCAGTACTCCACCAAGCTCCTCTTACTCAGGCCACTCTTGCAGAAACAAGCTGCCATATCTGGCCTCCTCACAAGAGTGGTCTCCATGGCAGAAAACTGTGGGAGGCCTCTAGGAACTGAAGGCCTCCATCTTGCAGCTGCAAGGGGATGATTTTTGCTAACAACCTGAATGAACATTATGGATTAGATTAAAAAATGTCCCCTAAAGGGCTCCCGTGTTCATAGGTGGTGCTCCTTGGAAGTTGATTACAGTTTAGTGTACTAAACTCATCAGTAGATTACCTCGTTGATGAGTTCGTTCCTGGCGAACGTGCTGGTTGGAGTAAGTAGAACACTGGAGGGATGATTTTTGAAGGATATGTATTCTCTCTGCTCTTTCCAACTGTTCATTCCTAGCTGCCAAAAGGTCAGTGGCTTTGCTACGCCATGCCCTTCCACCCTGGTGTTCCTGCCTTGGAACCAGTTAACCGTAGACTGAAACCATGAGCTAAACTAAATTTGTATACATCAGGTATTTTGTCTCAATCAATGGAAAGATGACTAAGAATGTAGCGGATCGACTAGTGGGAAACTTGTAATGCCCAGCTGAATTGAATCAGCATGGTCTAGGCACGGAGGAGCCACCTGAAGATTGTTACCAGTAGCCGTAAAAAGAGAACTGGGGAGGAGGATCTTGGCCTGTTGATTGTCTAGGAGAAGCTTGCTGCAGACAGTTTCCCTGATGCAAACTAGGCTGTTGTCATCAGAGGAGCTCAGGACCTCACTGTGGCTGGGGAATGGCTGCTGCTTTGATCAGGGGAGCTCTGATCTTTACCGTGAGCATCACTTCCTCGCCCAATGTGGATCCCTTAGCTTGAAGACACAAATCCTTCATCTCACAAGCATAGATTTTATGGCTTCCACCACTGAACTTTGGGTCTTCCAGGGGCAGATCCTTAATACGGACAAGCATGAGACATTGCTGTGGGCTCTAAGCCATGGGCTGGACTTGAAGAGGACATTGCCATGGACTCTAATAAGCCTTTAGCTGGACTTGTGTGAAAAAGTGCTGGAATCTAGGCCCTCAGTTGAATGTTTGGGGCTTCTAGTGTGCAGTTAATCTCTTGCACTCCTTTGCATTTGACTCTTTGTTAATCACTACAAAATAACCTTATAAGTTATGTGTCCTGTATTTAATGTATTCCCTTGCCCAATCCTGCTGACTACCACAAATAGAAAGGGATGATCATAATATACAGTGAATGTTTAGATTTTTAAAACACTTATTATTAAAAGACACATGGCCATTAATCCCTCAAAATACTTTCCCCCACTTCAAGCACACTTATCCCATCATTTTTGCTTCTTTATGGGACAGTTCTAGAAATTCTCATTGTTATTTTTACAAGGCATGATTAAAAAATAAAGTGACTACTGCTGCCAAGTGCCATCCGACCAAAAGGCAGACATATGAAGACATTATGGAGTGTCCTCAGCCCCTTCCTCACCAGATCTGGCACTGCATGACTTCCAGTTCTTCCCCAAAGTTCAAGTGACCATGAAAGGTAAATGTTTTGAATGGACTCAGGACATTAGCTCAGCCATGACAATGCAACTGAGGACACTCATGAAAGACTTCCAGAGTTGCTTCAGAAAGTGGCAAGCGTGATGGGACATGTGTGTTCAAAGTGGGGGAGGATTTTGACAGGCACGAATGGCAATGTGTTTTTTACTGTAATAGATTAAAAAAATAAGCATTCACCATATTTTTTTTTACCACATGTTGTACGCTGAGGTTGGAAACAGAGTTTTCCTAAGCCCAATCTCCAGATAAGAATCCAGCCCAGCCAATACATTCTCTATAGCCTTCCTAGAGTCTTAACAGAGGACCTATATAAGCTATGCCCAGACTCCTGGACCATATGGACTTCAAGACAAGGAATATACATGGGGTTTTTATGCTAAATTTGTTATACATCAATAAATAATTAATATAACATCCGCATTTCAAATACACCTAGAAATTCTTAAAGAAAAAAATAGTAGAAAACTGAGTTATTAGTTCTTTGGCACTACAAATAATCATATTAGAGAAAAATGTGCTGTATGGTATAATAGTTTAATCATATAGAAAATGGTTATGTTTTCCCAGCCTTTATAATATACTTTTGAGATCTTTTTATTACATTACTAGTGTAATAGAGGAAGCAATTAGATACTGGGAGAAACTAATAGATCGCGCTCTAAAATGCCTGGAGATATACTGGATAAATACCTAGCATAATTAATGATGAGTGTGATTATAGGTATTTTACCAGTGTAGACACTAAAGCAGAGGTTCCTTTGCACAGGAACCTTTGAGCTCCCAGCTATTTATAAGTTTGGTGACCAAAGATGTGATGGTAAGAAGTAAGAAAAACCTGATCAATGGAAAAATTTTTAATGCTTACATAATCTCAGCGATTTGTCTTTTCTTTCACAATCTCCTTCCCTTTATTCCGTCTCTCTTTTTCTTTTCTGCTTATCATCTATAAAATCCATCTATTGAGATACAGCTTTTTAAAAGATGTGTTAAAGAATTCAGCTTTTAAAAATCTAGTGTCAAATAATGTGGTCAGACTCAATATTTTTCCAGAGTCAGCATGAAAAACAAAACTTCTCTATTGCTAAACATCTCAAAGATAAACACAAAGGACTTCATTTTCCATGGGCTGTGAAGATTCCCTTGAAACACGTGTTCTGCTTCATGGCTGTGTCCCTTTGAACTTGCCCAAGAATGGCTTACATGTATTTCAAGCTTAGCAGTTTTTGCTTTTTTCCAAACTTCCCTCCTGTCAACCTTGACATGAGGCTTCTTTTCCGTGGCAAGGTCTAGCTGATGACTTTCATACCACTTGACATCTCGATTCTCACCTTTTCCAGCCTTGCCTGTGTTTATAAGTGTTGGAATAAATTTCCAGCTCATTTTCCAAACTTCACACAGCATTTTGCACCTTCTACTTGGCATTATTATTTCTTTACCTGTCTTATCATTTGTTTTTGGAGGAAGGAATCCCACAATGCCTAGAAATGTACTTTGCAGAGAGTAGGCCCTGAATAAATGGCTAAGTGAATGAACATTTATTATCCTAAAGACATTTAATCTAGTGTTTTGGATTTGGGATTTTAAAGACTGATGAAATTTGAAGGGAAAGTATGGGAGGATAATTTCAAGTTGCTACTTTTTATTTTGCCAGTAAGTTTAAATCATTATTATCACCACTATTTATTTCCATCACAAGGATTATATATGTCATAAAACAATGTAAAAACAAAATATGGTTTATAAAAATGTTTAAAGTATGCAAGCAAACTTCGAAGGACTTACTGTCGGGATGAAAGACTGGTACTTTCCCCAAATGGGTTGATCCACGTTAAAATGAACCATGAACTTCATTGTCATTGCTTCTTTCCTTTAGTAGCATATTTTATATGTACTAGCAGGGGCAGGGATTTAGCTCAGTGGCACTTTACTTTCACTAAAAAAAAAGTGTCCTTTTTTTTTTTTTTTTAACAATTAAACAAATGTTTATTGACTGTCTTAAATTCCAGACACAGCCCTGTGCTCTCAGCTCTGAACAGAGGGGATAAAACTCATGGCCTTCATATTGTTTGATTTTTATCCTTATTTCTTGAGCTAATTCACTAATTTTTTTTCTTATTGAGTTTGTTGGTACATTTTAGGTATACAGTACAGTTACATTCATCATTGTGATCTTGTACCTTTACATGACAGGCCTTGGTTCTCATTTTTTTTCCCATACCCTTGCCCTCCCTTCACCCACTCCACCCTCCCCTATTTACAAAAACTTTGTTTCCATATTTTCATTTTCTCATATTTTTTCTTTTCCCTAATTCCCTTTCCCCTACCCTTCCCACTTCCCCTACACCTTTAGCCCTTATCTTCCTATTTCATGTTGTCAGTTATATCGTTTGGATCTTATTTACATGTTTAGTTTTCCACACCAGAGAAACTATTCAGTATTTACACGTTTGTCTTATTTATTTCACTTAAGAGTATGAGGCCATAATAAAAAAGTGTCCTCTTTAAACAACTTGGACAAGGTCTGCTCGATGTGCACACAGCCTCTGGAAAGTGCCTGGTTAATGATAGGTGGGAAAGAGGATCACAGAAGATTTCCTTCAAAGTCTGCCTTCTAACTTTCCAGGGCTAAGACAAAGACAGATGTGTAAAGAAAAAAATTTTTTCTGTAAAAAAGACTTTCTATTCTGCATGGAAATATATATTAAAACAAGGTGCTAATGACAGCTGAAACTTTCCTGCATTCTTTGTGATTTCATCTTCCTAGAAACACCCGTGGGATGTTTTTGTCTAAGGTATTCATCTGGGAAGCATACCTTGGGACTACGAATGTGAATGTTATAAGCTACTCGGCGGGCATTTGGGATAAAATTTCAATGTCTTTGTAGTAAGCAAGATGCTTTTAGATACCCTGTACTCTAAGAAATCAGTGTTAAAGGTAACACATATAGAGCACGATGCCTAGCATGTAGGTCTTCAATCAGTGGTATTCCATCATTTTGAGGTAAGATAAAAGAAATAAACATAAGTAGAAAGGAAAAAAGAAAAAAAAATGTATTGTTACACTTACAAAAAAAACAACAACAACCAAAAAAACCCTGCAGCTTCAGGACACAACCAGATTTACCCAAAGTTGCAGTGTTTTTTCCCTCCTCACAGGCAACCCACTTCTAAATTCCTAAGAATCTTCAAAAGATAAAATAAGCCCATAAAATAGAACTTTCCTTGCCCCTTACCTGTAAAATGGACTCTTGCCTTTGACCAATGGCTTCCACACTGTAGATTTATAGATTGCACAGATCCCCACCCCCAAGAGCACCCCAGTACCTCCAGACCCCGGGCCTCTCTCTCAGCAGGCGGAGCCTGTGACTTCTGAGTCTCTACTTCTACCACTTAACAAATCTGCTTAAGACTCTAACTGATGCTCCCCGCAGTGCTTTCCTACAAGGTGCCGAGAACGTACACTGTAGGTGTGGGTAAGTTGAGGTTTCACCCCATTCGGTATCAGTTTCACTCCTGTGATCTCATGTAAAATGCACGGAACTTTGTGAAGTAGTCCTTATTTTCTTCATTTTTGCAGAAGTGCAAACAAGATGATCCCCCAGATCACAGAATGAGGTGAGATGCCACTTCACACTTCTTTTTTCAGTTTTACCTTTCTTTTCCCTGGACATAGTAATTTTCTTGATTTAGAAATATCAATACCTTATTTTCTTTATTCATAGAATTATAATTTTCTTATTTTTTTACCCATACATGAAGACTTCTCAATTTTAGATAATGTAAATTCTTTTCTATGTTGTTCTTTAGTAACCCCCTAGCAAAATGGTAGAACATATGAAAAAGCTCCTAATATAAGACTTTTTAGTTCTGGCAAAAAGACTTACCAACCAGCCCTGTCCTCATTCTATTACCCTTTTCCTCAGCTTTTATTTAATACCTAGGGCGAACATTATCACAGCCCTCCAAACTGGTGCCAGGAATGAAAAGTCAGAAGGTGAGGTCCCTGCCTTCCGTGATTTCCAGCTGAGTAACAAGAGTGACACTTGCTCAATTAACCCAAGGCCAGGAAAGAAATACAGTGGCAGAGAAAGAAGCATCTAGAAAGCCATCAATTCATACTGGACAATTTTTACATTTGAGGAGGTATCAGAGCTGGCCCTGGAAAGAGGAGAAAGATGGAGAGAAAGGGCATCAAGCAGCAGAAACAAGGAGAAGGGAGTCCTGAGCATGTCCCACAAGCAGGATCAGTGGCTACCAGGAGGGAGTGCGCTGGAGAGATGTGTAGGATAAGCTTCCGATGCTAACTGAGTTGAGACTAAGCAGTTGGAGGCCATCAAAGGGTTTTAAGTAGGGACGAGGTATAACCACATTTTTTCTCTAAAAATTAAGACCATTCTGGCGTTAGTGTGGAGAATGGATTTAAAAAGAGTGAGAGACTGGAAACTTGGAAGATCACTTAACAGGCAGGCTTTCACAATAGCCTCTTCCCTCTAGGATATAAACCCATCTACCTCCTGGTGAGGTTCAAATTAGGAATAAAAGGGTGAGTTCTTTTTTCTTATGACAAACTAAAGATGAAAGTAGAGATGCTTCATTACAACTAGTGCTTTAATTGAAAATTTTCAAGGGAAGGACATTCTAAAACCTGCAAGTAGTTTAAATTTGATTTTTCAGTCAGATAACTTTTTTTCTGGGACCTCTTGCCGTGAGACATCTTCATGGGCACTTGGGGGGAAATATTTAATAAGTGCTATGTGAGAATATCATGAAATTAATAATTCCTTGTGAAATATAAATAGCATTTCAAAATGTGCCAGAGAATGATTGTTTTTAAATAGAAAATAAGCTTAGAATTTAAATTTAAATTTTTCAATTTCAACTAGAAAGGCAGCCATGGCTGAAAACTTGAGTTTTCTTGTATTTATTTGCATTTGCCTCCCTGGCTAAGTCACATAAAGAACACTTACCTCACATACCTAGGACTAATGGCATAATTTGACAATTTGTAGATGGTATTCTTATATTACCCTTTAGGACCTTAATAATTAGCTTTTCTTTAGTGTGGTATTAAAGCATTAAAGGCCATAAATTCCACAGTCACCTGTATCCATTTATTGCTAATTTATTATAGAACATATCATAAAACTTTCCTTGACATATAGGCCTCTTCATAACTATAAATCTTTTTCAACTGTTTAGATAACTTATTCTTAAGTTCACGAAGAGACCTCTAGGAGCAAATATTTAAAACATTTATTACACATTAAGGGTACAGGATAGATAACCATGTGAAGTCTCTGTGAAGTATTCATTTACATTCAGTGTATTTATCACTTCAAGAGCTGATAAAGATAAATTTGTTTTCAAGAGGGGAAAAATGTTAAATGTCAAGTCGCTGTTTTACTAAGTGCTTTAAACGTCCAGCTGAATAAAGCCATCCTTCTAGTTAGTATACACTGCAAAAAAACTGTTTCTGTTGAGATTAAATTTGTCACGAGTAACCTTGGTTAAGCTTAAAGAGTTTTCAAACTGAAAAGCCTCTTCAGATAGCAAATGCATCATCCTCTTGGACTGAAAGTTTTTGCCTTCTGTTTCAGCTATGAGGATGAGGTGCCTTAAAAAGCTCAGTTACTGAGCGCATTTATCTGACTGCTTAAACTTTTTGTGACATGCATATTTTTAAAAGGAGAGGGAAAAAATCAACTTGCTGGAAAACCGATTTGTTAAGTGACCAATTTGCTGAAAATCATCTTGTTCCCATCTACTTTGTCTAATGCTATCAGTAATCATGATGCATGAGGCAGTTGTAACCCTCTCAGCGAGGTGTTTTTGTCCCAACTTTTGTTTAGTTTTAGGTTTTCTGCAGCCGCAGTGTTCAGCCAAATTGGGCCATCATAGACTTTACCATCCTCTGGCTTTGGGGAATTAAAATGTCTTGTATATTTCTAATTATAGGTATAGTTGTACTGAATGTCTTCCGACTCATAAACAAAGGGATATGTTTTTCTTTTCAACAAAATTTTAATCCAGCCATCTGCACTTTTCTTAGACAATTAGTTAACCAATCCAAAACAATATGAACATTTTGCAGGGAATTTAAGCATTTTCAATGTTTCATTATTAAATGTACATAAACTTGACATATAACAAAATACACTGACAAGACCTCTGCAAATGGCAAGAGTGAAAGAGTAGAGCAAAACTAACATTGAACTGCAACCAAAGCTTTGATCACCAAGACACATCATGTAAAGGTACAAGATCCCACTGATGAATTTAACTGTACTGTGTACCTAAAAAGTACCAATAAACTTAATGAAAAAAAGTTTGATCAACATGAGCCACACAAGTTGTTTCATTCATTCATTCATTTATTCATTAATTTTTTTAAAACTGGAGATTGAACTCAGGGCCTTTGCGCCACGCTACATCCCCAACATTTATGTGCTTTGATTTTGTTTTTGTTTTGTTTTGGTACCGGGGATCGAACTTGGATCCCTGCACTTGTGAGGCAGGCAGCAGAACCACTGAGCTAAATCCCTGGCCCCATATTTTTTATTTTGAGATAGGTTCTTGCTAAGTCACTAAATTGTCCAGTCTAGAAATCCTCCCACCTCCGCCTTCCAGAGTGCTGGGGTTACAGGTGTGCAGCACCGGGACTGGCTGCTGAATCTTGGTCTCTACAAGGGCTGATATCCTCCTGATAGCTTTGTGTACAACGGTAAAGATGCAGAAAAGGGTTTACTCTACGCATTGTGAGAAGAATTTCAACTCTGAAATACTCTTGCCATAAATAATTAAGCAATACAAAGTAAAATGGCTACAAATCCCTAAAAAAATGTTGCTGCATAAATCTACACACACACACAAACATAAAATAACTAGAAAGATGTAAGAGCCACCACATTGCAAATTAAATTTGAGTCTCTAATTAATAAAAATAACAAGTTCTTGGTAGTTTAGAAAATTGCTGAGATAATCATAAAGAGCATTGCCAAAAGAGCCATCAAAGTATGCAGTTTGAAGAATATAATTCAATGTTTTTGAGAATATTCACAGATGTGAATAATAATCAACATAGTAAATTTCAGAACATCTTTCATCCCCGAACAAGAAATCCTGTGCCCTTTAGCTGCCAGCTTTCTATTTCCCCATCTTTCTTCTCCCAGCCCTAAGTAACCATTAATATATTTGCTGTCTCCACAGATTTTCCTATTTTGGACTTTGACATGAATGAAATTATTTAATAAGGGGTCTTTTGTGAGTTAACTTCTTATCCTTATCGTGCTTTCAAGGTTCATCCTTGTTGGGCTGTGCATCAGCATTTCATTCATTTTTCTAGCTTCTTTCAGTTTTTTCTTTCTCTTTGTCTTTCTGCGGGTTGAAGATGACATATGCCTCAAAGTGGGTAATTTGTCCCTAATTCTTCAGTTGTCTTCTGTGCTCCCTGGATCTGTGGCTTGGTGTCCAACATTGATTCGGGTATTATCACTCCAAAATTTTCTTGCTTCTTTCTGTCTTCTCCTCTTGGTATTCTCCTTACGCGTCTTTCTGTTGTTTATACTTGTCCCATAGTCCTTGGATATTCTGTTCCCTCTTCCCAGTCATTCTCTTTGCTTTTCACTTTTTGAAGTTTCTGTTAACATAGCCTCAAACCCAGAGATCCTTCCTTCTGCTGTCCAGTCTGCTAAATAGTAATAGTTATAAAGTAGCCTCCTTTCATAGTTTTGGTCTGTATTTCCCTACTAGTTGTCAAGATTGATCTCACTTTTGTGTTTTGAAGTCTGGGATATTTTAACCCATGAAACAAGTGTTAATGAGACTATCAGGGTCTTTAGCAAAAACCTAGCTCCGATGAAGGTCAGAATCTCTGTGTACAAGTGACCTAAATTAACTGGGATGATAATAGGCTTCCTTTAGTGGGTAAGACCATTTTAGCTTTGGGAACATTTAGAATTAAGTACCAATAAGATTGTGATCATTAAAACTGAACTATTAATATTTTGAGACTTAAGACAGAAGTTGTTTTATATTTGTTATGTTATTAATTTCTTGTAATTTCAATTGAAAATTCGTAATTATGTGGTTTTGACTAGGGTGACAGGTGGCCAACTTGTCCTGATTTGCCCAGGATCAATTTTATTTTAAAATCAAACCTTCTGCCTCCCAGACACCTTGCGGTGTGAGATGGTTTATTTAATTATTTATTTATTATTTCTTTACGAGACAGGGTCTCACTATGTAGTTCAGGCTGGCCTTGAACTTACTGTGTAGCCCAGGCTGGCCTCAAACTCATAGCAGCGATCCTCCTGCCTCAGCCTCTGGCTTATAGGCATGGGCCACCACACCCAGCTTGATCACTTTATTTAGACTTCACATTTTAAATTCAGATCTTACTAAATGAAATCTACATAACATTGGACCATTTAAGTTAACTTTAGTGTCATGGTGTCTTTAGGTTTAATATGCCAGATATATATATATAAAAACTACCTAAATTTACACTAAGGTTTTTGTAATTCAGATAACTGAAATACTTGAAATAAAAATAGAATATATTAAAATTATAAATAAAGTTTTAATGTTTGAAAGTATTAACTAATGAAACTAAACATCACCAAAAGCCTTAATAAAGGAAAGTATTAACATTCACTATCTTTTAAAAAAATTAATTTTGATATAAATAATGATCACATTCATCATAGGAAATTTGTACCTGTATGTGATATGTCTCGATTCCCTTTTTTTCCTCATTCCCCTCTCCTTCCTTCAACTTTTCTTCCCTTCCTTTTTCCTATAAATGACTCAAATTAACCTTCTTTACGGCGGAGTAGTGCTCCATTGTGTATAAATATACTACATTTTCTTTATCCATTCATCTGTTGAGGGCATATAGGCTGTTTCCAGGCTTTAGCTATTATGAGTTATGAGGTTACATTTCCATCAAGAATGTAGGGTTCCTTTCCCTCCACTGCCCTGCAGCCTTGCCAGCATTTGTTGTTAATTGATTTCCTGATGGCAACCATTCTTTCTGGAATCTCATTGGTATTTTAATTTGCATTTCTCTAATGACCAGAATATTTGCTATCCTTAAATTAAGATGTATGAACTGAATTTAAAGAGGGATAATCTGCAATTAAAAAAAAAAACTCATTTTATTTTGTGTTGCCACAACCCAAGCTTAAATTTAAGGTCTTCCTTAGGGAAGTAGAACCCCTACCTTTTAAAACCAAAGATAAACTGAGCAAACATCTTGAAGCATAACATCTAAGTGATGGCAAAAACTGAACCAACTATAGTTCAAGATGTTTGAGAATACTTCTACTTAGGGAGTTTCAAAAGGAGTCAGATTATCCTTGTAACAAGGCAGCACTAACAGTTATCAAACAAATCAACATCAATTATCATAATTATATACATATTTGGAATGAAAATATATTTTTGAGATTCTGAAGGTCAATCCCAACTGCTTTTTCTGCTGTCACTGCTTCAAGAAGACAGCTCATCTCTGCTATGAAGATGCAAACATTTCCAACATTTTCAGCTGAAAATGGCCTCAGCACTCAGAATGCTCCCTCTGCAGTGGGCTAAAGAACAGGATCAATGCCCATTTCAATAATGTGCAGCTATTGCTGCAGTTTAATGTTTCTCATTGTATACACTTTAACTTGACTTAAAAGGAAACATCCTTTTAAGACTCACAAGGACTTTATTTGCTTTATTTCTCTAATAAAAATTATCTTTGGAAATGTGGCTTTCTGCAAGTTTTACCCATGCAGTAATTTCAGCAGGAAGTCTGAGACAGTCTGATTGTCTACAGAAACAATGAGCTGGAGTCAGCAATATTTGTAGGTATTCAGATTCATGCAAGCTATTTTCAGGCTGTGAAAGGCTTCAGACCAAGTCTGCAGTCTTATCCTGCTGGGGGGAGTTCATCTTGAATTTATAGTTGGGTATCACAGTCAGAGGAACAGCGACAATTGCTCCTTAGCTACTCTTCCTTATATACCTATTGCTGCAGTGTGTGTTTTTTTTTTTTTTTTTTTTTTTTTTTTTTTGTACTGGGGATTGAACTTGGGCCCTTGAGCTTGCAAGGTAGGCAGCAGAACCACGGAGCTAAATCCCAGCCTTTGGAGTGTGTTCTATCCCTATTGTGATTAATAGCTATTGGTCTATTTAGAGGGGAAAGCAAGAGAAAGACAGCATTGTGTCTTCCTTGAGTTCTGTGACACCTCCTGCAATTTTCTGTTGTAGTGTCACAGAGTCACCAGCAAAACTCATAGGCTGCCACAGACTGCTAATCCATTACCATGAAAGAGGCTTGCTACACTTGCACTTCTTCTCATAGTCCAGTGACAAGGCCAGTCACACGAAAAAAAAAAAAAAAAAAAAAAAAAAAATCTTATTTATTGTTGCTCAAATTGAACCTTAAGTATTAAGTATTTCTAGAAAAACAGTATGATTCTCTAAAACCTATCATTTTAGTTATTGTTCTAATGGACATGTTATTACAATAAAGACAAATTCAGCCTTCTAATTCATTCTTTGTTTAAACATATCACAGTTAGAGGCAACAGGCTAAATTAATAAAAGGAAGCCAGTGTTATCAACATGGGTCAGAAATAGTTTTGAAAACTACTGTATAGCTTATCATAAAAAAGATTTTTCAAATAGTTAATATTTTTTATAAAAAGAACAATTTTGTAAATTGTAGATTTAAAACATTAGTAATTGCTGGTAGTTTCAAACAGGCTTCCTTTTGGTTCATGAGACCTCCTTGATCTTAGTCTGTAGGAATGTTTAGTTTTATTTGGTGCCACAGGGACTCCTCCAAACTTATCGGAAACCTCAGCTTAATACAGGAAAAAGAGAGGTTCAGACATGTCAATATAATACTGTTAATGTTTTCCACGTTTATGATTCTAGGGTCAAAGTCAGACCTCTTATTGTATTAATAATAACAAAGCAAAAATAGGCTTTGTAGTTGTGAATTCATGGTCTTAAAGAATAATTTCCCTATGTTTTTATTAATTCAAGCCATCCATCAAACCACTCAAGGACTCGATTATATATTCCAATGATCTATCATCTGCTGTACCTTTAACTTTAGAAGACTATGAGAATGGATATGCGTGTGATTCTTTACAGTCACCAACATAGGACGTTTCCTTTGTTCAGAAGTTATGTTAATTTATAACATTAAGATTTATATTTAGTAAAATAAACATTAGGGCTTAGTAGTGAAATCATTAAAAACCAGCTTTCCTGTACCCATTCAGAATAGCATGGTTTGCAGAATGGTTCCCACGTTGTGCATTACAAAGCATGCCCATAATATTCTGGATTCTGTTACTATCTGATTTGTAGGCCAACAATAATTAGAATACTAATAGAGAAGCTCCAAGGAAACCCTGTGTGTACTGAATCCATGTCCCACTCAGCATTGATGCAAAGCCATTGGTGTGTTTGTTCCAAGAGGTCTTTGTTTGACCAAAGCTTTTGTTTGGAAGGAAGTTGATGTGACAGGCAGAGAATATCTTGCCTCCTTCCCACAAGTCACAAGGCACACGGAAAGTTCAAGTTCAAGTTCAAGTTCATCTCACATTAAGTCTCTCCTATAGGTAGGAGAACATATCTAATTATATAGCTCAGTTTTCGATTTACAAGGTCATACATTTGACTCGAAAGGAAGCAAAGGAGCATTGTACCTCTGTATTTTCCAAATTATCTTCTAGGGATAGCAATTGGCTTTTTCCAAGTGTAGGTGCTGCCTGCCCACCTTCATTCCCACCCAACTCCTGTCTGTGAGTAATGTGGAGATAGGATAATAGAGGAATAGCAACTAGACCCTGGGAAGCATTCCTACTCCACTCAGGTGCTGGGAAGGGAAGGAAAAGAGCCAAGCACAACAAAGCACTCCCTCAACCTGCACTACTATTGAACAGCGAGATGACTACAGAAAACATTTATGTACTAAACATTTCAAAAGGCTAGCAGAAAGGATTATGAATGTTTTCACATGAATAAATGATAAATATTTGAGGAAACAGATGTATTTAACCCGATTTAAGCAGTACTCAATGTATTTGTGTTTTGAAACATTACAGGGTACCTCATTAATATGTATAATTTAATGTTTTTATGTATCTGTGAAAAATAAATTTTTAAAAATCATCCACTACAAAAAAAAAAGAAAAGAAACACGTTTTTGTTCAGTTAACTAGTTCTATAGTTTTACATTTTTTGAACAAGGGAGGTATGGTTTATAATACGTTTCAGTCTAGGATGTTTCAAGGAAGCAATAGTCTTTTAAGAAATGTCCTCAGAACGAAGCAGGTTCATTTTTCAGAGGAACAAAACCCTTCTGGGCATTTTTAAGTGTTTCATGCAAAACTGAGATGAGTCCAAAGGGGGCTTGAAGAACGTGATTGTCCTAGTGTCCTGGGCTCATTTATTACCCTGGGAACTAGGAACCAACTGTTAAAATAAAATTGGAAAGTTCTTTCCTCCCATGCTGTCCCCTGCTCCAAATCTCCAAAGCATTTGTTTTGTAAAACTCTAAGTGGAAACACATTTTGGTGCCATAATTTCAAACAAACCATCTCTTTTTGAACTCTGCAGCCTTGAAGCATTAACACAATAGCATATCAAGTTCACAAAATTTCAGATAAACCACGTTCAAGCTATAAAAATGACTGAAAAAAAGTATTTAATTTTTCCCACATCTCATTTCCTTTTCCCACACTACTCTAAGAAAGCTCAGCTTTGCTATTTCTTTGGGAAGAGGGCTGCTACAGATACGGATCCTGTTTCATCCTGGCTGAATGTATTTACCACTGTCAGTCACCTTTACCAGGCACCTGACAGTCATTTTGACCACATTTATCACTTTTGTGAAGCACAGAGTAGGCATGAGCGAGTGACTGGACACTCAAAGAAATAAATACTTGGGTTAAAGTTGGACTACTTGATATAAGAACTGTCCTACAAACATGTTTTTCCCAACTTGCTCCAAAGTGGAAAAAAAAGCAATAAAAATATCAGTATTGTTGCTCCAAGCCCTGCATTTTGCATTTAAAACAAACATCACCATATTGCTTTTTAAAGTCAACTTAAATATTTAAATTATCTATTGACAATTCAAGCTTTATTTATTTATTTGGATAGATATTATTATCTTAGTTTAATTTACTTGTTCAAACAGTAGTAAAATAAATAACATGTGTAAACAGCAAGATAAATAAAATGACCTGAAATTAGCCCAGAATAATTGCAATAAGGGCAAAAACCTTAGAGAATTTCTTTTTAATCATGTACCAAATGTTTTATTATCATGCACATGATTTGTAGATATAATAAAGTTTAAGAAAATATGGACATTCTTTGGGACAAAAAGGTGCAAATCTTGAAGAGGTAGAGAGAAAAAAAACTGATTTATTCTGTTCTCCTAGCATTGCTAGCTTCCAGGTGTTCACCTTTTGATCCGGCTACAGGCAATGATTTTCTGAAGTGGTTTCTGATGGTGTCTGACATCACTCATAGCACTCTTGAACAATCTTGTAATGTGCTAAACTACACCAAATTGAGCGAGTTAGTGGCCCAAAAAGAGTCCAGTATGCCCATGGGTATCACAAGGGTTTTGCTACTTGCTGCCTGTTGTCTTCATAGCTCAGCGAGAAGAAATGAAGGATTTAGGTGTTCTAAAACCTCAAGTGGTGGATTTGGCGGAGAACTATAGCAGATCTAGGATGGGCATGAATGGATTCTATATTCTGGAGCACGGGGAAGTTAACAAACTATCCTTGTAACATAGGTCTTCCTTAGTGATTCATTTACGCATTCATTCATTCACCAAATATCTATTGAAATTCCACCCCCTGTATCATATGGCAAAACATGTTGTATGGGGAATAAAGATGAGAGAGATCCTATTCTTGAGCCGAAGGAGTTTATTATAGTCAGTGAGAGAGATGACATATAGAAGTGAATGAACGAGGAGGAAGAGAATCCTTCCAGCTGGGATGATCAAGAAAATATTTATTCATACATCCATTGATTTAACACATATACATAGAGGCTACAGTCAGCCCTGATTATACAGCAGTGAACAAGACCAGGTGAAATTCACATATCTGCTCATTTAATCAATATATATTGAGGGTCTACTGCATTCCCTGCATTGTTTTATACTCTGGGGTTGTTTGATGACTAGGTGAAGTTCACGTTCTAGTGCATGAGATCATCAATAAACAAATGAATAGGCAATAAAGTAACTTCAGGTAATCATTGCTGTGAAGAATGTAAATCTGGTTATCAGGGTAGGTGATGAAAACACATGGAAGGGCATTTTAGAGAGCATGGCCAGGAACAAGCTCTGGAAAAGAGGAATCTAAAGGAGGAGAGAAGTTGGTCAAGGAAGATCTTGGAGGAAGAGAATTTCAGCAGAGGATATGGCAAGTATAGGGCATGGAGACAGGGGAACTTGTTGGAGGAGCATTTGAGACACTGGAGTGGCTGCTGCAGGGTGACGAGGCAGTGTGTTGGAGGATGAAGCTGGGTGGCAGCAGGGCAAGATCACTAGGGGCACCAAGTGTAAGGCCTTTGAAAGTCATTGGAAGGTTTCCATTAGGTCTGAGATGGGATCTGGGTTGAAGACTTGTCCACGTGGTTTGAAAGGGAAAGGGCAGGGAAACAGACTAGGAACAAAGGTTGACAACAGCTTGAATACAGGTAACTGGATTTAATGAGTAAATTTTACTCATATTAATAAGTAAATTTTTTAAATAAATAGGATAAATGGGCAGGAAGTAAAGCAGGACAAAAAAAGGAATAACCCACAAGAACACTTATAGTTTTAAATCTGAAAACCTGGGTGGCTTTTGGCGTACTTGACCAAGAACTAATATGGGAAGGAAATGATTTGGGAAAAACACATCAGGAGTTCTGTTTCAGCACTAGTTTAGTTTCCTAACAAATTACCATAAACCTGGTACCTTCTCCCGCAGTTCTCGAAGCCAAAGATTAGTAACAAGATGTTGGCTGCTTGAATACCAGATAAGCAGTAGAAAGCAAAAAAGAGTTTGCCAAACATACAGTACAAAAGAAGTCACTAACAGGTTTTGTAGGACAGAGATACAAACAAATGTTCATTTCAGAAACATTGCTCTGGCCAAGGACTAGTGAATGAATCAGAAAATGAAGCCAGGTAGCTTAGGGAACATTGCTCCAATCCAGGTGATATCTGTTGACAGCTTATACTGAGACACAGGTTACAGACAGGGGTGACATTAATATTAACAGTTAGAGATCCAGTACCAGTAGCCACTCAAAAATATGTGGGTCTGCACCTCTGTAACTGTATTGGCACATACTGACCAAACACATCTGCTTGTACATTTGGCAAGGTTTGGATAAATCCTAGAACAATTCAGTGGTTACAGTTGACAAGACTTGTTCATTGATTGGATGAGAAAAATGAGAAAAGGAAGGTCCAAAGACAATGTTAGTGGATGGATGATGTAGCAATCATTTTCCCATTGCTGTTAAAATACTCAAGACCGGGCTGGGGATGTAGCTCAGTGGCTCTGCTGCCTGCCTCACGAGTGCAAGGTCCCAAGTCTATACACAGTCCAAAAAAAAAGAGAAAAAAAAAAACCCAAGACCCACAACTTACAGGAGAAGAGGCTTAATTTGGCTCATGGTTTTTGTGGATTCAATCCACTGTTAGCTGGCTTCAAGTCAGAAACAGCATGGTGGGAGGGGATGGCAGAGGAAAGCTGTTCAACCCCTGTCAGGAAGCAGAGGGCAAGAGGAAGGGAGGAGCTAGAGAGAAGAACACACCCCCAATGACATGCTCCCCAAACCAGGCCCCATCTCCTGGCAGCATATGAACTACTGAATTCATCTAATCACTTTCAAAATACATGAAACTTTTGGGAATATTTTAGATCAAAGCCATGACAGATGGTGATGTTAATTAGCAAGATCAGGAGCTCAGCAGGAAGAATAGGTTTGAGGAGTGAGAGTGGGCAAAGTTTCAAGTTCAGTCTGGATCAAGGTGAATTTCAGGGTCATTTGAGATATACAAGTGCAGATATCACTAGGCCATGGTAAGGGCTAGGATATGGTTTGAAGTCATTGGTGTATAGAAATGGGAATAAAAGCCAGGACAGTGGATAAGAAGAGGGAAACCAGAGAGCCAGGATTGAAGAATGAGGATGGAAACATCAGTCACTGAGGCAGGGAAAGCAAATAGAGCCTTCAAACAAGGGAAAAGGGAGCAAACAGGAAGGATACAAGCCAGGAGAAGCAAATGGAAGAAAAAGTGTCACAAAGAAGGTAATGGTGAGAGGAGGCGCGTGCTGCAAAGACGTCCAAAAGAGAAGGAAGAAAATGTTCTTTAGCTTGAGCAACAAATGGGGTCACTGGGGACTCGACGGAGTACTTTTATCAGCAAGGAGGTCACAGAGAGGTGACAGAATTAGTGAAGGCAGAAACTTTTTCAAGGGAAAAAGGGACAGAGAAGAAAATTGTTATCTACAAGAGGATGTGGAACTGGTGGAGAACTGAGCATGCTGAAATACTCCCTGCCCTCATTCATCCCAGACCTCTTATGTGAAAATTGGGAAAGTGCTCTGTATCAGTCTTTATGGTGGCTTTAGGATGAAAATCTTCAACAGAGAAGGAAATATAGAATATTTAGGAGAACAAATGAATGTGGAAGAGGTTTATGACCCTGAAAAGCTGGAGGAAGACAGGATAACCCTTAGAGCAGAAGAGGGCTGCCTCCTTCCCTCTAACAAGAGGAAAAAAATCCAGGGATGACTGCCAAAGTGGATTTGAAGGTTACATGGCAGGGATAAAGAGGGTCGCTTTCTCATGGTTTATATTTTCATAGCCGTAAGGGGGAGGAGGGAGTCTAAGCAGATGAATCAGTCTTTGGCCTCAACTGCTCTTGTCAAGGTCACCGTGACCTCCAATGTGGCTGATGGTCAATTTGCAGCTCTCTTCTTACTGATCAGCAGCATCAGACACAGTTGGTTACTTACCGTTCCCCCAAATTCTGTCTTTTCTAGTTGTATCACATATTTTGTGTGTTGCTTCCAACCATTGCTCTTAGGAACAGCTGCATGAGGGTTTCAATCAAGCTTCGGCATGTACAAGTTGACCATGTTTTATTTTTCTTGCTTCTTGCCCTGGGGCCTATCTAACATGATGGAATGGGACACTGGACAGAAATGAGGTGAAACCAACTCATGTATAATCCAGAAATGTTGGGAAGTAAATATTCCTTGGAGCAACCCTTTACTAGTCAGGAGTAGGAGCCAAAGGCTGAATGTTTTTTCCATTATGTCTTGAGTGGATGTTTGGAGACTCATTTCAGGAGGACTTTTATGAAAGTCCTTCAGGACTGAGTCATCCATATGACTTTTGCCTTCTCCTGTTTTACTATCCTGGTGTCTTACTCCTGCTTCCTGGGACATAGTCCAAAAGACATGACCTACACATTGGCCTTTGTTTCAGTCTTTTCTCAAGGGAGGGCCAGAATAAGAATCTTGGTATTTGGCAGATCTTTAAATGAGCCGGAATATGCAGTCTAAACAGGTTCCTTGATAGCTGTCACATCACAGGCAGATCCTGGGTCTAATTTTCAGCAGTCTCTTTACTGCTCTAAAAGATGCTGGGCTTTTTCCATGGGACTGCAGTTGATATTTGGTGACCTGAGCTTATGTTGCTGCCCACACAACAAGATTTCTAAAAGGAGTCAACAAAGGCCAGGCAGTCCACAACCCATTTTACTATTTCCTCCATATTATGCAAATGCCAATGAAACATTTCACCGTGTCTACATACCTGCCCTTACCCCTGGCAAAAAACCGAAACAAAAGTCCATACATAGGTAGATGATTTGAAAGTGTCATTCTTCAAGTAAAAGACAAGGAGCAAACAAGAGAGAAGGGAAACCTTACTGTAAATGGCTCAGTTCTGTAGGACTGGGGTACATTCACACCAATTTTGGTCACGTAAAAGACACATCAAAAGTTTTCAATGTAACCATGCCCCATGTGCCTTAGATGGAATTGACACATGTTTAGTAGCCAGGGAATAATAGAGGAAGGAAAGAGAGGGAATCCCTCCTCAGATGTCTGATATAAACGAGAGAGAAGAGATAGAATAGGTGGCCAAGCCAAGAGACAGTGCACAGAAATTATCATCCTTGACAATCATCAGATTGAATTTGCCTACTGAAGGTAGAAAAGGATCACTTTGATTCAGGAATATTTTACTGCTCAGAAACTGCACTCCAGTAATAGAACACATGGTAATTGTGAATTTAAAGATCTTGGAAGTTATGTTCTCCTTTGGTGTTAGTTTTGTTCATGCTGGGCCATCTTTGTGATTCCTGGGAACTTTCCAGAAAATATAGTATTTAGGAATTTCAGTGGGTCTTATCTGTATTCTTATGAAAGAGAAGATTATGGTTATTTCCTTGAGCATGTATGTTACATCCTTCTAAAAATAAACTACAGGATTTCCTGCTATGTAAAACATATATATTTTAAAAGAAAGGAAAATCCAGTATTCAGCTAATGTTTTTCCATTGGTACTTCTGGTATTTTTTCAAGTAATTCATTCCTTTATTTATACACTGATTAATTCCAAAAAAGCAGTTTATCACAAAACTATGCTCTTCTTTGGAAGCAAATTAAATACATATTATATAAAAATAGAACTTGTATAATTAAAAAGTCAACTCAAATAAAAAAGAGTGGTATGGAATTAGGTTTGGAGCTAGGCTGAAAGCCAGTTACATTAAAAAAAACTTCAGAATACACTTTAGAAGTCTCCTTCTCTAACTTTGTGAATGAAGAGACAGTCCACAATACCATTAATTTTTTGAAAGGCATTTCTTACTCTAATATACTTTTATGTATCTTTCCCATTTTTTACCATAGGCCAAAGATGTTGACTCATTCATAGTGTGGGGCCCATAAACGAGCACTTTAAAACAAGCATCCTGAACACTTCTGATATTGGCTAAAGCTTGGGAGGCACCATTCAAGAGAAACAGCTTCCGAACTCTTACTCTCAGGAGAAAAGTAAAATTAAAATCAAAACTGAGCAGTACCATTACATTTTAAATGACTTTTTCTAAAAGAAGAAAAGGCTTATATTCAAGGACAAGAAAAGAATATTTCATTTATATAGAGAGAAAACAACTATTGAAGATCACCCCTTCAGACCTTTTTGTCTACAAAGAGCCAAATACCAGTTTGACGTACTGATGTCTTCAATGATTTGATTTATTTTTTTCCTACCATGTTTACTGAATTAAGTAAGCAGATGCAGATGCCATCCTTATATTATTTGAAGCCTCTTTGCTGGATTAAACATGGTCAAATTCAGTAACACAACACCCTGGTGGGCCAGCAGGTCTACCCTATCTGCTTAAGATGGGCCAGACACTAAGTGCTTACATATATTAACACCTTTGATTCATACAATAGACATATGAGGTCAACTCTATTATCTTCACTTTACAGACAAGGAAATGAAGGCACAAGGAGTTAATAAACTTCCCAAAGATAAATAAGTAGTGAGAGGCAGAGCTAGGATTTGAATCCAAGCAATATTCTCTGGAGTACTATTGCCCATTTCTTTTTGAGGTCATAATCTAGCATTAAATATAACAACTTATTATTAAATACACCTTATATTTGTATGAACATAACAGTAACTTATATGATCCTCACAAGAACTATAAAATAGCTATGATTATCCCCATTTGAAAAGTAATACAACAAAGACACAAAATACTGTCATTATTTTATGCAAACCTATTGTAAACATCCTTATAAATATTTAATTACTTGTATTGATGTTCTTTCTACGTTGGAGGAAAGTTTTATTTTCAGCCCTGAGAAGTCAATAGAGACAAGGATCTTAACTTGGCCTCCATGCTTTTGTTTGATTATAGCATTAAAGTTATTTTTTAGAAACCATCTAAGGTAACACAGTGCTAGAAAGAGTAAGTCTGTTCACTCAGAAAGCTGAATGTCGCTCAATTCCTTCAAAGAAATTTGGGACAGATGTGCTTTTCCTTCTTCTTCAACAATCCAGAAGACAAAAAATGTATTTTGTTTCTTGTGAAATGCATTTTCCCGTTCATCTCAGTATGTGGGACTGTCAAAGTTTATAAGTCTGGCAATGTTCTAATGTGACCATTCTGTTCTCCTTTAGAAACTTATTAAATCTATATTTTTTTTTATGAAAAACAGAATGTGGTAGAAATTTTTTTTCATCTTTTGACATTTAGTTGTTGGCTAGTGTTTTTTAAGTCATGCTGGATCTCAAACCAGAATGACAAAAACTCCAAGACTTCGGTGCTTCCAAAGTTTATTTGAAGGATGGGAAGTATGGGAAAGATGGTGTCCCACACTTCTGTGTTAGGTTTTATTTGAGAATCAGTGATGATTTCAGAGCCATTAGCTAAAATTTTAGGTTGGTGTAGGTAATTCAAAAGGAACAAATAGATTTTCTTGTTTTTTCTTTTTCAAGGTTTTGTAAACAGCAATGTTACTAAAGTACAGTGTGCAAACTCTCCGGGATTTAAAAAGGTTTTGGTGCATGGAGGCAAGTGGGCAGACTGGATGGCATTTGTAGTTTCTTCCTGGACCTAGAATCCGAGAGTTTTTCCGAAGTCATTTTCTGGAACTGATGAAGCCCCTTTGGCCCACCACCACCACCACCACCACCAAAACCACAAGGCTCCTCACCAATGTTCCATCCTCCTTTGATTTATCAGGCCTGTTCAACTCTGTTTTAATATTCCGTCCGTGCCTGATATACTGCATATTTTAAGAGCTTCAAAGTTAGCAATGGTCGTATCCTAATGCATTGGAGAGTGTAGTCTATTATTTTCAAATTATTACACAGGATGATTGGGTTTAGCAAACTCTAGGAGGGTTTGTGAAGGTTTGAGTTTTAGACTCCCTGTGATCACTGATGGCATTTTATTTTTTCATTTGCTAAGAAGCTTTGTGCGTGAGAAAAATGGCTAACCACGTGGTTTCTATCTTTGGCTAATTTTAACTTCCTTCTTGTTAAATGTCCACCTTTAAATATTGCAATTTGAGAATCACAATTCTTCAAGTGTGTTAACCAAATTATGGCACGAAAGGCAAATGTGATCTAATATGTATTGTGCATGATCACATGAAATCCAGATACGGTCCCTGTCTTGTGGTTCACCTCATAACCCTGCTTGGCTGGCAGGTCATGATCGTGAGGAAAGCCTGGAAAGAGAACAAAAAGGATTCTCCATACATGTAATTAATGAACATTCATAAAAAGTGGTAGTGGTGTGGGAGTTCTATAAGCATTTCCCTCTACTCCCTCTTCTTTAATAAGCTGAATTTTTTCACGCTCCATTTTCTTGTTGGACTCGGGAGAAAATAACTATTCTACAGATAGCTCACAAAAGAGTGGGCAACGACTACGGTTGCATGGACTGCTTTTACACAAATTTTTCCAGAACCCATAACTTGAATGAAAGGCTCTTTTTTTTCTTCCTTTGCTCTACTTGTGATGAGAATAGTTTGTTTGACTCATACCAAACCAAATCAAGCATTTCTGTGGGCACAAAGAGTAATGTGAAGCACAGAAAGATTTTCTTCCTAAAAAAGAATGTGTGCATGGAAAACAAAATTGCTTCAGATTTCACAACATCCCTACTATTAAACATCGAAGGAAGGCAGATTCGGGTCAGTCCAATTTCCTTTGCAGATATTTGACTTTAAAAATCACATATTCAACTTTTAAAAATGGATTTGTGTGAAATGATATATAAAAAAAAATCTCATGGTATATAAGTCATGATGAGTTTCAGCTTATGTTTAACCTCTGCCTCTTCATCTTTAAGAGATGCAAATTGCCTTCAGGCTGTCGTGGAAATGTCTTGTCCTAGTTCCTCCAAATCAGCCCCTTAAAGACGTTTACATTAGGAACTCAGAGTGATGCTGAAATAAATGAGTTTCTTCTACAGACTGGCTGCCCATGTCTAAGGAAATTAAAAGTCACTGGTGAGAATTTTTTTTTTAAAGAGCAATAACAGTTAAGTACATAGTTCTTGGCTTCTCAGCCCAACCCTATTAGCACATTTTAGAACCTCAGATGACTGATCTTGTTCCATATGTGGCTAATTTTAAGAGGAAGTGCAAAACTTTGTCTAAATCACCCAATATCATGCTCTTTCAGTTGTTCCAAGATCTCAGATGTGTGACTGTACTTCTTCAAAGAACGTCACGCAGTTCCCCTCCTCTCCAAGAATGCAACATTCCAAATGTATTTTACATGTGATTGGGTTTGGAGCTGCAACAGTTCTTTGCATGCATATGAGAACCAGACATTTTGTCAGTAGAGTCGGAAGGCAAATATCATCTTTCTTTACCTTCTCACAGGCTTCTGCGGGCACTAGAAGTGTAAAAAGTCAAGTAGGCAAGGTGCAGAGTGAGTCTTGGATGGATCCCTTGGGGATCCAGCTTTGCTCAACTGTGCAACAAAAACTTGAGAAGGAGGAAAGCAGGTGCCATACTTTGACTCTGGAAAGGCCCATGTGTTAAAGGTTTATTCCCAGCAAAGCGCTGTTTGGGAGGTGCTGGAAACTTTAAGAGGTGAGACCTAGCAGGAGGTTTTAGATCATTGGAGACATGCTCTCAAAGGGGATTGTGAGACCCTAGCCTCTTCTTCTCTGTTACTTCCCAGCCACAAGGAGAAGGGTTCTGCTCCATTATGAGTTCTGGCCAGAATGGGTCATCACAGGCCCAAAGAAACGGGACCAACCAACCAAGGACTGTAACTTACAAAATAAACACATTCTAAATAAGGATTTATTGAGTAAACTGTGAGCCAAGGCAAAACTGTTCTGTTCATAAATTGATTACCTCAGGTATTTGTCCAGTAACGAAAAGCTGAAAGATAGTAGGTGTCACCATGATTGCTCCCACTTTACAGGTAAGGAAAGCAACATTTAGCAAAGCAAGGAGAAATAATTTGTTTAGCATCATAGGACAGAATTAGTACATTTGAGAACCAAGTGATGCCCTTGACTCTAATTTCCATGCTCTTTCTATAAGATGCCATGAAATTCCTCTCTAAGTGTGAAGCACCTTACAGATGTAATGTGTTATGTGATCAGACCCTGCTGACATTACTCCTGACATTTTGAGGTCAAAGCCAGAAAACGTGGTGGGCGGGGGGATACTGAAAAGCCAAACCACTGGACTTCGATATCGCATCCCAGGAGAGAGCCCACGCTGAAGTGGTAGCAAGAGGCGAAATATTTGAAGCAGAAAACTCCACGGTAGCACAAAGGCTGGTCATTAACTGAGAAAAGAAATGATGAGTTGGTAGTCAGAAGAATGAGGTTGTCAAAGGAGTAAGAAACTGGGAGGAAAGAAAAATAAAGAGGCCGCACTAGGATACAGGCTCATCTGAAGAGTTGGACAGCTGGGCTTTCCTCACTGAGTTCTCCTAAGAAGGTTACAACCCTAAATTCTGGCATCCCAGTGGCTGTATCTGAACTGCAGGATGCCAGAAGACTTCTGCATCCCTTCCTGTCTAAGCATTAGCCCTCACGCTATGTCTCCTGCCTGCCAATTCAGGCATCTCTATTCAAAGGCTTTCTCTGGTGGGCAGAATCCACTCTGCCCAAGCACAGATGGACCTGAAATGCCTGAGAATTGAAAGCCTTCTCCTCCATGGGATGCTGATGGGACCTGGTACATAAATACCAGGCTCCTTGCCCCTCAGACATGTCACCTTGGGCACTGCTCTCCATTGGCTTCTGAGTTCCCTGTAGTTTTGAGGTCCATATCCTCAGTGGGCTTGTTTGGTCAGCAGTACTTTTTTCTTTGACTTATCTCCTTGTCTGTTTTCCCATTTCCATACTTGTTCTTCCTTCACCTCATAAACAAGCTGTTCCATCTGAATCCTTGTTTCCAAGTGAGCTTCTGAAGGAATTCATACAAGATGCACCTTGCTGAAGAGGATCCTAGCCGATTTAGAGAGTAGCAACATCCCGCAGGGCAAGATCCAGGACTAGGGAGCTAAAGAAAGAACTAGGAAAATAGCAAAGAAAGGCACTGAAAATTTTAAGTCATAGGCTGCTGATTGACAGCAGATGAGAGCCAGAAGATGCTGGTGACAGTAGACAATAGAAGATCATTGTACAGGCTACAGGAGCCACAAGAAAGGGAAGGTGAGGCACACAGATATCTAACAAGAAGAACTGCAGGCTTCAGGTGAAGGTGAGAGCACCTAGGTACTGTTCATACTTGTCCTCATAGAAAGGGGACAATTCCCAAGGACAGGGAAATTTACTGACCATTGTGGCAGATGCCAGAAGTATTGAGCTGGAGAAATTCACTGTTTATTAGAGCCAAACATAATCTTGGGCAGGATTTAATCCACCCTCTTCTACAGATGAAGAACCAAGGGTCAGAGAGGACTGCTGCCTTCTCCTAGCTAACTCACACAATGACTTAAACAACCAGGACTGGAACCTGCCATGGGAACTTTACCACCACTCCGTGCTACAGTGGAAAGTCAAGTTAGAATTTTGTCTCTCAGGCTTAACAGTTATTTTGAGTTATCTAAACCTCTAGAAATAGACCAATTAGAATGAAGTCTCAATTTCCTTGAGTGCTGATACCCACCTAGAAGGGCTAACTACACAATCTAAAACCTACCTATTTTAGAAACTGTGCATAATAGCCTTCCATCTCCTAATGGGAATGATGCTGTGAGTTTTAATTATGATTCATTAAAGGCACAGATGTGTTCTGCTTAATGAAATGCTCTAAATGAATTTCATGATGGTTTTGCCAGGTCATAAAGAACCAACACTAAAGAATCCAACCATTTTGGTCAATGCTGATGCTCTATTTTTGTTATTATTATGCTATATAACAAGTGATATTATGGAACAATAATAAATGCTGCACTGGTTATGTCTGGTCTCTACTTAAATTCAAGTAAAAATATATTTACTATTGAGGAAAAGACACACATCGTTCCTAGGAGTCCAAAGACTCCTTTCAAAGCATAGGCTGCACCAAAGGACCTTCTTAGAGGGCTACAGGGTCAAGATTCTGGAGGCCTGTCAGGTCCCCTCCATCTCAAGCAGGGCTGTAGGTACTTAGGAATACACTGTACTTTGCTAAGCTGAGTCCCTCTTGTGTACACTCTTACAACACACGACTAGAGCTAGCGCTGTAGAAGCACTGATGGCCTTAGTGGGGCTGGTTTAGAGTGAACAGCACATAGAAACAAATAGACCAACATGATTCTTTGTAGTTTTTAATAAACTCTTTAATAAAACTGCACTTTTTATCTTTAGTATCTGTATATTGTATTATTAATATTATGATGCTTCTCTAGATGAATACCTAGACATGAATACGATAGACAACCAAAAACTGAATTCCTGCAGACGGAAGACTGAGGATATAAGGAGCTGTGAAAATCATTTAGTTCCACCCCCTCAGTGAGTAAGAAGACTTGGGGCAGAAGGACAGGCCTTGCCTAAGTTCACCTTGCACAACCCTGGGAAGCCAGGGAAACTTACTGACCTGAATCTTGTTGGTTCATGGTCCTTTCCCCAAGACTTGCATGATGATGTTTTTCCCTGAGGAAGGACCATATGCAACTGGCTCTTCCTTGGTCCAGTGCAGCTTTTGGAGACAAACAAACCCAAGTGTCACCTTCATGGAAGTCCTCTTGTGTTCTGAGAAGAGGTGCCTGCTCCTCCATCCTTGTTGTTTGATACTATTTCTCGGAGATCCTCAAGATCAAAGACAAACTGCTGTATGCAAAGCTGAAACGTTTCTAGACTTGCCATGATGAAAGGCAACTAAAAACATCTGTTTTTGCAAAACATCTGTCCTTTGCACTTGCCATGGGCTCCACAGAGTAGGACCTGAACACCAATGGGAAGATGGAGCTGACTCCAAGTCCAGGAAGTTGTTCATGTGTTCCTCCCTTTCTCAGAGGGCCTCAGGGGCTGAATGGGCAGACCACCAAGCGCTGTGGGATGGGCAGGAATGTTCAGCAAAACAATGTATGGGGTGAATATCTATCTCTTTGCACTGGAATGTCCTACAATCCGGGTAACCTTCAACACATAGATAGCAGGTGGCCTGCAAAACAGCATGATTCCAGGGCCTTGGGAGTGCTGCTCTGTCTTCCTTTCTACAGCCTTCTTGGCTGTCATCAAAAAGGCCACCACTGGTGTCTCTTCTGTCCTACTTTTAGGTCCCTGCTAAGGAATAAGTACCTCTCTCCCTTTACTGAATAAAATATCTCAGAGCATGAATTTGGGTAAGAAAAAGACAGCTCATGCCCAAGCACCCTGGTTGCTTTCAGAAGATACAGGGAGAAAATACCATTCAGTGAAAGAGATGATCAGGAAGATGTGGCACTGAAGTTGATGACTGAAAGTTTTACTTCTGGAGTCTTTACAGCATGCTCTAAGTGTTCTTCCAGCTTAATTCATGTAATCATTCTTATAAGTAAATATCATTATAATCACTTCCCTTATAAATGAAGACATTGAAACACTAAGGTTACATAATTTGTTCAAGGGTGCATAGCTGATAAATAGCAGATTTCTAATCCAGGCAATGTGGCTCCAGCATCTGACCTCTGAGCCACCATATTGACTGTGTTTATGTATTACAATTTCACCGCTGCACATGGTGTGGTTGATTGACCATGCTTTTCTCACCAGAGTGGCTATAATGAGACCCTTTCCTGTTGCCTCCCCGTACAAAGGGATGTGTTTTATCATCAAAGCCCAAGAGCTCCATTTTCTCATTGACCCCTTCAGTCCACTGTATGCCCCAGAGGGCTCTTGGGGACCTTCACAAGAGAAGTCTGAGGTGTTGGTGGTCCCTCTGTAAATGGATCCCTCCACAAGGAGCTGAGGTGGTGAGGGTGGGCAGAGTTCTGGGTGCTGGGCAGAAATGGAGGGATAATTATTTAGCTCAGCTGCTGGGAAAAGCTGGGCTGATTCTGCTACTATGTAGTCAGCCCCAGAATCATAACAGGCTTTCTGTCTGCGTAGATGAATAACCCCCACCTCAGCTCTGAAGGAAGAAGGTAATGGCATTTAGGTTAGAAGCACATGAATAATACAGATGCTAGAATGGGCAGTGCTACCAGTCTGGCATCCTTCACATACAAATAGAAGGCTGGGGCTTCTGAGCCATTCAAGGTAGCACTTTTCACAAATATCACATGTCAATAATTTAAGAGGCAATGTTTAAGAACGGGAAATATGGAATCCCAGGTGGATGTGCTCACTCCACTCTGAGCCAGGCTTCTCCCGGGGCTCTCTCAGTATATGGCCAGCTGTGGGAGGCTTTTGAAACACTCTTATACAGACACTTCATTTCAATTCCTTCAGATATTTACAGTTTCAGATCAGTGTTTGGAAGAGAGTCAAATAATACAAAAAGGGGTTTCAAAAGTTTTTCTTAACTTCCTCAATTTAACAAAAGAGTAAAACATAAGATATCCATGAATTTAGGAAGATAAGCCTCAAGTCTTATTTTATGTGGACTCTACTTACACCCGTTAGATCCCCCTAGCAAAAGAGTCTAATATAGTTTATAGCAAAATTAATGAGTTGCTACAAATATAATTTATTTTTATAATAGCAATATGTATTAAACCTCTTGAATTTGGCTTCATACACAAAACTCTTTGCACATGTAGATAATTATACTTTTACATGAATGTAAAATTGAGAGACATTTCAGTTTCACTATTAATCTCAAGTTTGAATTTAGTGACAATGGTCCTTAGCCCCATGACCCTATCTGATACATGCAGTTGGCTAATAAAAGTGGAAGCAGGGGTTGCGCCTTCACATTTACCAGTTCAATAATTTAGATCTGCCCAAAGGCTGTGATGACTGCACAGTGTCAAGATTGGCCAATGAAGCATCAACAAAGCGTTTAAATCCAACAGGTAATACATGTGCTAATACTAACTTAATTCATTGTTCGATATTTAAAATAAGAGTTAGAGATTTATATTAAAACACCTTGTGCCACAGAGGTTTTCCTGTGTGAAATATTCCCCAAAAGATAAATCATGTTTCACCCATGCAGATGCCAAACCCTGTATCTGATTAGATTTGCCCAAATGCATAGAATACAAGTTTAGCTTACTTTACGTACAATGTGATTGAGAAATGGGATCTCCCTACAACCTTATAGGATGAGTACGTGATGACAGAAATATGGTCCTGTCATGAAATTTATCAGATGCCTCCTTTTCCCAAATTAAAAAAAAAAAAAATACCCACCAGCCTGGGAAGAAGGGGAAGACAAGATGGCGGAGATTATTAGTATTATTTTGTAACTCCGCAATAGCAAGGGAAAACAAACTGTGGACTGTCAAAGCAAAGACTGACGAGGATAAGCATGGTCCTTGGCACACGTAGTGGTTCTGTCACGCTGTGACAGGGCCACCACGGGCTTCGTTAGACCTTTACAGAACGACCCCATTTTGGGGCATAGCGTCAGCTGGTCATCTCTCCTGTTGTTCTGGCTGGCCTACCCCGGCCCCTAGGGGAAGGAGGGGGTGGTTTCTTTAAGGAATTGGGCTATTTATAAAATAAATATAAAATCTAATATCTATTAGGCACAAATGATAGTGTAGGAGAGTTCCAGCAGCTGTATATTTGCTGAACATCAGGATCCTGTGAGCATAAATTGCCCTGTATCAAGGAGAAATACAATACGGTTCACCAGAGACTTGGCTGCAAGGTGCAGCCGCTTGTCTGTGGGCAAGTAATGACTTGCATTTTCAGCTGCTTCTTGGTAAGAGCCTTAGTAATTGGAATCAGTTATTCAAAACATCGCTAAATGTGATTTAAATGGCAAGGATTTAATAACAGAGAAAGAAGCCATTAAAGGGGTTCAAGCAGGGGAGAAGGGAATTCCGTTTTTTAGAGCAAAGGGAGAAAAATAAAGCAATTACTTGATGTAAAGGCCAGAAACAGGACTCCTGCTGTCAGGGAGAAATCAAATCTGTCAGCAATTAGTGGGATCTTAGGAGGTAAAGAACTCTCCAGTGTTGAGCAGTGAATAAGGGGTTAGCAATTATATGAACTGATAAAAGTGTTCTGGTTTCCAAACAGCAGGTTAACAAGCCTTACTTTTTTCATAACTTGATGCAGATGTGATGGTCACACTTTTTAGGATATTTTTCAGTGGTTCGCCTGAAAAGTTCCCTAATAAGTGCATTGTGAGTCCTTTTCCCATCTCAGACTATCTACGGCTACCTAATCTCAAATGAAGCGCTGGAGAACATCTTGCTAGCGAGGTTCTTCATTCTTAATTAAGAAATAGAATAATAACTTCCCTGAGCATGCAATTAAAAAAATCAAATGAGAAATCTACCTCTGTGTTCACTCTTCCCAAGGGCTTGATAGTTCCTGGCTTTTTTTTTTTTTTTTTTTTTTTTTTTTTTTTTTTTTTAATTCAAAATTTTTTTTTTTTTTTTTTTTTTTTTTTTTTTTTTTTTTTTTTTTTTTAAGAACAAAAAGAACAGCATTAGATGGCAGAAAGTAGGAAAACTTGTCAGCAAATGAGTAAGCAAAATTTATTTTTGTGTAGTCAGAAATCAAAAAACTCTGACTCCTATAGGAGGGAGCTCTTTAAAAATTATTTTGTATTGATGGATATGGGGTGCAAAACTTGGGCTAAGTGAAGTCAGAGCAGAAAGATCAATTGCCATGTCAGAAAAACAATCACAGCCTTTCAATTCAAGAAGCTGCTCAAAAAAAATGGCGAATATCTAAAGTTAGGTCATTTGAAAAGACTCCCATAAAATATGCCATTTTGACTAGCTATGAAGTGACCTGTTTATGTTTTCTCTGATGTGTTTTCTGGTTTAGAAAGCTATTAGATTCAAGCAGCAATACTGCAAAGAAATCTATCATCCAGCATGTGCTACTGATTTGTCAATTGACAGGAGACAATTAAGCATTTTGTCTTCCTTTCTTTCCCCCCCGCTGAGAAATTGCCTTAAAATATTAGAGAATCAAGGACTTCCCGCTTCTACTTTAAAAACTGGATAAGCTAGTTATTAGATCATTTTTAAAATTTCAATTAGTGTACCTTGAGGATTTTTCCATTTTGAGCAAAACTCCTCTGATCAGAAAAGCCTTACCCCTCCTTCCCGGCAGATCATTGTCACAGGCCTGCAGAGTTCCCATGGCTGAAATAACTCTGTGCCCTCAAAGGCCAGTGATTCTGAAACATCTGTGAAGTGAAATCCAAAATGATTCGGAAATGTAGGATCTCCAGAGCATAGTTCTAAGGGAGCCTTTTAACCCAACTGGCTCTAAAGTCAATGTAAGCTCTGTTATTTTTCTCTTTGGCAACATGACTTTTTGTTTTGTACCATTTGATATACCGTACTATATATAATATATTAAAAGGTGATGTTATTGTTCTTTAAATATTATATTCATTGTATGCAAATTTACAAAAAATGTCTAGCAGACTTTGTTAAATGGGATAGAGGCCAAGGCTTGGTAGGAAATCAGGAGCCAGGAACATCAGTTTGAGCAGTTACGGTTGTGTTTTAAGATCCAGAGCTGTGTTCTTTACATTGCTGATGTCAAATATCCCCAGGGCACAGACCTTGTACACATCCAAAGATCCCATACCCCAAAGTGGGATTCATTAAAATTCTCTTCTGAGCAAGGCTGTGCTAAGTGTTGTATATTCATCTCTGGTTAGGTTTCAGTTTATTGTGCTGCAAATATATAACTGATATGCGTGTTTATATGGTGTGTCTGTTTAAATTTAGAGGACTGCAATTGTTGGACTTCTTTAGTTAATTCCTGATCTCTTTCCCATTTCCCATTTTTCAACTACAAAATTCACGTAATTCCAAAAGATACTGCAAGTCACTCAATGAAGGCAGTGAGAAAGCTGGAAACTACCAGATAGAGGGACCTACTATGGGGAGAGCTTCCAAGGAAGAGTTTGCTGTTCCCATAGTAGGTTTTCCATGAAATGATTGCACTGGCATTCTTATGAGTTAATCAAATCCTCACTTTTGGACCACTTGATAAGATGCCAGGCTCTGGTCTCATCCCAGGGAGGATGGTCTTGCATTAAACTGGTTGTTAGTTTGTTTGTTTGTTTTGGTACCAGGGATCAAACTTGGGACCTTGTGCTTGCAAGGCAGGCAGCAGCACCACTGAACTAAATCCCTGGCCCTAAACTGGGTTTTAATAAGTGAACTGGGAGGTTTCGCACATGACCCTGCCCCAGTGTTTCTGCTGTTTTTGACAAAAAAACAATGAAAAAAAATGATCTTCAATTTCTTAATCAGGTGGTAGGAACAATACTGTTTACCAGAAGGTCCTTACAGTTTTCTACATTCCCTGCAAGTTATAATGTAAACTTGTGTCAAGAAAACAATTGGAATAAAAAATATCTCTTCAAGGCAGAGCAAACAAACACAATCCTCCTTACTGATGCACAGTTCTCTGGGGATCCCCGCATGAGGCTTTGCTGTAGTTAACATTTACTCTAGTTTCTGGTTCCAACACACACACAAAACAGCGATGTATAGAGCTTGTCCCAGTAGAATACAATTGTGAGACCAACATCTTTTTTACAAGGGCTTCACATAATATCCGTGTAGGTGCTACAGGGATTAAGTTGACTATACAAGGAACCCAATATTTGGTACGATCCATCAAGTCACGTTCAGAATTGTGATAATGTTTCTACCAACAGGGTCATGGGAGAATCTTCACTGGCTAGAGATAAATTCGTGCAAAGTAATTTTCACCATTTGCTCCTGTTTGCAAAAGCTGCCGGAGAAAGGATGCAGCTTCCACAGGCCTCCACCAGAGAATGGCCATGTGCAGGTCCCAGTGACAACTGCGCTGACCACCCCGGGTGAGATGGTGAGCCACTCTGCTCCAGAATCAGTCGGTGCTGGGCCTTGATGATTATTCCATTTGCTGGGAAATACAGAACAGGCCCCAAGGAATGGCTGTGTGAAGGCAGGAGCAGCACTGCTTTCATGAGCTGTGCATTGGTGATTGTCAGGCTGGAGCCACAACTATTGCCCCGTTACAAATCTGAAGAGTTCCTGTGGGGATATTGCATGTGAATCTTGTTTGTTTGTTTTTTTGTTTTTTTTTGTTCCGGAGATTGAACTCGGGTCCTTGCGCTTGCAAGGCAGGCCACCGAACCGCTGAGCTAAATCCCTGGCTGCATGTGAATCTTGATATGTCCAGCTGACAAGTCTTTCTATGTTTGTCTGCAGTTACTGGGAGTTGAACCCAGGGTTTTTGCACAGAGCTACATCTCCGGCCCTTTTTATTTTTTATTTTGAGACGGGATCCTGCTAAGTCGCTAAGTTACCTAGGGTGGACTACAATTTGCAGTCTTCTTGCCTCAGCCTCCCAGACTGCTGGAATTACAGATGTTCACCACCATGCATGACTCAGAGGGAGCTTCTTAAGCATGGAATCTGGATCCCATCAGTGCCCTGTAGGCTTTAGGCCCATGCAGGAAAATCTGAGCCCTCGCTGTTGCCTACAGAGTGCTGTATGGTCCGGCTTGTCTACCTATTGCCCAGTTTTCAGTCTCCCTGGGTTCTTGACTCTACATCTTCCTCTCCCCCATTCCAGAGTCTCCTATCCTCAAAGATGAACAAGATTAGGGTAGCATAGAAATACAGTTAGGTCAAGCAGGAGATATGAGATTTCAAACTCTGCTTTTCAACTTGCGATTTTGATCCACTTGAATTCTGATTAGTCAACCTTCCAGACTCTCACCCCACTGGCTGCAGTGAAGCATGCTAGAGTTGTCAAGCTATGCGGCTGGGCCAGTTGTTTTGGTCAGGTTCATAGGCCAGCACAGCAAGTGGGACAGCCTGGGCCACTTCCTTGCCACAGGGGGTTTCTTACCTTCTCTGCGGCCGTGTCCCGTGTGGAGGGCTCTGCTTCCTTGATGCAATCTCAAGCTTCCCGGGTGGGTGGACAGGCCACCGATGAGGTGCACAGTGACAGTGGTTGCACCTTCTGTGTGAAGGGCTGCCGTCTGTAACGCCAAACTCCTGATGGCAACCCAGAGGTGATTGTTCAGAGGTCATCTGTAGCATGCCTCCTTCCCCCAACCAAAAGAAAGAAAAAGAAAAACTGGATATTTTTAGTATGGGACTTTTTTTGTAGTATTAACTTATCTTTTTAAAAAGCTGCCCATGGAATGAATCTTAAATACAATGTAGAATGGTCGTGTGTAATTTTTTTTTTTTTTTTTTTTTTTTTTTTTTTTTGATACTGGGGATCAAACTTGGGTCCTTGTGCTTGCAAGGCAGGCAGAGGAAACACTGAGCTAAATTGCCAGCCCTGCATGTGTAATTTTGCTTATTGTTCCCTAAAACAAATGTTGATATGTGTATGTGGAGATGGCAAAATCTGTGAGATTAAACAAAGAGAGAATTAAATGTCACTGATTTCAGCTATTCTTTTAATCTGGAGCTCAGCTTCTTAGCTTGTCTTCTTTGGGTTCATTTCCTCTAAGCGTGGCCCTTATTGTGTTTTGATACTAACATTTTCATATACAGCTTAGTGATATCCCCCTATATCTGCAGAAAGAGCTACTAGTATATCAATTCACTTTTTCCATAATTAATGATAAAACCTTTACAAATAAATGAGAACATTTGGATGCAAAGCATTATTCCTTGGATAGGATCACAAAAGCTTTGCTGGTACTGTGTCAAGTAGCTAATTTAGGACTAAAACACAATAGAGGCAAATCTGTTCCCAGCCACTAACTTGTTCTATGATCCAGAAAGAGATGGGACATTTTAAGAACGGGTTCTCAGAGTTTCCTATGTTCTCTTGCCATTTTGACTGTCACTGGGGCTTCCTTCTAAAACAAGGACATTCTGCAGTTCCATATGACTCTCGCCTCTCAAGACCAGCACCACTTCAAACCTGTCTCGTTCCCCTCCCTCGCTCTCACAGAGCCCCACCTCTTATGGAACTGAGTAGGTAAAAACTCATATTACTCAGACAGAACAGGACTCTCCCCGTGGAAGTTGGATGTGACCGGTTACTAATAGCCTTTAAAAAAGATTATCTTGTATTAGAGCAAGTGAAATTTGCTTGTCTTCAGTTTCTGAAATGTTTCTGTTTTACTTACCAAGGTTTTAAAAGGCATTTTGAGAGAGGAGGAAAAGGCAAAGTGGAGGCATTGGTCAACACATGGAAAACGAAGAAATTGTCAAAGGCAAATGGAATAACATGGCTAGACTAAATGTCATCTGCGGAATCAGGTCCTGGGTCTTTGTAGCTGCTGAAACGCTTACGAGGAGAAAGTTCTCGACTGCCGTAAATGGGGCTGTCCTTTGGATGTGGTACTGTAAGAACCAGAGTAATTCTAGTTTGCTGAATGTGTTAAGCACAGAAGTCTGGGTGGTAACAGGTGGTGACTGTACTCTCAGTGTGGTTTTCTCTCGTACGAATGGGAAAGTTCAAAATTGGTTATGCTTTTGCTACCTTATGATAAGGTGATAACTGTTATAAAGTTTTATCACAGGCCTATCAATAATTCAAACTTATCTTGGTTTTTCTCTTTCCCCATTTGCAATAAGGAATCTCTGCTGGTCTTTATATCCTCTTGCCTCCTCCTAAATACTTGTATATATTTATATTTGTGAAGTAGCTCAAAGAAGCTAGAGATGTGATCTGCAGCCATGACCCGGAGCGAAACTAGCTGTTCTTGTTACAGTGAGGCCTACAATTATTACTGTCTTTGCATTGTGAGCAGTGTGTTCCCACCATGGTCCAAAGACACCATGACTACATTTAGAGACTTCAGAATCATTTACAGACTTTGTGTTCCATGTTAAACGTGCTGCGGTGGAAAGATAATAAAGTAGAATTCAGGAGGCCTGGGTTCTGTTCCCATCCCATTTACATGGAATGACCAATACCCCACACTACAGTTTTCCTGTTTATAGAACGGGGATGAGAATACCTGCGTATCTGCTCTACAGGTTTGCCGGGATGCACAGTAATATGAAGAAGTTACAAAATGACATTTTTCATATAACTAGCGATTACGTATCTAATTAGAAAAAAAGCACTAACGCCTGTAATAAGCTATCCTCTTCCATATGTAGTGTTAAAGTGAAAGATCTAGAGTTCTTGCATACTATGAGTGACCCCAAAGGGACATGGTCTTACCCAGTCGCCGTCCATCCTATTTTTTCCTACCTCTACTGGTGGTATACACATATCTAATTTTACAAAATGTTACACTAAGTGGATTTGGGGTCTGTGGCCCCCGCACCTCTGGCCCATGTCCATCGTGAACACCAGGCTGAAGTGGTGGTCTTTGTGCTTTCTCATTGTTATTCCTGGGTGCCAGATTCACTTGAATGCTTGAGCAGGGGAAGCAGCGGTCTCCGGCGTCAAGTCAGTTGCAGCTCTTGAGATCTGAAAGGCAGCCACTTGGAGTTCATTACACATTTCTACTCAACACTCCTGCTTTAACATTGTATTGCACAAGAATGCTAAATTCATTTTGGCTCCGTTACAAGGCCTGTTTTCTGCCTGGATGCCCAGGTCTCTCTTTCTTTCCATTGTCTCTGGTTGGTGTCCAGGAATAAAGGATACTTAACATTTAAAAAGGCAGAATTGTTTGCAATGAAAATACTTCCCACTAACTGGCACTCCCCGAGAACTTTAAAGACTCCAATGAGGACAGTCACTTCCTTTGGAAGCATACTTACTTTATACATCTTTTAGGGAGTATAAAAGGAATTATCCTTTGTGTATTTTGTTCTTCATAATGTGTTTGCAGTCTTTGAGAACTTTAAGAAAAAGAGAAATTTGATTAAAGAGTAATTTTAACGCAGATATACCTGGCAGACTCAATTTATACATATACGAAAACAGAAACCTTTTCCACTAGCTTCTCGTGACCCACTAAGATTTCCCACTGGGACGTGTGTTGTAAAATATTTCCCCGACATTTTTTATGGATAAAGGGAATCAACTAGGAATTAATTTACTTCTACTAGGCAGCAGTGAGCACAGTGTTGTAAGGTTTAATCAGGCTTGGAAGCCTTTGCTTTTCTGTTTTAAGTGTGGAATATCCAGAGAGTATTCTTTGCAGCAGTGTGCTATTTAGAGACATATGTCTGTCAGTCAAAGAAAAGGAAAAGCCATTTAACTGCTTTGAACAGCAGCAGTAGATTTAGGGAGGAAGGAGGCAACAAAGCTTGCTTTACCGAGAGAGTGTGTGTGTGTGTGTGTGTGTGTGTGTGTGTGTGTGTGTGTGTACACATGTGTGTGTGTGTGTGTGTGTGTGTCCCAGTGTGTCTGTGTGCATTGTTTTCCACAGGGAGAAACTAATCTCTTGGCTTAGATCCACCTTAGTATTAGCCTCAGTCCTTTCTCTCCCTCCTTTGCTCTAAATCATTATTAAGTTTATTACTTCTTTTTTCTCTTGCTGGAGAAGATTAATGGCTTTCCCTGGGCAGAAGGAACTCTGCAGAGCTGTAGTGGCTCTATAAATAGCACCTGCTGCTAATTCTCCAGTGCCTGGTATCTTCCCAACACATCTTGGTCCTTAAACAATTTGTTCAGAAGAAGAAAGCTAAGGGTCACTGTGCACTTTGGTGTTGCTCAAAATGTGTTTTATGGATAGTGGGTTTTTCTCCAGGAAGTTTGGCCTGGCGGGGCCTTTAGAGGAACCGGCCTTCCTGCATCTCCCCAGGGAGGTATGCCTCACTAACCACGCTTGTGAGGACATCACAGAACCAACTGGGCCTGTGGGGGTGGTGCCATGTGAATAGCTTTAGCCATTAACTCCCCCCAGCTTTTCTAATTTCTTCTCTCTCCATAGGTTTCAGGCTCAGCGAAGCTGTTCCTATAGCCTGGAGGAGATGTGACTCCATGGTATCATAAAACACAAAAAGGGAAAATACCACGGAAGTTGCAATGTTGAGGTTCAGAGGCTTGTGGTTGCAGAAAATGGAAAAAATTCTGAACCATGCAGATGGAAGGAAGGACCAGTGGTCAGCGTTTTAAAGCCATCTGTATCTATAGGGATAATTGTAGGAACAAGCAAGCTTCTAACCTGTATGGCACATTGCAAATTCAGTAGATCTTCGCTGGATGGACAGATGGATGAATGGATGAAAACACCTCAAATTTTTAGTGTAAGCAGGGTTTTTCCATTTAAACTTGCTGACATTGTAAGGTGAATAATTCTTGTCGTGGGGAGGCTGTCCCATACGCTGTGAATGCTTGGCAGCGTCCTAGGCCTCCCTCCATGAGCTACCAGTTGTATCCCTTCGAGTATGACAATAAAAAATGTCTTCCGACATTACCAAATGTCATCTGATGCACAAAATTGTTCCCTGTTGAGAACTATCAGGCTAAAGGAAGTCTTATCTTATTTCTTCTGAAGTTTTCTTCAGATGGGCCCACTCCAAAAATGGGACCAATTTCAGGAAAAATGACAAGCATATTGGTTGAATCTAGGAAATTAGAACTACTGTGGCTATGAACTCATCTGATTCCCTGATTTGTTTTATTCTGAGGGAATTTAGTAGAACACATCATGTGTTCTAACACTGTTACTTTCCTAAGCTTGGGACAGAAAACAAAACGGCGGCTTCATGCATTCTGTCATCATCAGGATGTTGGATGGGAAAATTGGCTCTTTTCCCCATGTTCTCCTCCTTGGATGGGTTAGTGGACTGCCCTTGTGAGCTGAAACAGATAACCAGCCTAATTCTCATGGCTTCAGGGTCATGAGTCTTAATGATTCCTGTCTACCCCAGCCTAGGTGTCATATGATAGCTCTTGGGGAGATTATAACATCTTTTGTTTAGCGGGATAATATGTCATTAAATATCTGTGCTCACCAATAGAAACAAGCTTCCCTATTTCAAATGTAATTGAGATTTTAAAGAAATATCTAAGAGAGATTTTTCCTCATCTCTACCAGAAATACATTAGGGTAGCACAGAAAGGCCAAACAAAGTCCACAGGCATCCTCAACTTCTCATCCTCCTCAGCCTCAACCTGAAAGTAACCTCAACTTCATGTTAGTGATTTGCCAATATCTGAGTCTTAACAAATTTTAGCCTACATGTCCCCAAGTTCCGCAAGCATCTAAGAGCATTCTTTTTTACTTATATTAAACTAAAATGACTCAACACAAGCCCAATTGCAGGCTCTTGGAAGTTAAGCTTTCCTGTTCCAAAACTTCCAAGCATCCACTCATTCACACCCATGCATTCAACAAACATTTACTGAACATATTAGTACATCTACAGTGTACTGGATTCTCCTATATTCTCACTCTCATAGAATTCCCACTTTGCCCTCTGCTCACTAGCCTCTTTCTGTCCTGGCCTCACACGCAATCCTTGTATCTGCTCCTTTATTCTCCAAAGCACCACAAAGGAAAAGACAGTCCATTGTACAAGAAACAGCTTAAAACTGAATACCAGCCAGCACTAGGAATATCTCCCTGGCCTTGCTCCTGCTCAGGATCTGATTGGCAGGATGCTGTGTTCCCAAAGTCAGTCTCTCTCTCTAACAGGCACTATTCCCTCCCATCTCTTCCTGTATCTCTGCCTTTTCAATGCGCCCTTACTTTCCAGCTGCTGGGAACACCTTTTTTATTGTTTGTAATATAATTTGGGTCTTTTGTATCAATCATTTTCTTCCAAACCCATAACCACCAAAGAGATCCTGTAAAATATTTTCCTATGCAATTGGCCAATCCATCAACCTCCATAGGTAGAAGGAAGGCACCCCATAATTTATTCTTTCTGTACAAAACAAAGGCCCTGGGGTAGCATAAAAACATGATTTCTACTACACCATTACCTGAGTGTACTTATTCTTCCTCTTTCTCTGCCCCCAAATACAAACAAAGTATTAATTCTTATTAGTACCTAGTATAAAAAGGAAATGAATAGAGCACTACCTTAAATTAAGTGGGTATTTTCTTTTGAGTAACATTAATACAAGTTTTCATGGAAGTGTTTATTGCAACGAATGAGTCAGAATGGGATTTGCTGATTTATTTATTCTATTTCTGTCCAAGGACCATGGGAAAGTATGAATTTGCTCATACTTGGGAATGTACTTGTAATTCTACCAGAAAAAAAAAAAAAGCTAACACTGCTGTATTAAGCATTTGGGCTATCTTTCATAAAACTCAGTCTCTGAAAAGAAAAGAACATATTTTCCTCTAAATAATCTGAATTCTTTGCCAGGCCTTATAGTGAACCATTCAAGTTACTTCCTCTTTGGGTGTGAGATGGAAAGATAGCAGAGGAGTAGAGCTTTCTACAATTTTAAGATTAATGTTGAGATGAGTTGGGTTGGAACAGAAAGAGCTAATGGTAAATCCACTGTGGCAAGTGCACCAGCAGAAGTAGGCAGATCTGTCTGTCTGTCTTGTCTATCTATCTACAAAATGAATATATGAATGAAACAAAGGAGCAGTGAAAAGAGCCCTCCAGCTGCCAACACTGCACTGCCTAATAAATAATAAAGTCAATCGTAGCACGAAGGATAGAAGCCTTTCCCTATTTAGAAGTGAATACTGGTAATCCACTCTGATACCAATTCTTATTTTCATGTCAGCATTAATTAAGCACTTACTGCATACACATCAGAACCTTAGTGAGCCTAATTCTCAGCACTGCCTTCATCATCAGAGCAACTCTGTGGGGCTCAGGTAGAAGTCACTTATGTCCACTTTTATCACTGAGTGACAGAATCCGATTCAGTCCCCCAGCTGTGTCGGATTTCAAAGCTGCACTCTGAGGCTGGGGCATAGCTCAGTGGTGGAGAGCTGGCCTCGAACAGGGGAGGCCCTGGGTTCCCTCCTCAGCACCACAAACCACTGTGCTGTTTGCTGCTTTATACAACCTCCCATGATGCGAGTTCAGTGATTTGTTTCTCACTTTGTTTGATTCTGATTTTCTTACCTCACTTAAAAAAATATTACTATATTTATTTTTTACTGTGTTAAATTATGCAACAGTCTTGATGATTCTGATATGATTCTTCAGCATTTTTTTTTTACTAAGTATGGAAAATACCTCTTGCCTTATCCCATTGTGGCAAAAACAGAAATGATGACTTTTGTAGAAATTATGTGCTTCATGATTTTTTGAAGTTATTCTATCCTTAAACTGAATATCCAGGTACATTTAGCATCCCCATTTATTTGGTCCAATACATCTTTGCCCTCAGTACAATTTTAAACTTGGCACTTGAAAATCCCAGGCTGATTCTTCGCACAGGCTAAGTGTTTTTAATGACGTTTTGTTGAAATCAATGAACATATTACAATTTTTCTGAAAAATAAATATCACCCAAGAGCCTTTAAGACCTATCAGGTCTGAGAATAAATTCAGTTCTAGAAGTAGGCAATTTTTTTATGACTTGGTAAAAAATAGAAAGTTGAAATTGTTTTCTAAGTATTTTCTCAAACCTGGCCTTGTGTATTTCACACACTAGCTTGTTTAGCAGTGTCCGCCCTCCCCTATAGCAATCTATGGATAATGATGACACTGTTGCCAATCAGTGGCCTTTCTGCCAGCCATTGTGTGTACCACTTGATGCATATTTAACTTTGGAATCTGTAGCAATCCATGTACTCTGTGATGGATATTTTGGATATTTTGCAGATGGTATGAATCATTTCCTTGGAAACCCATATCCAAAGCAGAAGAACTACAATTCAGACCTATGCTGGCTTATATCTAGAGTCCCCATGAAGACAACACATTCTGCTACTTTGGAGAACTGTTTTTTCCACAAAATTTCTTCCCATCACTCATAAACCACCACGGAAGGGAATCCTTGGCCATTTTCTTTTATATCCTCACTGACGACCAAAGGATGGTAACAAATAAAATGTCTCAGCCTTGCTCTGTCTCAAGTGGCTTCCCTTTCATACATTTTCCTGTCACCCACATAGACACAGTGCAGGAATGAATTTTTAAAAACTAAATGTACACAAATACATTATTTGTCTTGGGATTATTGCATAACATTAAACTCAGGCTTCAGAATGCTGAAGTCTGCCTTTGGTTCCAGCTCTAGTGCTGCATAGCCTTTGACAAGTTGCTAGATCTTCATGGGCTTGGGCTCCTCCATCTGCTTGCTCAGTGGTTCATCAGCTGTAGCAGCGGTGGCCTTTAACATAACATTGACTCTTTTATGATAGAACAGAGAGAGATTTGCCTAGTGTACTGGGCTGAATGGAGACCACCCCCCCAATCCCTGAAACTTGTAAATGTTGCTTTAGAGGTCAAAGGAGTGAATATCTTTATGAATGGTAAACATTCATTAAAGATCTTAGAAGGAAAAATTCTGGATTATCTGAGTAGGCCCTAAATGCAACCAAGCGCATCCTTTTAAGAGAGAGGCAAAAGGAGATTTTATATGGAAGATGAAGAGGTACTATGACCACAGAGGGAGAACTTGCAGTGCTGTGGCCACAATCAAGGAATGTCTAAGCCACCAGGAGGTGGGAAGCAATGAACAGATTTTCCTCTAGAGCTTTCAGAGAGAGAGAGAGAGAGTATGGCTGAATCAAATCTGGATTTCAGACTTCTCACCTCCAAAAACTGTAAGATAATATATTTCTGTTGTTTGAGGCCACCTGTCTATGATCAATTATTTGTAGCAGTCACAGAAAACAAATACACCTGGTCATGTCACAAAATACTGCTTCTGCTGAATTTTCCAATAAAACTTGTAGGGGAACATTTATAGAGGACTATGACGATTTGATGTAACATAATTGAGCATTCTCAACTCAACATCCATCCTGAAGTAGCAATGGGAGATGGGGACATGGGCTATTTTTGAACTATTTTCTTAAAAGATGTCTGGGGTTCTCTTGGCTTCCCATGTGCTGAGAATAGGCTTAGGGGTAGTGTATTAGTCAATTTCCATTGCTATGACAAAATACCCAATAAAGTCAACATAAAGGAGAAAGCGTTTATTTTGCCTCAAGTTTTCAGAGATTTCAGTCTATGGTCACTTGGCTCCATTGTTCCTGGGGCTGGTGGTGAAGCACAGGGTGGAGGAAAGTGGTTCACAAAAGGCAGAATGAGAGAGACATGTAGGGACAGAGACAAAGTACATTGATCAAAGTTACACCCCAGGAACCTATTTCTTCCACCTAGGTACACTTTCTGCAGCTTCCACACCCTCCTAGTAGCACCATCAGTGGGGAGCAAACCTACAACACATGAACATTTGGGGGGGATGGCATTTAAGATACAAAGTATAACAGGTGTGTGTGTGTGTGTGTGTGTGTGTGTGTGTGTGTGTTTAATTCTTGACTGGAAAGTACAGAGCAAAGGGGAGTGAAACAGTGTCCTGGCATCGCCTTGCAAGATAAGCATCTGCCCTGATGCCAAATCCAAACTGGAGCGAAACCATTTATGAAGTGAAAGTAGTACAAGGTTGGTAGACTCAGGTCAGGCTCTGAATGGTCAGGAAAGCTTCTGTCGGTGCTAGCTCAGGATCCCCAGGGTTGAGGGCTGAGGGCCAAGAGTATATTCATGGCTCGGAAGGGTGCCGACTTCTATGGAAGGGATCTTAGAATTGTATCATCCCACCACTGAACTGCTACTAAATTTTCTCCCATCACAGCTGTGTCATTGTTCAGCCTCTGAACTGGCATCATTCATTCAATACATTTATTTACTCATGCATGCAGTGACTGAGTGCTGTTCATGTGCCAGGCCATAGTAATAGTCATCGGTAGGCAGTCACAGTCTTTTGTAATCAGCTGGAAGAAAAAGAGGTGGAGGACCGGGGATTTAGCTCAGTGGTTGTGCTACCCGCCTCGCAAGTGCAAGGACCTGAGTTCGATCCCTGGTACAAAAAAAAAAAAAAAA
>NW_022900920.1:19372274-19389258 GCF_012274545.1 Fukomys damarensis | reverse complement strand
AAAAAAAAAAAAAAAAAAAGGTGGATATTATAATGGAAGAGTATACCAGGTGTTGGAGCAGTTAGGATGGAATGACAAATTCAGATGGAGGACTCTGGACTGGCCTGGTAAGGGGACATTCGAGCTGTATGCTTACAAGTGAAGAGCACTTACCTTGGAGGAGCTCATTTCCTCTTTTAAAAGTCATTCCTCACACTGAACTAAAATGTGTGCTTCATTAATTTTTACCTGAGCTTTGAATGGTCATTATATCCCAGGACAAGGATGCTTGAGGACTTTGATCTCTTGGGTGGAAACACATCAGGAAGGTATGAAACTTGTGTTTAGAGAGTCTCTGCCTTCTGGAGGAGAATTTGAAAAAAGAAAACAAAAACAGAATGTTCTCATTTCTTGGATAATAAATTCTTTAAAAAGTTGTAGAGGTTGCCAGAGGAAACACTTTAGGCAGTTAACACTATAGCGAGTGAATTCTTGGGCAAATGACTCGCCTTTTGCTCCATATGTTTGGGTAACCTCCTCCCACGTGCAGTAGGAAGGCAAAGATACGATGCAAAGCCTGGGCTCTGCAGAGTGTGATCGGCTGTTTGAGCCAGAAGCCTGGGGGCCATCGGGGAGCCTTCTCGTTTCTGGTCTGTCCTCACCGACCCTACCTGGCCTGGGCTCCAGTCAATCTTCCCTGTCTCCTCTCCATGAATGACTACAACAGCTTCCTGCCTGACCTTTCCGGCTCCATTTGCTCACATCTTTCTCCAGTCCATTCTCTCTTCAGTAGTCGGGGACGCTCAAAACTGAAACTTTGATTGCGTCGGCCCCTCCGGAAGCTCTCTGCTACCTTCCCATTACCTGAGAACCAAATACCAATTCTGTCAGGTGGTTTATAAGCAGTGTCGGTATTGACCCACTCAGGGACTCCGCCACCGGGATTTCCTCAGTTCTTTGAGAACACTGGGCTCTACATCACATCCAGGCCCCTGAACAGACTTTTCCCCTAGCCTGACACCTTCTCATCTTGCCTCCAAACTCCCAAACAATCATATCCTTTGTAGACTCACACATACACATTTAGTTAGCCTGCCTAACTCTAGATTCTCCTTGTTTTGGTTAAAGGGCACGGCCTACAGAAAGCAAATTTTTAAATTTCTTGACCCCCTGCTCACTGTAAGCTGCCTCACAACCTTGAATTTCTCCTTTCAAACGCTCTTCACTCTGGTTTTTAATTCCTTAGTTAATGCTTACATCCCCAGCTAGACAGAGAACTCTATGAAAGCAGGTATGACCTAGTCACTCCTTCAGTTTGTATCCCTAGTGTCAACGGTAGTACTGACACCTACTAGTCCCTTAATAAATGCTTATTAAGGGAATAAGTGACTCAAAGGATTGATGCACACTTAGAAATTACTTCAGGAGAAATCGCCCTCTGAGGGCGATATTATTTCTTAAGACACAGAAAAGTGAAACAGTTTTTCCCCTCCTTCAAGAAATTGACTCTGTGGTGACTTGTGTGAAAGCAGTTGACTTGTGTGAAAGGTTCTCAAGACTAGAAGTTGTTTTTAATTGCTATTATGATGATCAACAGTGGTCTGTGATTAGAATTTACATCCACTCATGCATCTTTCAAGCCAAATTAAAAACAAATCCTCCCTTAAAAAACAGGGGAGGGGGTTGAGCTACCTCGCCTGTTAGCATCTGGAGACTGGGCCTGTACAGGCTGTGAAATGCTTGGGAATGGGGAAAAGTCGCCCCACACTAAGGAAATTTTGTTATTATCATTTGCTCTGAGTAAATTTTTTTTTTTTGGTACCAGGGATCAAACTCGGGTCCTTGCGTTTGCGAGGCAGGTGACGGAACCACTGAGCTAAATCCCTGGCCCCCTAAGTGGATTTCTTGCTCTCTTCCCTTTGTGTGGAAGCAAAGAGTGACCTTTGAGTGGACAATCGCATGGTGAAGCCCAACCCAGAACCCAGAACCTCCCAGAACCACCCAGAACCCGTTCTTGCTTTGCTCTCATCAAACACCTTCCACCTGAGCGAGTGAGTCAAAGACAGTAACACACCGGGCACCAGATTAACAACTCTAGGAGAAGGGAAGAATTACTTAGCCGTGAGACGGTGACCCTGGGACCTGACAGCTTGGATTCAGCAAAACCTGTTTTGTGGTTTTCTAGGCATCTAATAATCAAAGCAGCTGCCCTAACCTCTTACAGCCTGGACTCAGTAGGCTCCCTCAGAAAGTTGTGAGGATTACACGAGATAATACGTGAGAGGTGCTCTGTGAGTCCTTGGCTGATACAAAGGCCTCAGTAGGTATCACCATCATCTCCACCCGAGTTGTGCACAGTTCCCCCTCAGGTGGAGACTCACAGGCCAACACCACAAGTGGTTGTGTACTAAGCGCCAGTACAGCGTGCTTTCCTCTCCCTGCCTTCTCACTGTCCTCTCCGCTCTGTCCTTCTCATTCCTTCCTTCTTAGCCAAGGAACACTTAGCCCGATCATTTTGCTTCTGTCCCACGACTTTCTCAGCCGTACATTGGTGCTGCTCTTGCCCGCTCTCCTCTGCACATGTAGCCTGAGTCATTCATTTTTAATCATGTATATGTAACACTTTAAAATCTCTCTCCAGCCATGTTTCCCTCCACACATCAACTCCTTGAAGGAAAGGCTGGGTCTTGGTGTCATGTCACCTCCCACGGATCAGAAGCCTGTATTTCCTGGGTACCCATTAGGCGTGAGAACTGATAGTGGAGGCCCTGGGCTCACTAGCTCGGGGCACAGCTTACCAGGGGAGATGCTCAGCGAGTACTTGGTAAGAGATTGATCTACTATGGTTTTATATGAGAGAATAAAGCTCACCCTTTTACAAGGAATTACATTATTTAAGCGCCAAGACTGTATATAGCTTACAGCGAGTAGTCAATTAGGTTACTTAAATTAATTTTTGGCAGCCGCTAATTGGAGCCTGGAGTCTTTTGTCTTTAAAAAGCTAATCCAAAACAACAAAATAAAATGATTAAGTATTTCTTAAATAATATTACTCAGACTTAAGATATAGGATTTAATTAAATTTGGGCTGTTAATCTTTTCTTTTTCTTAATAAAAGACGATTTATTAGAAGGTGGGAGAAAGGAGGAAGAGAGAGACGGGAGACAGCTACTCTGCATGAGTAGGGAGCATTGGAAAGGGAAATGCTTGGTTAATCTTTTCCTACAAATTAATTTCAAGTTCATGCAGAAGAAAAAGGGCCATCCATGCTACAGGATTTGGCTATGAACATATGTCATGCTGGCTGCCAGTTCCTGCAGTATCTTGGGATAAGAGTAAGGAACACCCATAGGTACTTCTAAACGGGAAGATTTGGGGTTCAGTCTTCTAACATAGCCATGGCATTACTGTTTGGATATTTTAACTTTTCATATATAAATAAAACCCCTCCTCTTTCTCCAGGTTGCTGAGGGAATCTAAAATTTGTAAATAATCAGTGATTTAAAGAGATAATGTTGATCTAATCATTTATTTTAAAATAACATGAAATTTATAATTCTGAATTGAGCATGAACATAAAGGCTAAATATAACCACAGATTTACACCCAAATGCATACACACATGCATGTGGGAGTGCACAGTTCCCTTTAGGAAACTCTCCTGGACTTCCAAGATGAGCCAATCTCTGTAGTTGAAAGATTTCATGCTTTTGAGATAGATGGACCTGGGGGAGATCCTTTTTCTGGAATTGACCAGTTGTGCCTCAATTACTTAACTCTGTGAAAGCATTGTCTTCTTTTGCTGTTAAAAAAAAAAAAAGTATTGCACTGGGAATTTAGCTCAGTGGTTCCGCTGCCCACCTTGCAAGCACAAGGGCCCCAAACAAAAATAAAAATAAAAAAGTATTACAATCTTTGCTTCATAGGTTCTTTGATGATTAAATGTGATAACAAAATGTGAATGCCTATTTCAGTGTTTCTTATGTCCTAAGTACTCAAATGCCACTTTCTTCCCATTGTCCTCTTTCTCCTCTCAAGTCTTCCTTGATAACCCTAGTCAGAACGATTCTTTCTGTCACTATTCTTTGGACATATTTCTCCACAAAATTCAATGTGTTTTATTTGTGTGTGTGTATGTGGGTGTGCATTTTTCTCCAGCTATGTTTGGGGTTCGTCCTTATTATCCCCAGTGTTGAAGCACAGTGTCTGGACCATGTTGAATGAGTAGGTAGGAGAAAAGATGTAAATAAAGCATCTTCTCTGATAACAAGCTGATTCAAGCATAATCTTTTTTTTTTTTTTAACTTCTGTGTGGGACTAGGAATGGTTGAAAGATGGTGAATATATAGACATTAAATTGAAGACAACGTCCAGGAAACATATAAATAGAATAATGAGCTTTGCTAGAAAAATTACATTTGGTTTATAGCAAACATATCAGATAATAGGATGTTTCCTAGACACTGCAATCAGAAGAGAGGCGATGTAGGCACAACTAATTAAGAGGAGCTCAGGGATTCCACAATCCAGGTTTTCCATAATTGGCAGTGCCTCCTTGTTTCCAGATACTTTTGAGGGCTCTGATCTTGGGTCTCTCTCTTGGAGTGCAATGACATTGACTATCTACATCTGGCATTGAACACTGCTGCAGCTGAGTCTGAGACTGGATGGATCTCCCCGTGCCACCTTTAACTCTGTGGGAGAGTTCCCTCTTTTTTAATTTTAGGAATGAAACAATTCATCCAGGGCAACGAGGACTTTCAGTGCAGCTCAAAGGCCTCTGACTCCAGAAAGCTCTAGCTGCAAACAGGGCTCTAGACTTCAAAGTCTTCATCTCTTTAGTGCCTCCCACAAAGAACCGAGCTCATCTGGGATGGCTCTGGTTCTGCCTGCTGCCTGTCCAAAGCACAGTTGTCACTGGCTCTAGTGACCTTTTTTTCTCCTCTGGGCTCCTCTGTCCTACACTTGTCAGAAGGTCCTTGGAATTTATAAGCAATGGATTATACTTGGCCATATTTTCACTGTAACCCACTAAAACAAGTTCATAAAAATATTGGTATGAATTACCTGCAATTAAGAGTAAATAACAATGTTAATATAGTCACAAATAAATTGCAAATGTGACAAATAATTTGCAGAAGGTAACAAACATACTGTAAACAATGATCATCCAATAATAATAAATTTGGCTTTCAAATTCTATTATATTCTATCAAAAACTTACAAAGGGTGATCAGAAAAGATGGTAAATGTTCAAATTAGAAGTAATTTATTCTAATAAAAGACACAGCACCACTAATCCCCCTCCTAACATTCCGCCTTATGTCCAAGACGTTTATCTCCTTGTCACTTCTGAAACAGTTCTGGAAGCCTTCTTTCATGGGTGTCTTTACAAGGTCTGATAAAAATACAGTGAATGCTTGCTGCCGAGTGCCATCCAGCAGAAAGTCAGACTCATAAACAATCCACTGGCTCTGGCACTGTGCCCTCTGGCCCTTCCTCAGGGTCAAAATGATCATGAAATACGGTAAGTGTTTTGAATGGATGCGGGACATCAAGGTTGCCATGACAACACCACTGAAGGCATGAAAGAGAACTTTCAGAACTGCTTCAAAAAGTGGCCCAAAGGCTGCAGCATAGATGTATGGAGTTAAAGGTGAAGAAAGAATGAAAGCCAATTCCTTCATAGCGCGTAAAGGTGAGAAGCAGGGAGATTCACAGAGAGTTTTTAATTCTTAAAATCCAGAGATAGAAGGCTGGTCAGGATTTTAAATTTTAAAATAAATACTAATGTTCTTTAAAATGTTATGCTATGTTTATATGTATGTATCTCTGTCTAACTGTCTGGCTGGCTGTCTATCATTACCTATCTATATCTATAGTTTTTCTATGTTCCTTTCAAAGTGCTAGGAGAAAAAAAAAAGCAAAGGAAAGAAACCATGGGTCACATAGACAATGGCATCACTAATCAAGTATCTCTAGTTTGGAGCTGTCCCTCTCTGCTGAGGTCATTTCAAGTTGGTCGCCTGCCCCCAAGACCCAAGTGCAGCTTCCTCTGCACATCCAACCTGGCCCTGAGGAGCACCCAGAACATCTGCTCCGTTCCAAGTCCAGCGGTGCAGCCTGTTCCCATGTAATCCTAGCCCTTGGCTCACCCTTCAGGGAGGGGTGGCCTCCTCCACCAGCTCTGAACTTCAGATTTTCCTGGGAGGTAAGTGGTTTATAATACTATGAATTTTCTGGGTTTTAGTCTTGTATTTAATATACAATTTATCCTCTAAATAGGGTGTTTTTCCAGGTACAACCACTTTCCTACAAATGTCTCAAATTTGTCCTTCTTTATAATGGAATAGTATTCCATTATGTATAGATGCCCAATTTTCTTTATCCAATATTCTATTGATGGGTATATAGCTAGCTTCTGGGATTTCACTATTATGAATTGTGCTGCTATAAACATTGGTATGCATGGATCACTGTAACATGATGTCTTAAACTCTTTGGGGAAGATACCCAGAAGAGGGATAGCTAAGTCATATGGTATTTTAGTTCTTTGGGAAATCTTCCTACTCATTTCCATAATAGCTGCACTAGTTTATGTTCCCAACAGTATAGGAGGGTTTCTTTTTCACCATAGCCTTGCCAGTGTTTGATTTGTTGCTGTTGTTGTTGTTTTTCCTTGATGATAGCCATTCTTTCTGGTGTAACATGGAATCTTAGAATTATTTTAATTTACATTTCTCTAGTGGCCAGAGATGTTGACCATTCTTTTAAATATTTGTTGGCCAATTGTATTTCTTTCTCCACAAAGTGTCTGTTAATTTCACTTGCCCATTTCTTGACTGGATCTTTTATTTTAGGAAGCCTAATTGTTTTAGTTCTTTATATATTCTAGCTATACGTCCTCTATCTGAGGAATACCCAGCAAATATTTTTCCTATTCTTTAGGCTGTCTCTTCGCTCTACTAACTGATTCTTCTTGGTGTACAGAAGCACTTTAATTTGATGCACTCCCATTTGCTGATTCTTGCTGTTATTTCTTGTGCAATTGCACTTTTGGTTAGAAAATCTTTTCTAATACCTATGGCTTCAAGAATTTTTTATTTTGGAACTTGTGTTTTGGTTAGCTTTCAATCCATTTCTTTCTCTCTCAAATAGTTTTCAGCTCCTTTTTCATGGCCTTTTTTACTTAACACTTTGACCATTCACAGGATTATTTCAAATTATTCTCTGTGTTCTGAGTACCTAACTCCCATTATTATGTGTCTCAGGTTCCCCCCATGTTGGTTGCTACCTTCACATGGTTTGTAATTTTCCCTTGTGAGTTCATCTTTACTCGTGTTTATTTTCCTAATGTCCCATTCCTAGTTTGTAAAAGCATCCCTTCTATTTCTGTAGATTACTGTGGATTAACTTGGTCCAGGATCACTTTTTGAAGTTAATTTTTCGATTTTGCTTTCATTTTCTAAATGGGTACTCAGAGTCTGACCCCAAAGTGCTGTCCGGTTTCTTCACTGTGTCCGTGAGCACCTGCTATGGTACAATTTTTCTTGTCTCTAAAGAAAGCAGCTGCTCTTTATTTCTTCTCGCTTTGTGCACACGGCACCATTCCATGCTGGGCATGGCAAAGGCCTCTCCCCTCCACAGTGCCTTCCTGCAGGACACTGAGGCTCTGCCCGCTTCTCCCTACCCCATGCCTATCTCCCACTCCACGAACTCCTCAGATTCTGCCTTCACTCACAGCTTTCACTTCCAGAACATGGCATCTGTGTCCTTTCCTTTATTAGTTTCAGGCTCAGTATTTATGTTCTATTCATGCATTTATCGTTTTAGTAGTATATTTTACCAGCTTTTAAATAATGTCCTTGGAGGGAGTGAGGTTTTCTCTATGTCCACTGGGATCTCTTAAAACCATTTTTCTGTTATTAGATTGGAATACATTTTTATAAAAGAAAAGCTAATTCTCATCATTGGCAGTTGCTCAAAGATAGAGCTTTCGCATATATCACTGGATAGGAATATAAATTGCAGTACAATTTGACTACTCATTTAAAAGCCTTAGAAGAATGTGCATATTCTTAAAACAGCAGACTGTCTCATTCATTTATCACCAATTATTTAAGTAAACAAATAAAGATATGGGCTGAGCTGTGGCTACCATCTTAGCAACAGTATTAGAAGGTGATTACTTGTATTGATAGGAAGGATTTTTAAATAAGTCATCTGTAGGGTTGATGACAAGTCAAGTATTTAGGGTTCACTGTTTTCCTAACCAGAAGATACTTATCTGAGTCCTGCTTATTAAAATCCTCACAGGGAGTATTGTTAATGGATTGATTTGTCTACAAATGCAAGAAGACTCTTGGTCTTTATATGTTATAGGAATTAGTCTCTTTCAATGTATCTTGATAAGTGAAAAATCTATTTCTTATAAAAATATATGGCACCCAGTGAGCATATGGCAAGTATTTATCTCTATTATTAAAGAGAAAACCAGCAAAACTAAAAAGCAGATTCAAAGAAGATATGATCCAGGCATGATGACACACACCTGTAATTGTAGCAGTTGGAAGGCTGAGGCAGGAGGGTTACTGTGAATTGAACCTGGACTACATAATGCGTTCAAGGCCAGCCTGAACTAGAGAGATCCTGTCTAAAAAAAAAAAAAAAAAAAAAAAAAAGCTATGAAGAAAGAACGTTGATGTAGGATGATAAAACAGATGCAAATAGGAATAATGTACTATAGGTTATAACTTTTAGGTCTGTCTTATTAAACAAAACAAAAATGTATCTCACCAAAAAATTACTTTTTGGAACTTATAAAAATCTATGAGTTCACATACTTTTACTGACTCTGGGATCTAGTCAATAATAAATAACAGTAGTCTGATTTGGTGGTGCACGCCTACAATCCCAGTACTCAGAAGGCTGAGGCAGGAGGATCACTGTGAGTTGGAGACCAGCCTGAACTAATAGGGAGATCCTGTCTCATAAAACTATAAATAAATAAATCAGTAGTAAGTCAAATAAAACTACATGTTCTTCGAGAGTCAGGTATTGCCAGACGACTCTCCCACCTGTAGGACAGTGAAAAGGCCTGCAGACATTCTAAAAACAAACCAATTTCCAGGCCTCAGAAGCTCTTCCCTTGTAGCCCTGATTATTTCAATTATTTCCTTTGATGATAAAAGCACCCATCTGGGTCCTAAGGTTTGAAAGCTGAGGACTTCTCTGGCCACACCCTCTCCCGTAGATCTCCAAATTGTCCATCCATTTTCTTAAGGTCTCAACCCACTTCTATGACCTCTAAATTCAGGCCGTTTCCAGAGCTTCTTTCGGACCACCTCAATCTCCTCTTACCCGCTCTCCAGCACACGCTGCTTCAAGTCCTCCATCACACTGCTGGTCTCTCTCCACCCCAAAGTGCTCATAAACTGCACTCTCGTTTGGCTTTGTAGCCATTTGAAGACCCTCAGCACATACTGTTCTCGCTAGATGAGTAATTGGCATCTCCATCTCCCTTGGTGGACCGCGAGTTCCTTGGTGACCTAGCCAGGCCTTATTGCAGTCCCACTGTCCCTAGATTGCCTTGTACCCAGTGGGGGCTCATGCCTGTGTGTTAGATGGTGCTGCTTCAGCAGATGGGCTTGAACCCAGAGGCAAAGCAAACCTGCAAAGAGGAGCTAAGCAAGGAAAGGGAATTTAGGGAAACGTGAACTGGTCTCCTTTTCTCCTCTTGCCAAGGGAGAGAGCAATTTTATGGACATGAAGAATGACCTCTCCTGGGCATAGGTCTCTGCGGCTCAGGGAATGATGTGATGTGAAAGGACAGAGTTGTCAATTTGCATTTTTTAAATGATTTATACATTCAATGTACTGGAACTTTAACAATTTCTCAGACTCAAAAGATGGTCAAACTAAAATGACTCTGAGTTTTAAAAGGTCTGAACATTCTGCAGAAGGTATTTTAACTAGTCAAATGAAAAGCAGATGCCCTAAATTAAAACACATAAATTAGCTGAGCTTCAAAATTTCATGTATCTTTGTGATGAAAATCTGTCACTCAGAACTTAATAACAGGTTTTTGAAAATGTACATACTTGCATGTTCAGTTAATTGATGACATTCAATTAAATGTCTCTTTAAAAGACCTCTCAAAATTACATACAACAGTAATGATGTTATCACATTACCTCCACTCTGCAATTTTTGTTGAGATTCATTTAACTTTGGAAAATTTAGAAGTCACAGAACAGAGCACAGGGTAAAATGAAAATCACCCTCTATTTCCAAGAGTAAAAATAATTGTTATTAATAACTAGGGATATTTGCTTTTCAGGAAAGAAAAATTCTTTTAGTTAAAGTGACATGCATTTATTATAAGTAAATTGCACAGCTTAGAAAAGAACAAAGAAGAAACTGGATTTTTTTTTCCTTCATGCCAGTTCACAAATGTATATACTGTTCTTAGCGACACAGCAGTGTCAGGAGAAGATTTCCCACTTTCTCTTCAGGGTGCCTGAAGGTGGGTGGTAGGTAGCACCTTGCTCTGGTGTCCGAAACTCTGGCTTCAGGTGCCAGACTGGATGGGTTGTGCTCTGGTCTTTATTAACAATGTACTTCATATGCTGACACTGAATGTTCTTGTCCCCAAAGCAAGGAGCGGAGCACTCACTGTTCCTGTGTATCCCTTGTGGAGAGTTGTGCCAGAAGTATATCACACTGCCCTTACCTTCCTAGAGTATGCACAGGTCTCTAGCTGGCTCTCTGGCTGTTTCCGTCTGAGGGCGTAACCGCGGAGAGTGATGTGCTCCACAAATCCACACTGAGCCCAAGAAACCACACTCTGTAAGCCAGGCCAAGAGCATAGCTTTTAATTTGCCTTAATCAAGGGTCCCTTGTATGTAACAGAATAACTCCTGCTCCTCTAGAAGATGTGTTAAAAATATAATTAATGTTTAAAGATTTTAGACAGCATTTATTTCAGTAAAGACACATTGTATTAACTCCTTCAAAAATATTCCCCCCAACTTCAAACACGATGATCCCATCATCCTGGCCACTTGATGAAGCTGTTCTGGAAGTTTTCTTTCATGAGTAGTTTTATTTGCCTCTGCGACCTGAACCTGTTCAAAATGTTTATGGCAATTTTTGCCAACTGAAAACATTGCAGTGTGTCCTCATCCACCTTATTCACTGGAGCTGGCACCATGAGTCTTCTGGCTCTTCTCCAAAGTCAAAACGACCACGCGAAATAGTAATTGCTCCTCAAATTTTATAACACCTCAACTTTGCTTGTAAGAAGGTCGCGTTCTGTCTTTATCACGAGTTGAGGTTCAGTAGCTTGTCCCAGGTCCCATGGCTAGGAAATGGCAGGGAAAAGACTTTCATTCTTTCTTCTTTTCAACTCTTCCTCTGATACCTCCAAGCTTGCCAGCTTCAAAAATACTAAGTTCTTCACTGGACAGAAAAAAACACGGTAGGGGGTCATGTTGTAAAACCCAATTCCATGAAAGACCTGCCTTAGGAGTTAGGTTTAATCAATTCTACTTGGAGGTATTGATTTTATGAACCCTAGTAATGGGCTCTAGTCTTGAAAACATAGAGATCTTGGCCAATGTGGAAGTCTCCTTCTGTTATAATCCCCCAGGAATTTAGAATAAAATTCAAAGAAAGCAAAAAAAAAAAAAAAAGCTAACAAATAACCATCCAAAAACCCACATAGCTGAGCTTGAAAGCAAAGAAAATCTCTGCCTGTCAGAAATGAGAGCAAAAATCGCTTCTCGGCCTTTTGGCTAAGATCAAGTGTAGAAATGAGAGCAAAGACACAGCAAGGACAGAGATCTGCCAGCTGTTGCAGTGCACAGTGGGGTCCCAGACTCAGAGAGAAGCCCTGGTATCGGGGGCCTTGGGTTTTAAGGCCTGAACACAATCCGGACTTAGAAACTGAGATCTTAGAAGGGATAACTAACAGAAGGGATTGATCTGTATCTTAAAGAGAAGCAAGCAGGAAGTTCTTTTTGTTTTTTTTTTTTGTTTTTTTTTTTTTTTTTAATTGTACAGGGGATTGAACTTAGGGTCTTTGAGCTAGTGAGGCTGGTGGCGGAAACCATTGAGCTAAATCCCTGCCCGGAAATATCTTTCTGGCAAAGTTTTGGGGGTGGATGGAAGAAGCCCCACCCACCTACCCTGGAGAAATCCAAAGGAAGCCACATGTAGCTATGGGGTTAAACTTCCAGGACTCTTAGATGTGCACTTTCTACTCCAAAAAATGAATTTAAAAATTGGTCCCCAATCTATGAAGCTCAGAGGTTACAAAACCAAGGCAACTCTAGCAGAGCTTTTAAGACTTAGGGCACATGGGGAAATGTCAGCCTTGCTGCTGAATATCCTTGATTTTCCTTTCCTATGGTATAAAACTGGTGGCTACATTGAAAACTGTATTAAATAAATGGTTTCCGTGGGAATCCAGCTTCAAGTCAAGCCATTATTTCTTTGGAGGGGGGACTCTTTTCCCCCTACCACAGACTGGTCAATTTAATTCATATCTTTATTATTAATTCTCTCTACTACTAGTTCATATTAAATATTTTAAAAGAATAAAACCGAATCAAATTTATTAAGTTTTCACATGACTTTTATCAGTATGATGTTTAGAAACCAATCTAGGAGAAGTTGTGCAGACACAATGAGGCCTCACTGGTTTCCTCTGTAGGACAGAGAGCTAGAGGGATCTACCCTCTTCCTCAAGCCCTTTTGTGCTTCAGAAAACTATTCTGATTTGAGCAGCTTTTTCATTGTTCTTCTACGAAATTTTCAGTATTGATTGATGAGAGAGATTTGTCAGTTTTGAGATCTCAAGAACTTAAAAATAGCTCACGGATCCTGAGAGTCAGTGAGAGCCCGAAGCCATGAGGGCGGCTTGTTTACTTTCACTGCAGCCCCCACCCCAAGATCCCACTGAACCAGCCATGACCTCCTTTGACCAAGCCCCTTCATCCAAAAGGCAGCCGGGGAGCATCTTGCAGCCAGATGTGCACCCTCACATCCAGCGTTCCTCAGCTCAAATTCATAAATTCCCGCTACCTGCAGATGCCGCATCCTCACTGTTAGCAAATGCCTCTGGATCATCGTTCCCAGACTCAAGTCCAAGGCAGGGAGGCGATTGGCCATTTTCTCAAATCACACAAGATTGATGAGGTATTGTCGTGTCCGAACCCAAGAAGAAGTTAAGCCTCGGGCCCAAGTCCTCCTAGCAAGCACTGGCCTGATGAAGTCATCCTATATCACCACCGGGTCCAAAGTTCCTTACTCCCAGCAACACAAGATATATTTCTATATCCTGTCCACATGGGCCAACTCCATGGTGGATCTCCGCGTCCTTTACTTTTCAGCCAGGATCTATATTGTTCTGCCTGCCTTCTCTGTCAGTTGGTGCTTTAAAAATGCTCAGTAATAAAAAATGCTTGACGGTGCAGAGCATTAGCTCTAGGAAAGCCAATGTTATCCATTAATATTGCAGATACATCTTTGCCATTTATATCACTTTCCTTCTTCAGTGCATATTTTCTCCTCCCTCATTCTTTACACCTCAATTCTGGGGCCATGATGAGTTGATGTGGACACTGGCCTTACCAAAAGAGTTTTTTTTTTTTCCTTGAGACTCATATTTAATCTCAAAAACCCTGTGAGGTCGGTAAGATTGATATATTTTACAGATGAAAAAATGAAGGCACAGAGGTGTGGAAGGGGCCTGCATAATATCACATAATCCATAGGGTGGGTCGGTCTGCAAACCCAGACCTTCCACTGCCAAGTCCGGTGAAATTGCTACCACATCGTTATCAAATCTTTGGAGGACATCTGGTCTGCGCTTTTTTATTTTGATGAGAGACCAAAGTCATCAGGACATCCTGATAACTACCTGGAAACAGATAACAGTAGAGCCAGAAGTATCAGGTCTTCTTTGCTCTGGGCTCATACCCTATTCCACCCGCCCACTCCCTCCTCCTAGCTGCCCTGCCTTTCACTCCTCCGTCCCGTGCATGCCCAGTGTGCATGGTTACTTCTGTCTCCACAGGTCCCAGAGAAAGGAAAGTTGACCCTAGGATGTTCCCGAAACTCGGTGACAGTGTCAGCAAATGAACCTCCCCCATCTCTCATCTCCTCCATTGCTGTTGGCTTCTTTCTCACCTCCATATTCTTTCACCAGCTAAACTAGCAAATGCCAAGTAAAGAGCTATTGGATATATCGGGTGTGGACTCCATCCAATGGACAAACAAAAAATTACTCAGTATAAAAATCTTATTCTTTTCATTTCACTTTTTCTCATGAGCTATGGTCTTGACTTGCCCCCTATAGAGTCCCAGAAAAATGGAGACAGAACTGTGAGCTTATTATCTCTCAAGCATTCCTTATCCATCATTCATCCTTCGCATCACCTTGGTAGCAAAAGCATACCTAGCCCTCTTGATGCCAGGAGATCCCTCTTTCCATTCACCAAGACTCCCTCACCATGATTCATTCTTTGGAAACCTGGTGCAGCATCGGAAAAGAATGATGGTAGCCACCCTTTGCTTCTACAGTTCTTTATGGTTTACAACACCCTCACAGATCACATTTTTTTTGGTCGTGGGAATCGAACTCAGGTCCTTGAGCTTGCAAGGCAGGCGGTGGAAACACTAAGCTAAATCCCCGGCCCACAGATCACTTTTTTAACAGTCTTCACTTATAAATAATAAAATGGAATCACAAAAACCCTTACAAATATTGCCCAAGATGAAACAGCCAAAAAAAGTGGCTCAGCCTGGAAAATCTCCAAGTTCCCACTGACACCAATCATAATTTACATGCCACAAACAAGACTGCCACATATTTGTTAAGGGAACTCCACAGACCTTGTAGAGGAGTGTAGTTGTTTATACAACACCTAGGTTCTATAAGAATCATTAGAAATATTTGAACAAGTTATTAGATGCAATCTTTCAAGGAAATTAAAATTTTGTCAAAAGGGATGCTTGTATTAAGTTATTTGGGGTTATAGCCATGGATAACTCCAAGAAGTAATATCCAATAAGTGGTTTAGCGCAAATGAGAATATTTTCTAATGTAATGTGGATGGTATATGTTCACAGTGAATTTTCACGCAAATGGATAGAATTGTAGAGCTTAATTGTAGAGCTTAAATAACCTAAACAAATCTTTTCATTCTTCTGTGATGTTGAACGTGGAACTAATTCAAAATGCTGTTTCTGCTTACCTGCCCCCACTGTTCCCAGCTAGTGCTTTTCTATGTCTTTCTGGACCAAAGCGCATTGAAGAGAAACTCACTCACTCACGAATCAGCTCATCAAATTTTGCCAGAAGTCTGTGTTGTCAGAAAGATCTTATCTAAATACAACTCTGCTTCTACCTATCAGCTTTTGTCCTTGGCCATATGGGAAAATGGGGTCAGACAAGGGAAGCACCCTGCATGGTGCTTCCAGGCCTGGTAACCGGTCTGAAAGCACCAGCCCTATAGCACCTAAGTGTCTTTCTGACTCCTGTCCCCTAAAGAAGTGTCAGTGCCCAGATGCTGTGGCCTGCCAGCCTGCCTTGTTCTCCACTCTGTCTGGATTGGATCTGGACAGGACAGGACCAAGTGTGGGATGCTTGGGTATTTCTGAGTCCCCACACATTCTGGGCATTTGTCACTCTTTACAGGAATCACTTGTCCAATTGGCTACAAGTTCTTCAAGGATGGGTACCATGTCTAGGACCATATCCTCAGTGTATCCCCAGGACCTGACCCTATTCCTGATATGATATACAAAGATTTAAAAAAAAATAAAACAATAAATAAACTACAATTCCCATCACCTGCCCAGCACCCCACTCCCTGGAATTTTTCCAACCTATCACTGATGGTCACACAAAAGTGCCCCAACGTGACTGTCTGCTACTCTTAGAAATCAAAAATTCCTGTGATCATTTTGGTCATCCACTCACAAGAAGCAAAGGACTAATAATCGTGCTTGAACTTTCCTCTTCTTGTTCCTTAGAGATCATTGTCAAATTTTCCAAGAAGAAAAAGTCAGGAAGGGAATATGAAATGTAAATGGGCTTTGGCAGGTTGAGTGATTGTCAGGCAGCTATAAGAACAGACTTCTGTGTCCACGCTGGAGGAGAGAAGGAGGCAAGGTTTCAGCTTTAAGTGGGAGATTTATTTTTTTAGGTCAGGTGTTTTTTGAAGTTCGCAGATGGCAATTTCATTTGCATTTAATGTCCTTCAGATTATTTCCTTTCTGTTGTGCTAAACACCTCTCTCAGTTGGGTCTAATTTGATGAGGTCATGCTGTGACCCTTGACCCTTTGCATCTTAAATGAAACCATCTGACCAGAAAGGAGAGAGCATTCTTAATCTCATTCACAGACATTTGATATTTTCAGACGTGCAGCCACCTTTGCTAACTACCCATTTTCCAGCTTAGCTCTTGATTAGAAGTGGAACTAGTGATTTCCCCAAGAGTCCAACATTTGAAGAATAAATGAGTCCAATTAATCCTTTCTCACATTCTTGTCAAAATAAAAGCTCTATGCCAAAGAAAGAAAAACAACTGCCTGTACCTACCAAGGTAAATTAAGATATTGGCAAACAATTAATTTTGGAAAACCCCTAAACAGTGTGGTGCACAAAATATTTGCAAATGCACTGCCAGTGAATTGAGATTCATCATGTAAGAGTAGACAAAGACCTTCTCCTATTTTAGAGGAAAAGCTGCCTACTGTTAGGTCCTTGTTGTCACATGTTGGGGGAGAGAGACCAATTCTAATTCTTTACTTAGAACTCAAAACAAAAATAGAGAAAACAGGTGCGTAAGTGGAGGGTGAAATTTTTCCCAAAAACTAACACTTTTGTGCTGGGCTGGGCATTGGAGCATCAGCTTTGCAAGCATTTTTGCAAGCAGACTTATTTTTTCCAACTGTCTTTTTTTTTTTTTTTTTTTCCAGGGGTTACTTTGGGCC
>NW_022900920.1:19345431-19372191 GCF_012274545.1 Fukomys damarensis | reverse complement strand
ACTGTTTTTTTTTTTTTTTTTTTGTACCAGGGATTGAACTTGGGTCCTTGTGGTTGCAAGGCAGGCAGCAGATCCACTGAGCTAAATCCCCAGCCTTCCACCGGTCTTTTAGATGTGTAGAACTCCACCTTATTCTCTGCTCCTGTGTTATATGATATAATCTGTAAAGTATCATTTGGGGGAAAAGATATTGGTATCGCAGCCTTTCTGCTTAGATTTTTAAAAAATCTGCTTCTGCAGTGGTGACCAGAGTATTATCTGGCTTGTGTCATCACTTTACTGATTAAGCTTTTGATTCAACTGTGGCCTACATTCGTGCCCTTCAAAGGCATGTCCCCAGTGACCTGCTTCCTCCAACCAGGCCCGCTCAGCTAATGAGCTCATCAATGGACTCATCCACTGGACAAAAGTAGAGTTATCATGATCTAATCACTTCCTAAAATCCCATTAGCTGGCAACCAAAGCTTCAACACAGTAAGTCTTTAGGGGACATTTTGGATCCCAACCATCACAATAAGGAAAGTGGAAAGCAGAAAAAGGAATCATCCAGTTTAATATAGAGATATTAGCCCGCATTTTCTCCCATTTGTAAATGTGATTGAGGCTATGCTGTATTATAATTTTGTACCTTGCTTTTCACTCACTGTCATTATAACAGGATTTTCCTATGCCTTGATCATTCCATATTTAACCACTGTATAATATCATGTTGTGTGTAATATATTAAATCATTGGTCTGTTACTGGCCATTTACATTGTTTTTTTTTTCTTCCCCTCCTCTTCCTCCTCCTCTTCCTTCTCCTCCTCCTCTTCCTCTTTCTCCTTCTGTGGTATGGAGGATTAAACCCAAGGGTACATGCCCAGGCCCTAGATCTTTTTATTGTTTTATTTTATATGTTTTATTTTTGAGACAGTGCCTAAGTTGCCCAGGTTGAGTTTAAACTTGTGATCCTTCTGCTCAGCCTCCCAGACTGCTAGGATTACAGATATACTACACCACTGCAGCTGGCTTTTTAATTTTTGTTGCTATAAATAATAGTGTGATGAACATCTTTTTGCATCAATCTTCATTTACATGTTTTTGGTGCTGGAAATAGAACCTAGGGACTTGTGCATACTAGGTACATGCTGTTCCAGTGAACTACAGCCTGACCCATGTTTATTTCCTTAGAATAATTTTAATACATTGGATTACCATGCTAATGAATAAGAATTTCAGGCTCAGGAATCACTGTGCCAAACTGTCATCCAGAATACTTATGCCAGATTCCATTCTTTCTAGCAATATATAAGAGTTCTTCTCTTACATCAACTACAGAAGCTTAAATAATCTTATTAAGAAACAATAAAGAAGGGCTGAGGGTGTAGCTCAGTGGTGCCGCCATCTGCCTCACAAGTGCAAGGTCCTGCTTTCAATCCCTGGTATCAAAAAAAAAAAAAAAGCAAAAATGATAAAGAAAAAATTTGGTATATTAAAATTATTATCTTATTTTGGTATTTGCTATTTTATAAATGTTTCTTTAATTATTAGTGGATTTTATACTTTTTCATGTTCATTAACTATTTTTACCTCTAACATAAATTATTTAAATTGCTACCAAATCCTTTATAATTGAAACAAAAATGCCATTGGACTTGCCCAGCAGGATAGTTTGAAGAATAAACTGAGATTGCTTGTGTAAAGTTCCACACACATAAGTGTACTTAATAAGATTGACTCTTCATTATTTCCCTGGGAGCAAAGGGAAGACCAACCTACACTTTTTATTACTTTTTCTCTAGTTGATAAAACAATGTTGAATAGGTGCTCTTGGGAACTCTATCTACAGGGTGGAGAGTGAGACATTAGAGGGCCTGAGGGACAAAGGGGCTCCAAATTAGGGCATTTTCCTGTTAAACTTCAGAAACAAAGACTTCAGTGTATAATACATCTATAATCATTTCCTAGGCCTCAGACCCAAAGCCATCCCACGGAGCACAGCGATGTTTTAAGATTACATACACACTATGTACAGTACCTGGCCACCTGGCCATCTATGTCCAAAATAAGGCAGAGAGAGAGCTCCTGATTGCCATGACCTCCGTCCAGTGATATTAGAAAGGGGAACATTCTTTAAAGGCCCTCCCTCCTTGGGCTGAGACCCTTAGGATTAAGGCTCCTGAGAGACACTGACCACGTGAAAAGAACAAGGAAGATATTTCTGAGATATCAACATTCCAATGTAATCTCTTTTTTAAAAGTTGAGAAATACCATAATTGCCATAGTTTCCTGGACAGCAGGAATGACTCTTTTGTACATAAGAAGATACACCAACTCAGTGCCCATGACTGTGTGCCACTGCCCACCTTCTCACTTGAAGGTGTAAATCCCTCTCTATTTGCTTTACAATCAACTCTATCTGTACTTCTGCATAGTTGCCTATAAAATATTTCATCAAAACCACAAAGAACTGAGGAGGAGTGGACAAAATGTATTGGTGTAGCATTTTATTTTATTTTATTTGGTACCAGGGATCGAACTCAGGACCTTGTGCTTGAGAGGCAGGTGGTGGAACCACTGAGCTAAATCTGCAGCCCCAGCATTTTATTTTTATTAGGATTATTTTTAGGAAAAAATTTGAACCAAAATAACTACCTTTAAATGTTCTGAAGTTGACTATTTTTAGTTTCAAAAAGTAAAGTTTCTATCAGTTTTAGTGCTTCTAAACTAATTTAACTATAGCTAGTGACTGCATTGAAAGATGACAGAGAAACAAATAATGGATATGTGTAGTGTCCAGCGCCTAAAATTTGTGAAAATAACACACAAGAGATGTTTTTGGAAATAGACCTCATAATAGTTTATTTTCCAAGAAGCATCTCTTAATCTGTTTTTGTTTTGGGGTTTTTTGTTTGTTTGTTTTTTGGTTTTTTCGAGACAGGGTCTCACTACGTAGTTGAGACTGACCTGGGACTCACTATGTAGCCCAGGCTGGGTCTCAAACTCACAGCGATCCTCCTGCCTCAGCCTCCTGAGTGCTGGGATTACAGGAGTGAGCCACCATGCCCAGCTCTTAATGTGTTTTAAAACAAGCAAATAAATAACAACAACAAAAGAAGGCACTCTATAGGGGCCAGTTTATTTTTTACTACCACACTTGCTTCTTGAGTTTATCACCTCAGTGTTCAGGCCACTCTGAGTTGTGCTGGTTGATCCGGTGCTATGACAACAGACCTAGAAATGTAAGAATTATTGAATGGGACAAAGATGAGGTTTATATTTAGCAGGAGGAAGAAGACCCGAAGGGGTGAAAACAACCCAGCTATCACTTTTGCCCACAACCCAGGGTGTTCTGCAATGTGGAGACTTTGAGCACAGTGTCAGGAGGGTCCTGGAAAAATGAAAATGAGCTGGTCCTTCTAGCAAGGATTTGACATCTTCCGTGAAGTCTTCAGGGATGGAAATTAGGCCAAGAGAGTCAACATAACCTAGAGGCAGTTTCTCCAATTCAGCAAAATGGACCTTCGTAACTACAATGCAACGGGTGGGCCTTGGAATACAGTAAAAGAAAACGTGGGTATCCAGGCCCTGCAGGCTGTTGAACCAGTAGAAGAGGCAGGGGTCTCAGTGGTGCAGAGTGGGATCCTCAGGGGAGCATGTAAAACCCCTTGCTCCGGGCACATCCACATCCTGCACCAGAACTGCTGCAGGGGGCTCAGCCTTCAGCAGTTGCCAGGCTCCTCAGGGACTCAAATGGGTGATGAGGGTGGGCGCTGCTGTAACTCTCAGGCATGTGTGAATTACCCAGCGATCTTACAGAAAGCCGATTCCCAATCAGTAAGTCTGGGCTGGGGCCTCCAATTCCGGTTTTTTTTTTTAAGCACTGAAATAGTAGTGATGCAGCTGTTTATCAACCCACTTGAGTAACAGGCAAGCATGGAGGAGAGACTCGAGGCTCAGACATCATAAAGTGGGGGCAGATGCATGTGTCGAGAGAGACTGTCAACTAGGTAAACATTGGGGGCTCTGGACTTTAAAAATTCTTAGATTTTGAAAAACTACAACATAAGCATTCTTCAAAGATATTTTGAGATGTGAGTGTCACAATGTATACGCTATGCTGGGGATCGTTAGTCTGAATTGTCACAGGCACAAATTAAATAATTCAAAACCTAATCTCTTTAACTAATTAATATATTTTATCCTGTCTTCATTTACAAAAATGTGAAGAGTTGCCCTCATAGGTCTGTTCTGGTGGCTTATACAGAACACGGATCACTGCCTACACTTTGCAGTGGGAGATTTGGGGCTGAGAAGGATGCTGGTCCCCGAGACAGATCTCAGAGGATGGGTGAGCCTCTGTGAATGTACCTCAGAGTCAATTCACTTGGGAGATCTGTCCCAGCAAGAGGAAGATGTGGCTCCTGGTTGTAAGCAATTCTCCTTTTCTCGGGCATCGGACTCTGACAGGCAGGACTGAGTCTTCTGATGGACTTAATGATTAAAACAGGACACTGGAGCTGTCTGAGTCCAGTTTCTGTTGCTATGACAAGATATCCAAGACCAGGGAGTTTATAAAGAATACAGCTTCATGGAGTTCATGGTTCTGGAGACTGCAAAGTCCAAGACTGCTGCTAGCATCTGGTGAGGGAGGGCTTTCTCATGTGCATTTTAATTAGTGAGACTGAGTAACTTGCCAACCAAGGCTGGCTTGCTTGTTTGCTTTCTTTTTTTTTTTTAGAAATTTTATCTTCTTTTTTGGCAGTACCGGGGATTGAACTCAGGGCCTCGCGTTTGCAAGGCAGGCACAGCACCACTGAGCTAAATCCCTGGCCTTGTCTTTCTTTTCTTAGAAAGGCACTGATGCCATCATGGGAGTGTCGCCCTCATGACCTTCTTTCATCTTGACTTCTTCCAAAAGGCCCCACCTGGAAATATGAATGTAGGGGTTGTTTCCAATGCATGAACTTTTGGGGGACATATTCAAAGCAAGAGCCAAGCCCTGGAGTCTGGCTCCATCACTTCTAAATCTATTAACTGTGGGTCAATTACTCTACTCTCTAAGCTGCCATCTTTCTTACCAGCCTGACGAAGTCAATCAGAGAGAGCTCAGGTTGCCAGGTGGAGAAACATCCACTACTCCATATTGACCCAGAAGTGATTCGCTTTACTTTGGCTGCTATTATTATTTCTTTTCCTTGATGGAAGAAATTTTCAAAACTATGGAATATGTCACAATTTGAAAGGACAAAACTATAGATAGTCATTATTCTTTCTTTTTCTTTCTCATGAGCTCCTGACTGGTTCTTGAACCCATCAACCATTTGGCTGGAGGAAAATAATTGGGAGGTGAAGAGGGAGGCATGACAAATGGTGGGGGACCTCTCTTGGTCCCTGGAAGAGAGGTTTTGAGGCTCTGCCACTCTAAATGGGGAATGTCCTTGCTAGTTGGGATGTGGATTCGGCTCCCCCATTCCTGTGGCTGCACGCAAGGAGTGGCCACTCTCTCGGTGAGGGTCACTTTTAAAAGACCCTCACTTGCCAGTATTGCAGAGACCCGAGAAGAAAAATCAAAACCCCTCCTCTCTCAGCCAGCATGCTGTTCTGTTCCTCAGGCCTGGCTGAGGGTGTAGACATAAATCCCAATGTCAAATATCCAAACACTGAATCAGACAGACAGCAATACAGTAAAAATGTCTAAAACTGGAGTAAATTTAACTTAGGAATCTTGTCTGTACTTTCCTCATATTTTGCATAGAGAGAAAGGAAATATTATTTGTTGCGCTGTACCACTTCACCAAGCTGTGGTGGTTAAGCTTAAATGTACCAATTTGATCGTCTTGGAAGCTGGCTAGAGGGCTGGTAAAGCACAGTTCTGGGTGTGTCTGGCAGTCACAGAGGTAAGACTTTCGGGACTGTGTAGATTCCCTGCCCTGTTCCTCTCTGGGGCGGTTCTCCTGCTGTGCTTCCCACTCTCCATGAACTAAGCAGCTCTGCTCTGCCACACCCCTCCACCATGATGCTCTGCCTTGGAGCCAGTTGACCATGGACTGAATCCCCTAAAAGGGTGAGCAGAATAGACCTCTCCTCCTTTTAAGTTGTCGGTGTCAGGTATTGTATCCCACGATAGTAAAACTGGCTAATTCACAAGGCTTTGTGTGCTGAGAGGGACATTCTTAGTGGCTAACTGCACCTTTGAAGCTAAGAAGCCCTTAACAATTGGTGGAGAGTTGACCCTCAAGACATTCACCATGAACTTTTAGAAGAGGGTGAGGTCCAAAAGGTGTTACATGCCTGTTTGCCAGTTTCTCTTGAGCTTGGGGCAGAACACATGCTTAATATCCATCGCGGGATCAAGGGAACCCCTCTCTGGCCAGAAGCTGGTGTAACAAATCCTCAGCTTCTTCTCTGGAGCTGGGATTTGGCGGAGGCAGCAACCACACCCCGGGTTCGGGGAGGGCCACGGCAGAGCTTCCAGGGCTGCATTCGACATTCAGCTCTGGTGGCTGTAGCTCCAGCGTTGGGCTGCAAACCTGTGACAGTCACCATAGTAGCTAACAGTCTGGCTCTGTGGCGTCACCTGGGTCTGGTCTAGGACTGCCTGATCTTCAACCACCCTCCCTGGGCCTCCCAGAGATGACTCTGATTTGCCCCATACCGGCTGCAGTGTAAATTACCCAGCATCAGTGCCTCTGCCTGGCACCTGAGGAGCTGGCTGAGTTGGAATGTTTTGTGAGTCAGTAGGAAGGGACCTGCTGCTTACTGACTGTAACTCTAGTTGTATTTGGTAAAGTGATTTGGCTCAAAACCCACTTTCCTGAATATTTAGTCCGTTGTTTTTATGTTGGTACATTACCTACTTGTGATCTTTCCCTTAGCATTTTAATTTCGGCCGCAGAGTGGTGTGGAGCACATTTAGTGAGCACTGAGTGAGATTCGCCTCACTGCTGCAGTGAGGAAATGAGGAAAAGTCTACGGTGTGTCCTTTAAGGTTTGGTGAAGAAAATTAGATATATGCACATGTCGAGCTTCCCAGATACATGTCCTCTGAGCAAAACAAGAAAAAAAAACTAATTATATAACACAATCAGAGTTGAAATTTGTAGATTTGAAACATTCTAAAATAGTCTCCCTTGATGGCCCATCTCAGGACTTAACAGCTAGACAGAAGGTAGACATGATCTGAGAGTTTGCCTTAACAAGTAAGTTGTGTCATTGTCAACCCACTGTGGTTCACAAGTAACAGTCACACAATAAGATTTCTGGCTCACTCCTTACTCACAGGTGCTGCTCAATAAGATATTCTCTGGTGATATCCACAAGTGTCAAAGCAGCCAGGGGCTAGGGAAAAATGATCCAAAGTTTCTATTTTGATGTAAAGTGCCTTAAATTTCCCACTTTGGTGGATAATATAATTTTTTCCCAGTACTGGAATCTGAACCCCAGGCCTGCACATCAAGCAACAAACCCAGCCCTTTTGTTTTTTGAGACAGTCTCACTAAGTCACTAAGTTGCCTGGGCTGGGCTCAAACTTGCTATCCTTCTGTCTCGGCCTCCCAGAGTAGTGGGCTCACAGGCATGTAATCCATCCATGCCTGGGCCACAGTCTTAATTGTTATTTGATCAAATATGTAGGTTCCCTTGAAGTCTCATTTTCCTTGGTTTCCAGAAAAATTTAAGACCAAGAAGAGGATGAGAAGTCGGGCAGAATTAATGCAGTTCTTAAAGAGAAGTTGGCATAAGTCTGTCCCTGGATGGTGTCATTAACACACTGGTTTTTTTTTTTTCTTAGCACCAAATTTAAAATAAACATTTACGAAAATCACGAGTGGAAATAGACTGCATAAGCCTTGCATGCCGAGGCGCCATCTGTTCTAGTTTTCACTCTTCTCCTCAGTGTTAACATCTCCCTGCAGAGATGTCCTTTGTCAGCATTTCCTGCCTGTGGAGTCACCACGCAGTTCATTTTTTATTCTTTGGCCCAAGTCAGCTGAAATTCTCTGCATGCAGATGTCTTGAGGTTTTTCTGAGTTTTCAGCCACCTCAAGGAGTTTGAGGGAACTGCCTTTCAGAAGTTTATCAGGAGAAAGGACAGAGTTTGGAACTAAACTTGCACATGGTTATCCAAGAAATTAGGGCGGGGGGTACAAGTGGAAAAGTATAGAGGATTAGATTCTCTCGGCAGGATGGTCAGTATTTATCTTTATGATTAACTTCAGTGTGACTTAAATGAGTTTTAAAGGCCTTCATGAAAGACGGGGGAAGTCATTGGGGGAGGAAGAATACAGTATTTCTATTTCAACTGCCAGTGATCTTTATAAACACTAATTAAGCCCTGATGGGGTATAAAATATCCCAGCTTTTATAAATGACTCTATGAACTGGACAATATGCAATGCTTAAATTCCCGCAAGATTCATATTCATTTTCAACAACATTTTAGTGAAAGAAAGAATATATATATACTGAGTTTGAATAGTACTTTACTGAAAGGAGAAAATAATCTATGACTTATTTTTTGCGCTAAGGAACATAGCTCTGGTTTCATGGAGTTTGTCCCGTTCTCTCGAATTGGCAAAGAAAAATCAAATAATATTGCTGCTGATGTTGTAACTGTTGTTATTATTTTTAAAGCAGCTGCTCTTTTCTCTACTTTTGCTCACCATCAAACAAGTGTATAGTTTTGAAAATTAACAAAGCATCATTTTTCCTTTGGCCAGTACACCGGTTATTTTAGAATATATTTTTACAAATACCATTGACTGGTATTTAAAAAGTAATAACAGTGCCTACTTCTGAAGTAAAAAGAGAGAACATAGAACCACTTACAGTAAAAGACAAAAAAATATGTGGCCACCTCATTAGTCAACATCCAGCGATAAAGTGGTACGACAACTTGGGAGGGGGGTTAATTTACTTACATAAAATAGATACAAATCAAAGTTTTTTTAGGACCTCCTCTTAAAAATGACTGTGTTAGTCAGATTTTCTGTTGCTGGGACAAAATACCTGACATACACAACTTAAAGAGGAAAAGTTTATTTTGGCTTACAGTTTCAGAGGTTTCAGTCCGTGGTCAGCTGGCTCCATTGTACTTAAGTAGATGAGGTAACAGCTTTGTCTGTTCACATAATTAGGGAAGAATTGTGGATCAGTATGAGTGAACTTTTTTTCCAGTAAGAAGAGTCAGTAAAGCAGGATCCTAGAGATACACGTGACCCAGTTCAGTAGGGGCCATGATGTCTATGACTGTACTTAAACGTCAGCCAAGGAAAGACACCTAGCGAACAAAGCATGGAATCCACGGGTTGCAGTGCTTGTCACAGGGCTCAGCCTCTGAAGTGACACTTCTGGTCTGGGGACTAGGAGCGTGCCTGGTGAGGTGAGCAGGGGATGCTTTGTGATGATATTGTACCTCCCTTGCTTTTGAGTCTGTCCTTTCTCAGGGATTATTTTCTAATCCCAACTTGAGACCTGTTTCTTATGGGTGCATTCCTTTGAGATCTCATAGCTCCTCCTCTAGGCCCACTCAGGAGCTTGGATTCTAGTGCCTCAGCATGGCCTGTGGACTTCGCCCCCAGGCTGCATACCCACACACATCCCCTTCCCACATTCTTACAGGTAGGTAGTATTCATCTGCACTTTGCAAATGAGGAAGGAAACCAGCAGGGAAAATGAATTAACTTGCCCAATGGACCACATCAAGAAAGTAGCAGAACTGTACTTTGAATCAGGACCCAAGTCCAAATGCTATGTTCTTAATCACTACTCTGTACTAACTGCCTTGGCTGCTCTTAGGTGAATGTCTCCCAGTGTCAGTGATCACGATTTTAGCAATCAGTGTTGGCCTCTTAGGAGTTTAACTTTGAACAGTTTGTAAGGAAGAGAAGAACTTATGTTTCTAATTCTAGCAAATACCTATTTGGCTTTTTGAAGTGTATTTTGCTAAACAGGCATTCCATACATGTTAACTTTTATTATCCTGATTATTAGCATTGTCTGTCTTTTATGAGTCTAGTGTGCTTGGGATAGAACCTTTAGCAGGTTAATCATGTCTGGCCAACTGTTCTAGACAGCATCCAGTTTCTGGAACAACCAGGAGGAAGTCCTTTCTTGAGCATGTAAATAACACCTCTTCATCTCAGTGTTTTTGAATCACAGCAATCATGGCAGCTAAAACAATATCGAACAAGATTAGAAATGACATAAAAGGAGATAGATACAACTATACCAGAAATACTGATAAGATATATAGATATTTTAGTTGGCCACTAAATCTAGTTCTGAGCTTCCAGATAGCCAAGGTGAAAAGAAAAATTCATTATCTGGTAAGAAGTGGTATATTACCTCTTCAGTCAAACTTGCTGGCACTAAATCTTAAACAGAGTCTGTAATACACATTTGATTAAATAGCACTTAACAGGTGATAGACTTCATTAAAGAGAGGTCTTATGAAAGATTTAGACATATTATTTATATTAAGGCTTCCAATTCTAAACTACCATTAGAAAGGTAGGGTGCAGGCTGGGGATTTAGCCCAGTGGTTCCACCACCTGCCTTGCAAGCACATGGTCCTGATTTGATCCCTGGTAGGTACATTTTTTATTTGGAGGACTATTCAGCACAGGCATGTCTGCAGGACAGCCTGATGCTCCACCTTGTCATCAAGACAGAACATAAAGGCCTTTCTGAGACTTCCCTGGGGCATCGCCATCAGGTATCTGGAGTCCTGGGCACGCCTTTGACAGGAAACACACAGCAGTTCATTCAAAACTCAGCTGTTTGGTGGACGTTTACTTGAAAACTCCACGAGGATTGGAAAGAGATCTATGTCTATGGCTGCCAATGCAGGATTAGAGAGCATGATTGATTTTTGCTATGTTTCTTAAGAAGGCTGAGATGGATTTGTATTTCAGCAGAGGACAGTGGTTTCTGTATTTGTAATGAGTATCTGTGGGGAAAAGACACAGTACAGTACGGGACTATCTCCACATCTCAGGTAGCTATCGACACATTGTACAAATTCGTCTATAATTTGTCTCTTTGCCTTTAATTGATTTTTCTTATTTTCCAAAGTAAAGGGATAAATATTCAAAATTCAAACTATGTATCCAACATCCTGTGTGTGGACCCATGTGTGTTTTGATTCCATGTAAGATTGTTTGAGTTGTTCTGCTAAAGGAGTTTGAAAATTGTCTCATAACTTATTTTTATGTCTCCTTAGAGGAGTTTCATTGTCCAGGTTCAAGAAAATCAACCATACTTTAATTGTTGCCAATTTTAAAAACATTTAGCTCTTACGCTAGAGTGTATATTTTAATCCATAACTGTGTTCCCCCTGCAATAAATGCTGAGAAGTAGAATGGCTGATTCAAAGAATAGAATTGGTTATGGACTTTTGGGTACATGTTTTCCCAGATGAGACCACCCAGCACTGAGCATCCATGGCTTTGTGGTTTATTAACAGTGACAGTCACACTAACTTCCATTCCCAGGCACCTGCACTGTGGCCTTTCAGTTTATGGGCACCTCTCAAATAGCCCTCCCAGCAATCCTATAGGATTGGTCACCTCTTCCCATGCCATCAGAAACTTGAGGCTCAAAGACAGCCAGCTGCCCAGTCACAAACCAAGAGACAGGCTGTGCTGGAATTTGAAGTCATTTCCTGGAGTTGCAAAAGCCCATGCTCTACTCACACGCAGCTTGCTCTTTCTTCAGGAAAGGGTCACCTGCTTCCTTACTCTCTCCTCTAACACCTGCATGGGTAACCATTTCCCATAGTCCTACCTGAGCCCAACAAGGAATCCCTGTCTCACCCCCTTATATGTAGAGTGGGATTTTGAACTTGCCAGTTACCAGGAGCTTTTGCCTTTGATCAACAGATGGCCTCATTTGTACCCTGCGTTTCGTTTTGCCTGTGAATATACAATCAGGGCTTCTACTCAGTCCAGGCTGGGACACAAGCCAGTATCTGTCCTCTGAGTCCACTCTCTACATCCAGATGTTGGAGAAGCAGCCAAAAAGAGGGCACAAGAGCATGTGTGAAGGGGCAGCCTAAATACTACATTGCCTAAATACTAACTTACTTTTGGTCTCGTATTGAGCCATAATTCCTTAGTGGAATTAGTTCTTTCTTAGAGCAATACTCTTAACTCATAGATGTTTCCTGGAGCCAGATTTCATGGTCCGTGTCAGAAATCTCTCTAAATCCTTCTAAATTTTATTTCGTTCTGTATGACAGATGAATTTTGGAACGCCTCAGGGGCTTATCCATAAAACCCCGAGATGCTCGCTTGTTCTCTCTCTTCCCACCCCACCACAGAGTCTGGAGATCACAGAGCGCTTTCAGTACTGGGCTAACTCCAGCCCTTCAGATCCGGAGTACAGAGCTCAGAGGAGCAAGAGCTGTCCTCACAGGGGTTCACCTTGGCCACTGACTCTATCTGTTTCTGGATTCATTTTCCAATCTCCGTGTGACAATCTTGTGTCCTGCCTGACTCTGGCCTTCAGCACTTGGGCCTTTTCACTCTCACACCCCAGTTTAGGGAAGTGCTCCTGCTCTGAAGCCTTCCCCGCTCAGCTCAGTGTTTCCTCCTTGCCTGATTTCTCTGCCACCTCCCTTTTCGCTTCTCACTGGAAAGAAGAGGTCTACTGCTTGTCTCTGCCAGTTGGTTCTCCCTGCCGATGTTTCCAGAAGCAGCTCTCAAAACTCTACCTGGCCATGGCCAATCTAGCCAACCTGGACTTATACTTTTCTGCCATGTGCGTCTGAGGCACTGTCACCAAGCAGGGTGGGGGGGCTCCCAGCAAGGTAGCTGCTTCCTGGACACTTGGCTCTCACATCAATGTGGCCCCCCAGAATACCCTGGGTTCATGAACTTGCATTTGATAGGTAATATTTTCTAGCAAGTTTCTCAGAACAGTCACAAACAAAGCAATTAGCATCCTTAATATTAATTTAGAATTTTTTCCTTCATATCATACACAAAAATAAAGTCTGAAGCCAGGTATGGTGGTACATGTCTACAATCCCAGTACTGGGGAGGCTGAGGCAGGAAGATCAAAGTGAGTTTGAGGCCAGCCTAGACTACACAGTAAGTAAAAGTGCAGCCTGAACTACATAGCAAGATCAACAACAACAATAACAAATAATAATAATAATAACAATAACAATAAAAGCTACAAAATTAATGAGATATAAAATGTTAAACCAAGCATGAGTTGGAGAAAAAACAGGTGACTTTCACTCTATAAATTGGACATGACTATGACTCAACCTAGATGTAACAAAGGTGACACAAATCAATCGTGACAACTGTACAAGGGGGTAAGAAGTGAAGTAGAAACACAATAATGAAAGTAGGATAAAACAAATGCAATGTACCATGAAGGATTAATACCCCTTATTTTTAAAAAATAATTAAAAACTGTAGGAAGAAAAGATAAAAACTGACAGAAAAATGGGCAAAAGAGATAAGCAGAAGATCCACACACACAAAAATAGATATCTATACACACATGCAACATATGGGGTATGTAGATGAGACCCCTTAAGTTAAAGGATACCTAATTCACCTATAAGTATGATAAAAGTAAAACTGCACAGAGATGTGATTCTAATAAATCTGATAGACAAAATGTCAAAATTTTTACAATGTGCTCTTAATGATGCTTTGAGGAAATGCACAGCCTTCTATGCTGCTAGAAGGCAGTGACCATCTATTTATTCATTTACCTGTTGGCCCCAAAGCCCAATGCTATGAATTTCCTCTGAAGATACAACTTTAGGAATAAGAAATGCATTCAGAAATCCACTCCTTGAACTTGCAATTTGTAATAAAAAGTTATTGTAAGTAATCTAAATGCCAATGCATAAATGGTAAAACAAATGATAATACAACCACACAGGGAAGCAGTGTATAGTCCAAAAATTAGGGAAAGAAGATTTATATGATCTGATAATAATTTTAAGACATATTGTTGACTTTAAAAAGTGTGCAAGGTAAAACATTTTTAAATCTCACACACACAAACATTATGTGTTACTTGCTTGAAAGGCAGAAAAAGAAATAAGGTTTCCCAAAAAAGAAAGGTAGAAAGCATGAGCAGCAAAAGAATCAAATTGAGTATTTATGACAGCTAAGTGATAATGTAGCAGAAGCGATAGAGAAGATGTAAGATTTCTATGCATACATAGTTTTGATTTTTGAAAACTGTTTATGTCTTATGTATTTAAACATGAAGTTAAATAAGAAAGGATGGAAAAGACCCTAAATTTGAATACACATGGAAAAAATTGATACAGCTGTCTGACATTGGTAATACAACCACACGGAAAGAAAGAAATTAAGCTAAGTTTTGAGCATACTCCTCTGACTATATATCCTGAATGAGACAAAGGCTAAGAACAGAAAAGAAGATGCTAGAAAAGAACTGCTAGAAATTCAACCTGACAGTAGATTTGTTGTTTGGTAGTGGTATTTGTGTACTGATTTTAAAGTGTTACAGTAAGAGTATAAAAAATATATATCGATGTTTGAGAAACCAGGGTCCTGACTGTAGGTAAACGGTGATGATGAATGTGGGTTGAGGAGAAGGAATCAGATGATCTCGATTAGACTTGGAGGTGGGATCCATGCTAGGTATTGAAGAAACAGGATGAGAGAGCAGGTTATCCCCTCCCCTGAGTGAAGAGCAGTTAATAGTTTGTGAAAATGAAATGTAGAGAGACACAAAGTCACAGGAAATGAGACCCTATTCCCAGGCCCCTGTAGGAAACAGCCTGACCAAGTGGGAAGACCACAGGCTCTAGAGACACTGAGAAATGACTTCATGTTCCAGCACACCTTGTTCCTTGCCATGTGACTCTGGACAATGGGGCCCTTTGGAGCTTTAGGTCTCTTACTTTATGGGGAAATATCTACAACATCACAAGGTTGCTGGGAAGACTGTATTACAGAAGTCTACAAAGAGTGGGGCACGGTGCAGGAGCCCCGGAAGCAGAATCCAATGTAACAGTTACGAAATCACGATACCATATAAACCCACGGCCAGAGGAGGTATTAGGATGTAGCTCTTCTGGAAAATCTAGTGTTTCTTTGGATTAGACATTTCACTTCTCCATATTTATGGAGGATATAAAAATATATGGAGTTATGAATAATAATACTAATTTCTGCATAAAAATTGGTGACAAAGTACACTGAAATTAAATTTATCAAGTCTAGAGAAAATAAATCTACATATTGTAAGTAAGATATATAAAACTAAGTTGAATAATGACACTTTTCAAACTTATTTGGACAGGGCGACCTAAAGATGAAATTTTTATGTGAAATCAAAATAAATGGAGATAAATCGATAAATACATAGATAGATTTATACCTATATTTTTTCCTTGATGACTAGGAGAATTTTCTAAGTTAAAATCATGCAAAGAAACCATAAATACCCCTTCTTATTCTATTATCCTTTTGATGTTTATTAGTTGGCATTCTTTGATAAAGAAAATCTCTCCCTTCTGTCCCTCAAGTTAGAACCACAGGATTTTTCTTTGTCCTTTTATTTTTTGTAATGCTATGAACTCGTGAATTCTTCATGCGGTGACTCATAACTGTCATTATTCTTTCTGCTGCTTAATCTGTCCCAATTTGGCGATGGGGAATTTAGCTGGCTCCTGCACGTTTTTGACCTGTTTGTGTTCATCTCGGAGCTCCAGGTTTGCTCTGCTCCTTCCCTCCACCAAGGTGCCTCTGTAAAGCCCTGGTTGTTTCAGCAGAGTCTTGGTATTTAGAAACCAAGATCTGGGTGCTAAGCTGAGTGTGCTCATTGCTTCCTGAGCGTCAGTGCTTCTAGACCCTTTCGGTGGGCGAACTCTCCATTGTGTTATGACACCTGACTTCTTATTTAAAAGAAGAATCTTCTGCTTGTGTATTAGGGTCAACAAAAACAAATGTAAAGATGTACAGGTTTACCTTTTTTCTCATCTCAGGGACTTTTTGTTGTTGTGATTGGAGTAAGAGTTGGAGAGGTGAATTGAAAAGTAAAGGTAGAGAGGCCAAACGGATGGAAGGAAGGACGCAGTGCCTCTGGAGCAAGGAACTCTGGGAAGTGAGAGAAGCAAGTTGGAATTCCAGAGATAGAAAACCTCTTAGGAAAGCAGCTACAGAGCTAAGACGGGTGGCTTTCACAAGGAAGATGCCTACAAAGGGCTTGGAGAAGTTTTCCCATCTCTTGCATAATGAAATTCTCATTTTTTTTCCTATAATGGACATCATAAAGACATTATTTTTCTACATCTTTGGAGTCAGATTTGCATTTTCTTAATGGATCCACCAAGCAGAAATTCTTAAGGTAAGTGCCTTATGATTCTTTGGATTATAATTATGAAAGGGGCTTTCCATGTAAAGAGCTTTCACTAATTCCTAGTTTTAGAGTGGGAGAAAGAAAAGAAAGATGCTCTGGGGTTAGAAATTATTTTGAAATCCATTCCACCTCCTAACGGCTGTGCCGTATTGGCCAAGATCCTGAACTCTTCGGAATCTCCATCCACCTGGAAGACCTGTAGAAAACTTGGAGTTGGGAACAGTTTACTGATATCCTATCGCTGGAATTCTTTGCACTGTTTAACCCAGTATCTCTGGAGATTTGGCACATTTTGGTACTGTTTGGAGAGGTATTTGGTTGCCAGACTTGAAGATTGCTACTCGAATATAGCGGGCCAGTGAAATACTCTAAGGCACAAGACAGCCTCCACTGCAAGGCATTATGGGCCAAAAATGAGGTGGAAAAGCCTGGTCTAACGAGATCCTCTAGGGCACTCGGGTGTGAAGCTTCTAGAGCTTTCAGTGATACAAACAGCCCACTGCAGCACACGTGCCATAGGTTCATCACCACTGTTCTAGGGAAATACCCGATTCTCCCATCTTTCATTACTTTTGAGCTATTCTACGACTTTGTAAATTACAGAAAACCAATAGGATGCCAATGGTTGTTGTCCATACAGAGAAATGAGCTATCTTAGTATAATTAGTTATTACTATATATATGTTGACCAGTTTTGACATCTATTAATGATTCATTTTTGCATTCTTCATTGCCTTTAAATGTCTATTCAAAAAATTGTCCCTATAGTTATTATATCTTGAAGGTTCTCTCCTTAGTGAGTTAAATAAAACCTCCAAGTTTAGATTTATAATGAGAGTGATTTTATCCACTTAAGAAAAATGTTTTAGTTTCTAAATTTATAAAAGAAAAAAAAGCTTCTCATGATTACAACTGGACTAAACAGGACTGTGAGTGTAATGATGCTGTCCCTGCTTTTGGTGGCTCTTAGGTTATACCATTTTCTTTACCTCTCTTTCTTTCCTAAGCCTTCTCAGAAAAACGGACTCAGGCTATTTGTCTTTGCTACCCTACGCCTCTCCTTTCTTGATCCTTAACATTTTCCCAGAAATATTCTTTCCCTCCTTTTAAAAAATGTTAGATTTGCCAACCCTCTAGTGAAAACTACTCTTGAAAAGAGATTTAGGAATAAGCATGTATAACTTGGAGCAATGTTGATAAGAAATGTCTTTTTTTTTTTTTTGAGGAACCTCTGCTAACAAGGAAGTGAGATATTAACACACATTTCTAGGAGTAATTTTAGCAGAGGTTTTCTGATAGCCCAGCTACAGCACCACAGAGGCACTACCTACACTATCTTTGCGCCAACATAGGGACTTAGTTTTCTCTGGTAACCACTGAGATCAGCAGGGGACAACGACAAGTAATGTATGTGAATATAAAGGATCCATGAAACCTAAATTAAAAGGCTTAGCAGAGCAAAGGATGTGCATTATATTTTTAAAGATCACACGCAATGACAGGACAGTTAAAGATGAATAGGATGGAAAGAGATTTAGCTTTTAGGAATTCCATGGCCTTTTGAAAAAGTTTGGAAATGTAATATTTTCTAAAGGATTTCTTAATCATTCCTGTCTTGTCCACCGTGAAGAAAATGTGATGTTTGCATTTTTCTGGATTTCTGAATCTTTGCCATTTGGACTTGTTTAGCAAACTCTCTCCTGAGATGTAATACAATGTGAATAAAACCCAGCCCAATCCATAGCAAATACAAATCGTATTCATTTATCCTTTGGAGTACAAACTTCAACCGTAACTAAATACAATATGCTGGCTCTTTTTGTGCTTTTTATGAACTTTTGAAGCAGGTTTGTGATGAATAGATTTTATAGGATTATGCAGTTATAGTTTGCTTTTAAATATTTCAGAAAGAAATCATAAACATGACCTCATATGTTAATAAATCAATTATGGAATGCTGTTTTATACATATGTTCAAAATATGACCCTATCCGAGACTCTTTAAATGAGTACTAAGAAATAACTTTAAAATCTTATTTAGGAGTCTCTGGTTTTCAAAACACTGGATGGAATTCTGCTGTTCCACATAAAGGGAAAGAAGTACTTTCCTTAACCTAAATTTATATTGTTTCTAATATAGTAAATATTAAAGCCATGTTGAGGGTGTGACATTTGCTCTCTATTAGGCCTCTTCTCCCTTTACTTTCTCATCCAAGTTGAAACTCAGAAGTGAAGGACAAGGAGCACAGGAACCTGCCAACAGACTGAGTCACTGGCCCGGGCCTCGGAGGAGCCCACGTTCTCAGCTCTATGCTGTTTTTTTAAAATGTCCCTCTTGGATGGGAAGGGACTAGAGGAGGAAGTGCAACATTCATGATTCAAATTTTGTTCGGATTCTGTGTTTTTTGTCCACAGGATTACGAGGCTGTGTTTGCCTTCATCACAGTTGAATTTTTAGAACTGTAATTTATCCATTTTTCAATGTGACGCTCAGAGTAGCTCCGGCCCTTCTCTGTGTATAAGGAAACGAGGATTCTTTCGTTATCTAGAAGTGCACTTTTTAAAATATCTTTTTAGTCTTTTGCTTGCATTTTCAATAAATATATTTAAGAATATGTAAGTTAATGTTTCCTTTCTACCACAGATATTTGGATCTCATTATTCAATGCTTAACGCCATAACCAAACTCATCTCTGGAAATAGAAATGTTATAATTTTCAACTAAGGGCAGAAAACATTGCCTTCCTCCAAATGCTACTTTTGAATCATTGCTCTGAGCATGAATTCATGTTAACAAATATTTTTTAAAAAAGATTAAAAGTGCAAGATGTAATAATTTTCAACTTACAATTCTGTGTTCAGACTTTTATAATTCTAAGGCTGAAGGTGGGCCTTAACACCTCAAATTCAGTGCACTGGATTCTTAAACCAGCTGTTTCAAATGTGTCTGATTTCAGAGCCAGCCAGGCAATATAAATGATTACAGCAGCCCTTCAGTGGAAACATAAGGCCATTGAGAGTAGATGGGCCGTGCCAGTGGGAAAAAGCATCCACAGCCTAAGAGATGCAAGTGTGATTTTGTTTTCCAGTGCTATCTTGCCAAATAGATAGAATGCCCCCGTTGCTTGATTGAAATGAACTGTGATTCCTATTTTGTATTACTTACAAAAATCAACTCAAAACAGATCATAGACGCAAATTGAAAACCTCAACTATAAAAATTCTAGAAAAAAACAAAAAGAAAAACTGTGTGCAGAGATCTTAGATAATGATCCTGAAGCATGATCCAGGGGAAAAGTTGATTTGATTAATATTAAAACTTAAAATAAATAAATAACATAAAAATATTACAACTTCTACTGTTTGAAAGATGCTGCGAAGACAATAAAAATATGAATTGAAGTTGGAGGAATGCATTCTTTATCAGAATACGTTTGCGTCTAGATACCAAACTGTTGTAATGAGAAGACAAACAACCCAATTACAAGAGGCAAAAAAGCAGAAATTGTACCACAGAAGATATATAGATGCCCAATAAGCAAGTGTTCAGTATTCATAGTGGCCATAAATTAAAATCATAATGCAGTGCCAGTGAGCACCTGTGAGGATGTGAGGATGTGAAATTTGGAGTGGGTGCTACTGGCAATGCACAGCGCTACAACCAAAGTAGACCATTTTGGCAGATTCAGGAAAGATTACACATTTACTTTATGATCCAGCTACCCTACACCGAGATGTTTGCCCAAGAGAAACCAACATAGTACACATGAATGTTTGTGGAACCCGTTTATGACGGCCCAAACCAAGAAGCTATTCAAACTCCTTTGAACCGGTTAGTAACTAAACAACTGTGGCATTTCCGTGTAGAGGATGTCACGGCACAAGCAGGAGGAGTGAGCTAAGGGTGCCCCCAGTCACACTGATGAGTCTCCAAATACCGCACAGAGTGAAAGAGGCGGATAAATGAAGAGGACACATGGTCTGCCCTAGTCCCCCCAGGCGTACCATAGACTAGGAGGCTTAAACAATGAACATTCATTTCTTACAGTTTTGGAAGATGGAGAGTCCAAGATCAAAGCACTGGATGAGTCAGCGTCTGTAAGGGCTGATTGGTGATTTATAGACAGTGGTCTTTAAGCTGTGTTATGGTTAGATCTAAAAATGACTTCCAAAAGTCTCACGTCCGGTGGTGGGACAGAAGTGGTGAGTCACCGGAGGCCTGTCCTGGAAGGGTGAATTCCGGTCCCAAGCTCCTGCTTTCTCTCTCTGCTTCCTCATTGCTGTGTGTTGAACAGCTTTTCTCCACCATGCCTTTCTACCATGTAGTTTCTGCCTTGGAGCCAGGGAGTGAATCTTCTGAAAAGCCCTCACCTATGGAAACAGGGCGAGAAAACTCCCTGGGGTCTTGGTTTTAAGGGCATCAATCCCATCCAAGAGGACTCCACCCTTAAGATCCAATCACCTACCAAAAGCCCTACCTACTAATACCATCCCATGGGAGGTTAGATTTTAACACATGAATTTGAAGGGAACATAAAAATTCAATCCATTGTACTGTTTGATTTAATTTACACAAGATTTTAGAAATTGCAACTAATCTATTAGCAAGCAGATCAGTGGGGACAGGAGAGTTTAGAGTAGATGGAAGGGATCATACAGGACATGAAGAAACTTTTATAGGTTCATCTTTATCTTAATTGTGTTTGTTTCATGAATGCACACGTGTGTCAAGCCATCACACTTATACTTTAAGCATGAATAGTGTATTGTATATCAATTAAGCCTCAGTAAAACTGCTAATAAAAAAAGAAAAAGGTCACTTTATACAAAAAGGCTTCAGCACACTTCTCCAAACCACTTTACCTTACTATCACTGGCTGAAAACATTGCCTAAGTCACAGAACTACTCTAGGTGGGAGACTTGACACTGTCATGTGTCCTATCACCCTTACATCCGGCCACAGCACGACTGTGGGAACCTGCATCACACCTGCACTTCCTCTGCTGCTGAACAGAAAATTCCTTCTGTTCCTGCTGTCTGAACCACTGCTTCCAAAGTCTGGGGTGATTGAATCTGACTGATGGGGCTCAGGTCCGTGAGCTATTTGTTAGGAAGGTTGTGAAAGTGTCCGGCATTGCCTCCTTCTCCAATGGCTGTCGTCTGTGCCATCATGTGTGTCGTGAGCGGTCTATACGTATGTGCCTTATTGGTGTGTGTCCTCTATTATTATCAACCGATTGATCGATGAGTTGAACAAATGCAAGAATGAATGAATAAGTCTTTGTCCTGATTTGCACCTTGGAATCTCAGCAACATGCCTCCTCTACTGCTCATTGTCGGAGGAGAGGCAGCTACAGGCCTGAGCACTTCAGTGGAGACGTTGGAAAAGACACGTCAACTATTTTCAGGGGGTAAATGTGCTTTAATATTCCAATTCAAATCCACGCTTCTCCTTTTTTTCTAAATCACAGTGAGAATGTTAATGTCCCCCAGTTTAGTTCTGACTCCTTCTAGAGAATATAAAATAGTGATTCTAAGCTGAAGAATTCAATTCCTTAACTGAAAAAACACCTTACATTATGTTTTTCTTTGATTATTTGTTGACCAGAATCATAGTCTTGTATATATGGTTTGAGAGAGCCCTCAAACCAGTTTGTAACTAAAACCACTATTTGCTTTTGGCTGTACATAGCAAAATTTGATTTGTGATGATAGGATTGTCAATCTAATAAAACAACTGCAATTTCTCTAGCTATTTACCTTTAAATCTCAGCATTACACTTGCTACAGATGATATATGAAAGTAAAATATTTGCACAGTGGTGTGATTCAGTGCAGGGAAGAGGTAGTCCTGCACCTGAGGGAGAGGAGGGGCTCAGGCAGACATCCTCAGAACCAACATTTTTGTAGGTGAGAAGCAAATTCCATTGTTGCACGTGCTCTGTGGATGTGCCCCAGGTTAGGTCACTGCCCTGGTGGCAGCTACTGACAAATGCTGGAGGGCTGAAACATAATCAAGATCTCAGCTTTGGTGTGTTGGGGGTGGAAAGGCAGGTGACAGGCTGATTGAATGCATCAAAGTTCCTCTATGTGGTCCTGTCATTAGAAGAACTAACTCAAGCAAGTTCTCCTAGGTAATTGGAATTCCTAGGTGTTTTTTCTTTCTTTCTTTTTTTTTTTTTTACAACTTTGCAAATGTTTTCAAATCTTTTGGAAACCTAGTGCCCTTGGGAGAGCTCCAGCCTTCCTCTCCTCTCTCTGTCCCTCCACTAGGGACACAAGGGGAGGGGTTTGAAACCCAGTGTGCGTCTGAGGGAAGACCCTGCCTATCAGATTGTGATGGTTTAAGACAGCTCGTTAAACAAAACCAACTTTAATTTGCTTCAAGAAAAGCTCATTTTGTTGTTAATTTAATTTCAGCAAAAGGCCTATGTAGAAGGTGTCCCAGGAATTTCTATAAGATCTATTTATCCAACCCAGGGGGATTATCTGGCTCTTATAAGCTAATCCGCTTGGAAAGTATGTCTCAGCTTCATGAGGAAGCATGTGATACTCTTTACATTATGAGTATTGGGGTTTGATCTGGAATAAATGAGGAAGATAGCACTCTCACCTATGTCTCAGTCTCTGCAGACAAGTGAGCTGTTCCGGGGGAGGTGGTAATACTTATTGAAATTTCTTTTTAGTGTGAGAGAATCAAACAATGCATTTAATGCAATTGCCAAGTTGCCATACAGAAATTGGTTGCAACGAATTCAATCAGTATTTACTGAGTCGCTACTGTGTGTCAGGCACAGTTACAGATACTGAGCTAAGGGATTTCAGGGACAGAGGACTCTGCCCTCAGAGGCTCACATGCAAGTGGAGGAAGTCAGCTGGGGAGAGGGTGAACAGCGCAAAATGTGCTAGGATCAGATAATAAGCAATGCCGTGAAGAAACATCACACAATGAAGAAGAATGAGATCAGAGGAAGGTTGAGATTTTAAGTCTCAAGCTCGAAGCAGGCCTCTTTGGGAAAGTGATATTTGATCAGAGAAGGGAACAAGAGGCAGGAAAGCAGAAGAGGAGATTGACCAAGCTGAGAGGACAGCACGGCTCCTGGGACAGGGATCACAAGGAAGCCAGAGTGGCAGGGAGGAAGTAGTAGGGACTGAGGCTGGGGTATGAGTTTGCATAGAAGCAGTTCACACAAGTCCTTCCAAGTACAGGGGAGAAGTTGGGGTTTGACTCCTGGTGTTGTGAAATTGAAACATGGTGTCGAAGATGTAGTGTGCTCAAGCATGAGGTTCGTTTGGAGATTAATTTGATTGTTTTCTTCTTTTTCCTTTCTGATTCTTCGAAATAATGTCTAAGGGCAAGGAGTCTTAGGAAATAAGGGCAGAGACAAATGTTGATTATTAAATAAATTTTATTTGAATCATGATATGGGCTAGTCTCTTTTTTAAAAAGACTTTTAGATTAATAAACTTTATATTTTCGAGCAGTCATAGATACATAGCAAAAGTGTAGAGTTCCTGTGTATCCTGTTCCACACAGGCACAGCCTCCCCACAGTAGGTATCCTTCACAGCCCCATATCTGTTGCAACTAACACACCTACAATGGCCCATCAGTGTCACCTGAAGTCCACAGTTTACACTAGGGTTCATTCATAGTGTTGTACGTGCTATAGGGCTTTGTAAACATAGAATGGATCTCACATATCCACCACTGTGTATAACATAGGACAGTGTCACCACCTTAAACATCTGTGCCATGCCTATTCATGCCTCCCTCGCCTAAGCCTCTGGAAATCACTTATATTTTACCATCTCCAAAACTTGACCTTTTCCAAAATGCCATATAATTGGAATTCCACAGTATGTAGCTTTTCCTGACTGGCATTTTTTTTTTTCACTCAGTCATACGCACTTAGGCTTTCTCCATGTTTTTTCATGGTTTGATGGATCATTTGTTTGTAGTGCTGAATAATATTCCATTGCCTGGTTGAATACAATTTGTTTATTCATGTCCTGAAGGACACAGAGTTGCTTCTATGTTATGAAGAAGCCTGCCACCAACACCCATGGGCAGAAGTTGTCCTATGCTTTGAGCAAATGTCAAAGAACATGATTGCTGGATCATATGGTAAGAAACTGTGAGGATGCCTTCTTAAATGGCTGTACCAGTTTGCTTTCCCACTAGCAGCAAACAAAAATTCTTCTTTTTCCACATCCTTGCCAGCATTTGATGCTGTTAATGCTTTTGATGTTGGCCATCTTAATAGGTGTGTAGTGGTAGCTCATCGTTTTAATGTGCAATTCCCTAATGACATGTGATGTTGAACAGCTTTTTGTATGCTTACTTGCCATCTGGATCTTTAGTGAGGCACTGGATAGCCTCTTTTACACCTCTACTCTTGCTGTTCTAGCTCCTTATCATTCAAGTTATCATCATCTACAAGAAAGGATTGTAAATAGGGAAGGGGGGGTGAAGGGAGGGCAGGAGAATGGGGAAAAAATAAGAGCCAAGATACATCATGTAAAGGTACAAGATCCCAATGATGAATGTAACTGTATTGTGTATCTAAAAGGTACCAATAAACTCAATGAAAAACAAAAGAAGAAAGAAAGGATAGGTCCTTTCTCCATTGCTTGAGCCAAGGGCTTAGCATACAAGTCTGATTGGGTAAACTGGCATAGTTTGAGTTATTGTTTCATTTGGGTGCCTATCGTCCTTGCTGGATGCTACAAGGTAGACATGAGCTCTGTTTTTGTAGAAAAGAAGTTTAGGGAGCAAGGACAGATATTAATCCAGAGCAGCACAGATACAATGAACTTAGTTATATATTATTATAGATGCTAGGAAGTAAAAAGATAGGATGCTCTAAGGGCAGAGGTCTCCAACCTTTTTAGCATCAGGGACTGCCTTTGTGAAGGACATTTTTTTCTGCAGACAGGAGGGCAGGGGCGGGGCATTATGGTGCTCAGACAGTAAAGGAAGCGATGGGAGTGGTTATCTATACAGACGAAGCCTAGCTCCCGTCCTGCTGCTCACCTCCTCATATGTAGCCCAGCTCCTAACAGGAGTTAGGGATCCCCGCTCTAAGACATGGATTGGCAAATTATGGTTCGTGGATTCAATATGTCCCACTGCCTGTTTTTTTTTAAACAAAATATATTATCGGACCACATTTTGTGCTCATTCATTTACACATTATCTATGAATGATTTCTGCTACAACTGCAGAGTTGAGCAGTCGCTACAAAGACCAGATAGGCAGCAAGGCTGAAGCTATTTACTCTCTGACCCTTCGTAGAAACAGTTTGCTGCCCCTACACTAAGCACATCTAACATGAGAGATCTAATCTCGGGAATCAGGGAGGCTTTCTGAGGAAGTAGCATTTACAGTAAGAGAGAGGATTGAAGACAGGCTGGCCAGGCAGTTTGGGGAGGGGCAGGATGTGGAGATTAAATTGGGGAATGTGTGTAGTTCCGGGTGAAAAGGACAGAATGAATGAAGACCCTGAATCAGCCGGGTCTTGGTGCTTTAGAGGAACACAGAGAAAGTTGGTATAGCCGAGGCTCACTGTAAGGCTTAAAGTTCAAAACGTGGAGGGCACTGGATCTGGAAGGGCAGGGCTCCTGATGATAGCCCCAGCTAAGATGCAATGTGCTGTCAGGAGAGGGAAAGGATGCCAAGATCTCCAGAACACCAAAGGTCACAGACCTAAGGCAATAAGTCCTTCCTGCCTACGGGACGTGGACTTCACCCATCAGAAGTTGAGGGACTCCCTTTTCTGTTCCTTTCTCAGCTGAGGCCATGAGTTAAGATACATTCTCCTTCAAACTGGGCAGGCCAAAGGCCAGCAGGTACAGGCTCTGAGGTGAAAGGGAGCCCTGCGTGGAGCTCCAGGGAGGGAAGGGATCCCAGACACTGGAGAGCAGCAGGTGAGAGGCTGCGCGTTGGCTCACAGGGCAGATCTGTCAGGGCCAGTCTGACAAGTGGATGCTGTGGAACAAGCAAGCCTAGGGGATGAGGATGAGTGTGGGCCCAGGTGACAGGAAAGAATGACGGACAGAGTGGGGAGAGCCCAAGAGGAAGACGCCAGCACCTGCCTGTCTCTCACCAAATCCTACTCGGCTCTCCAGTCACTGAATTAGAAATAGGGTTCTGAGGCTAAGGCTGTTGATGGGTGGTAGAGCACTTTCCTGGTGTACACAGGCCCGAGAGTGTGCATGTGTGTGTGTATATATATATATACACATATATAGTCTCTGCTGGCTGACTGTCGTATCATAATAAACATGTGTCGATGTTTGCCATATGAATCATGCTGCTGTACATGTTCTCCTCTTGCAATTCACAGTCTGCATAGTCTGCATAACTGTTCACACACTCTCTCTGTCTCTCTGTCTCTCTCTCTCCCACACA
>NW_022900920.1:19262331-19345270 GCF_012274545.1 Fukomys damarensis | reverse complement strand
CACACACACACACACACACACACACACACACACACACACACACACACACACACACACTGTGGGCCTGAGGCTAATTCTAGAAACAATTCAAAAGCCGCCCTGCTTTTCCAGCACCATAGGAATTGAGCTCATTGCCGTGGACTCAGCAGTTTCTCCAGGCCACTGTTTCTAGACAGTCACTTCCGAGAATGATCTAAGAGGGCTGAGGATTTAGCCCAGTGGTTCCGCCACACAAGGTCCCGAGTTTGATCCCTAGTACCCCCCCAAGAATGATCTAAGTGCAAATACCCCTACAGTGTTCCAAAAAGCCTGCCCCCTTCGTTTTCTGCCTGGGAGCCTAAAACACCGGCACTATTACACCCTCCCGCTGGAACATCAAGAGCTCCTGAGGGACCGGCAGCATCCAGGGAGAAGGAAACAGCTATTTGTAAGCGGTGCCTAAGAGGACCGGAGACACTGACGCCCAGGATACATAGAGGGAAGCAGAGGAGGAGTTATTCATGGTATCTTGCTCATCACAGGCAAGTGAGAATACCTGTCAACCGGGAAGAGAGGAGATGCTGAGGACAATCCTGCTGCACATACATTGGGTCAGAGCAGGCTTTTGGCCGCAGTGCACCCTCAGAGTAGATCTGTCACTGCAGAGAGTCTGACACTCCTGTCTGGAACGGAAACTGTAACAAGGAGTGCCCCCCCCCAAAATTTTTGTAAGTCCACCACAGAAATGAGTCAGTTCACAGTGAGACAGGAGCATCTCTGATACCAGTGTGCAGAATGGGCGGGAGACGTGAGAAGAGACGGCGTGGAGAGAGAGGCCTCGGGAATGCGTGGGACTCCTGAGAGGGGCAGTGTGGGGACGAAACACTCTCACTCTGCACGTCCTGCACACACAAGGCAGCTGCCCCGGCCGGGCTATGCACTCCCAACAGATTCGGCATTCATCCCTGGTGGGAGTGGAAAATGCTCCCGTGCGACAACCCTACCCTGAGCGAAGAGGAGGGACCACAGCTGCCATGCACATCCTCTCACGTCGTGACCCACCCTCTGACGTGCTTCGTCTCATCTCCAGAGTCGGATGGAGTGGGACAGCTAGACACGAAGTCCCTGCCGCCGCCCTCCTGTGTGAAAGAGAGGGCATCGCTACGGGGCATGTTTCCATTTTCTTGTCTGCTTTTCTTGGCAAAGCCCCTTCCATAGCTTCAGAGGGAAACAGTCCAGGTGAAAGCATTTCGGAAGCACTTACATAATAATCCTGTCTCACGCAGGCTTAGAAAATAAATCAGCTTTTCCTGAGGAGGTGACAAGCCAGTGTGACCCGTTAACCGTTGTCGAGCTTTTCCCCAGAGCCCGGAGGGCCCTCCAACTCGAGCCCGGCCCCCTTAAAAGTGTCCCGCAGAAGCCTTGCCTAGAAGACGCTGCCGTGACTGCTGCAGGCGAGACAACGTCTCATTCCCCACGTTCTTTTCAGAAGACACTGCCCACCAGCACCCTGTAATAGATCTCACTCGTGAGCCGATGAACACAGTTCCAATCAGTTTCTGCAGATGAAAATGTTAATAACTTTGCACTTTCTCCCTACATGGAAACACTTGTATACACACGCTCACCTCCCCCAAACCTAGTGCACATTAGATAATGAAAACAAACAGAAAATTCCTAGCAATATATTTTTTGATACAATTCTACATCTTCACAGAAACCATCATCACAAGTTGCTACTTGCCTGCATACATCTAATCATTTTCTTTTTTGAGTTGCACAAGGAACCACCAGCAAATGATCACTGTTTAGTTACAGAAGAAAGTCAAAATAGATTCTCTTTTTTTTTTCAGACTTCTATCCGACGCATGATGCTGATTGATCTAGGCTAAAGGCGCTTGGCACATTTTCCCATGAGTGTCTGAAGCAGTCAACTCCTCGGGAGTCATCAGCATTGGAAAGGCAGGGGGTGGAAAAGACAGGCAGGGTGGGTAGAAGTTGGGGAGATGCCTTCTGAGGCCAACGTGTTTACTGGAACCATATAGTCTTCCCATGAAACTAAAACTCGGGATACCTTCAGTGCCGTCCTCCCAAGTTATACTTGAAAACCCCCAGTCTTTGGGGCCAAGTAACCTGGCTTATAAACACTGTAAGTTTCTGGCATCTAGGATGGATCCTTTCATGCACTCACAGAGATCGGCACCCTCTTGCCTGTTTCCCCTCCAAGCCTATGCCCACTGCTGCTGTCTGTCTCCGAAGAAAATCACCTGCTCTTGCTTCTCTCTGATCTGATGGTGGATGTATTACAGGTGCTTAAAAACAGGCTAGGTTTTAATTTTGTCTGATTTTTTAAAACATTTTTTCCCCTGCGAACTTATCTGTCCTTTTAGCTTGGAGACAGATAGGCTCTTGGATGGAGGTGCATTTCCAGCTGCTATGTGGGTTGTTCTCACTCTTTTCAGCCACAGAGACCTCTGCATGCTTTTTTTCCACTCTATCGCCAGCCCCACCTTCATGGAAAATCATCAGCACTCAAAGGCTGCTCTTCCTGCGACCTCCTGTGGCACTGAGCCTTGTTGTCAGCTTGATTGGCTTGAGAGACACCTGGACAATTGGCAAAGCCAACCGGCATCTGTGGGATGCTTCCAGAGACCGTCAGCCTGTGAGTCAGTGGACTGAGGGGTGAGACCCACCTGGCGTGTGAGTGGCACAGTCCAATAGGCTGGGGACCTGGGTGCAAGGACAGTGGGACAGCCACCCATGCATAGGCACAGACATGTGCACAAGCTCTGTCCTTCTGCAGGGCTGCGGTTTTGCTGCTGTCACCGCTAGGAAACATCAGACTCCAGCTTCTCCCACCTTTGAAGGCAGACTCGCAGCAGCGACTCTGGGAGCTTCTAGGCGGTCAGCCCCAGACTAGGGCTGCATCATCGCCCCCTCTTGTTCTCACTTCCAGTTTCTTGGGCTGAGCAGCTGCTACTGATTTCCCCAGCAGTCGGGCCTGCAGACATCTCCAGCCTTTCAGCCCACCAAGTAAATTCCCTTTTAATTACATGTGCATTCTGTCGGTTCAGGGCCTCTGGAGAACCCTGGTGACACCGACTCTGTTCCCTGGAGGGCAGCGGGGACTCCCGGCCCCACCCCTGGAACCCTGGCCAGCACCACGGCTCTGGAGATCTTTGATTCAGGGATGAGTAAAACGAGTTCAATCTGCTCATTGCGAAGATGAAGAAAGTGAGATTTAAACAGAAAGCTTTGCCCCACGGAAATTTAGTTGAAGACAAAGACAGACATTGAGTTTTCCAGATCGCACTTTGTAAGTCAAAACAGTCTAGATTTAGTGCCTCCAAATAACTGGGGGCATAGGGGGAAGGGCTCAATCCTTTATTCTCAAACTGTAAGATCCATGAATAACTGGTCAGACTTCCTGGTTCTCTATTTTTTAAAGATATTCTACCTTTTATATAAAAATATTATAACTCACTTAAGAATTAGAAATACTTTCAGGGTGTGGTGCACAGCCTGTGATCCCAGCATTGGGAGGCTGAGACAGGGAGTATCACTGGGAGTTCCAGGCCACAGGAGCCTATCTCGAAAACAAACCAAAACACTGGAAATACTTGAAGATCAGGAAGAAGGAAAAGAAATCAGTTATACATTAGAATGCCAAAGAAAACCACTGTAAACATCTTGATGCATTCAGATCGCAGCTCCACTGTGTTTTCATGTGAAAATACTTTTTAAAAACACTGCTGTAATCATCCTGTGATTTTCTGTACTTTGCTTTTTATTTTAATATTACAGCATTATCTTTCCTCCAGTTATTACAAAATCATTGTAAATAGAATTTATATGGCTTTATAATTTTTCAGGAAATTCATGTAACAACAAAAAAATTACTAATGGTTCAATTTTAGATTATTCCCAAGCCTTTCTTATTATAAATACTATTGCTATGAATATCTATGTGGGAAAGAGGCATGCTTCCATTTGTGGAATATTTTTCCTGAGAATAGAATCCCAGTAGTAGAATTACTGGATCAATATCAAATAATTCTCAAGTAATTTCCCAGGTCAGATTTTACATTACTTGTAACTCACATTGTCAAAAAATGTTGTCCAAAGAATAATATAAGTTTATATGGTATCTAGGAATATACAAAAGGCTATTTCACCATACCTTGGTAAACACCGGTAGTTTCTTTTGTCACTTAAAAACACTTCCTAATTTGCAAAATAAAATCAATATGTTTGAGTTGTTTCAGTAAAGTGGGACATTTCTCATTTAAAACACTTGGTTATATTTTTATTATTTAAAAATGTGTGTGTGGTCTTGCCTATTTGTCTATTAGATTATTATCAATTTGTATGAGCTTTGAAACTATTATAGGTACAGTTCCCATACTGGCTTCATACTTTCCCAGTTTTTGCTTGCATTTTTATAAAGCTTTTATTGATGTCAAGTAAATTGCACAAAGTGTGCTCTTAGATAAATGTTGATCAACACAATCAAGATAATAAATTTATCTATCACCCCAAAAGTTTGCTCCTACTTGTCTGTTACGGGGCACTGATCTGCTTCCTGACACTAGATCCACATTTTCTAGAATTTATTTTTGTGGAATCACACAGTTTGTACTCTTGCTTTTTTGGTCTTCTCTTACTCAACATTACTAGCTTGGAATTGACCTATGTTGTTTCACCTATCCATGGTTCATTCCTCTTTCCACTCCTGTGTGGGGAGTCTTCCATGGTGTGAATCGCACCAGTTTAGTTACTTGTTCACCTACTGATGGACATGGTGGTTGTTTCCAAATTTTGTCTATTTTATAAATAAATCTACTATAAACACTCACAGATGCATCTTCCTACGCCATATGCTTTCATTTCTCTTGAGTAAATTGCTGGAAGTGGAATGGCAAGATTATAAGGTAGGTAGGTAAAAATTTAACGTTTTCCAAAACTGACTCACTGTTTGCAAAGTCTCTCTGCCACTTTACATTCCCGGGGAAATACGGTAGTTGCAATTCCTCCATATCCTTGCCAATACTTGCCGTAGTCAGGCTTCAATTTTGGTCATCCTAACAGGTGTGTGGTAATATCTCGTGACAGCACTAGTTTCTACTTCCCTATTCTTTAATGACGTCAGCATCTTTCCATGTGCTCTTTATTTATTTCTTTATGGAAAGTCTTTTCAAACCTTCTACCCATTTTTGCTTTCTTAGTATTGTTTTGAGAGTTTTTTATATATTAATTACCAGATGGACAGCATGCAAATGTTTTCCTCCAATCTGTGGTTTTTTTGTTCACTGGAATGGCAATGTCCCTTGAACAGCATAAATTTCAAATTTTTATAAAATCCAGTATATCACCTGGCTCCTTTATGGACTATGTTTTTAATGCTATATCAAAGCATTTTTTTGCCTAATCCAAAGTCTCACAGGGCTTTCTTCTCAAAAATTCATAGCTTTACACTTATTTGCAAATGAATATCTTGTCCTTCTTGCCCATTTAAAGAAAGGACTGTCTTTTTGCCATGGAACTGCCTTGTACTTTTGCTGAAAATCAGTTGTCTGTACATGTTTAAGTTTATGTCTGGACTCTATTCTTTTCCACTGATCACTTAGTCTATCTTTATGTCAATAACAGTGTCTTGACTACTATAATTTTATATATCTTAAAGTCAGGCATTTTAGTCTTCCAGGAGGGTTATTTACTTTTTTGATAGTTGTCTCTGCTACTCCAGACTGGTTTTTGTAGGGATTTCCAGAATACCTTAGTAAATTTCTACAAAAACATCAGCTGGCAAAATGATCATGATTGATTTATAGGTCAACTAAGGAAACAATATGTACAGCACTTTAAGTTATTGATGACAACTTATTGAGGGTATCAATCTATCTAAGTTTCCTTTAGTACTGTTTAGCTATGATTTTATAGTTTTCGCTATCTTTACATCTATATTAATCCAAGTTTTCTTTAGGAATAGATCTTTATTCAGATCTATTTAAGGATAATTACTTTTCAGGTCTAATCCTAAGTACTGTATTTCATATAATGCTATTAGAAATGATATTGCTTTAATAATTTTAGTCCTAACTATTGCTGGGATACAGATATAGATGCAAATACTTTTTATTTTGCATATTGATCTTAAGCTTCTAAACTCACATTTTAATAGTATTTGGAGAGATTTTTATCATATTTTCCTTAGATCATTATGTCATCTGCAAACACAAACAGTTTTACTTCTTTTCAATCTGATTGACTTTTACTTGTTATTCTGACATATTTACTAAAAATTCTATTAAATGTTAAATAGAATTGGTAAGAGTAGACTTTCTGTCTTGTTCCTGTTCTTGGAAGAAAAACATTCAATCTTTTACCACTAGGTGTAACATTATCTGTAGGTTTTCAGACGCTATTTATCAGCTTGGAAAAAGGTCCTGTTTATTCCTACTTCACTGAGTTTTTCCAAAGGAATGGTTGATGGATCTTGTTGTGATCATATAGTAGATTTTCTTTGCTTATTTAAATTATTAAATAATAATGTTATTAATTAATTATTAAATTATTTATCAGCTTGGAAAAAGGTCCTGTTTATTCCTACTTCACTGAGTTTTTCCAAAGGAATGGTTGATGGATCTTGTTGTGATCATATAGTAGATTTTCTTTGCTTATTTAAATTATTAAATAATAATGTTATTAATTATTATTATTAAATTATTAATAAATAAATAATAATTATTAAATAATAATGTTAAATTGTTGTTGCTTTTCTAATATTAAATCCCCTCTATATAATCATCATGATAATTACTGTTTTATATATTATCGGACTCAATTTGGCTGAAGTTTTCCTTAGAATGTTCACTTCTGTGTTCATTGGTCTATAGGTGTTTTTGTTATATCCGTTTGCTTTATCTATCATTCTGACCTCATAGAACAAGCCGAGAAGAGTTCCCTCATTTTCAGTTCTCTAGAAGAGTTTGTATTGCTTTGCCACTGTTAATTTTTCCAATGAAGAATTCGCCGGCAAAAAACACTTGGGCCTAAAGGTTTTTTTGTAGAAAGGTTTTGAACTACATGCTCAACTTCGGTGGACAAGGAACTGCTCAGGATATCTGTTTCTTCTTGAACGCACTTTGATAGTTTGAGTCTTTTAAGCAATTTGTGCTTGCTAAGCATTTGAATTGGTTGACACAAAAGTGCTCATAAAAGCCCCCTTATTCTCTTAACATTTGTAGACTCCGCAGTACTTGTCACTTACTACTCTCACTCTTGATAATGGTGACTTGTGTTTTCTCCCTTTTTCCTGGTTAGTATGGTACAGATTTTTCAGTCCAATTGATCCCCTCAAGTGACTGATTTCTGGTTTGTTATTTCTATTGTTTTTCTGGTTTTTTATTCCTTTGACTTCTGCTCTGATCTATGTGTTCTTTTCTTCTTACTATGGGCTTTATTTGCCCTTCTTTTTCTAACACTCTAAAGTGAAAAATGAAGTCATTGATTTTGATTTTTTTCTTTCTTAACATAATCATTTAGTGCTATAAATGTGACCTGAAGTACTGTTATTAGGCATTGTACAATATTTGATATGTTGCATTCACATTTTATTTCAGAGGCAATTATTTTCTAATTTCCTTTTTTATTTGTGACTTATTTAGAATTTGAAGTAAGTTATTTTCTAAATATTTGCTACTTTGCCAGATATCTTCCTGACACTCTTTTCTATTTAACTTCATTTTAGTCAGGAAAATGTATTGTCTTGACTTGAATTCTTTTTAATTTTTTTGAGCATGTGTTTTTATGGACCAGAATATAGCCTTCAGTAAAAGTATTATATGTCTTTAAAAATCGTGTATATTCTGTTATTGGGTGGAGTTTTCCATACATGTCAATTAGATCGAATTGGTTGGAAGGGCTGTTTACATAGTCTATGTTGTTAGTGAATGAATGTCTGCTTCTCTAACAGAAGGGTATTCAAATCACTGGCTCATAACTGTGGATTTTTAAATTCTTCTCTACAGTCCCATTGGTTTTGTTTATGTAATTTGAAGCTCTTAGGCATTTAGTGTCATTATGCCTCTTGATGAAGCAGCCCCCTTTTTCTTACAAAATGACCTTGATTTCTGGTAATTTTCTTTATTCTGAAATCTACTTTATTATTAATATCACCTCTCCAATTTTCTTTTGATTAGTGTTGGCATAACATATATTTTTCATTCATTTACTGAAACCTCTTTGTGTCTCTATAAGTTGTTTTTCCTGTGGACAATATATTCAACCTTACAATTTCTGCAGTTAATTGGGATGCTGAGATCACTGGCAGTTATTGTATTTAACAATACAAATAACCTGAAGTCTAGCATCATGCTATTTGTGTTCTATTCATTCCTTCTGTTCTTTCTTCCCATTTCCCTTCTTTTATGTCTGCCTTCATTTGGAATCACTGAATATTTTTGTTACTCTATTTTATCTCTTTTGTTGGTTGACTAGTCATAAGCCTTTGTTGCTATTTAGTAGTTTATTTAGGGTTTATACTGTACATCTGTGATGGTTGATTGATTGTAGCAACTTGAGCAAGAAAAGCTCACCTAAATTGGCTCAGAAATTCCACACCCCAGGGTGCAGAAGACCCACCCTTGGGCGCTTGTCACCTAGAAGGTATAAAGAGGAAATGAAGAGGCTGATCTGCTTCTGTTCCTTTGGAAGAGCTCCAGGCTCAGCCTTCACCTTGGATGTCATCCGCTGCCTTCCAGTGCAAACTCTTCACCCTGCAGCACAGATCTCTCAGACTTCTGATGCAGACTCTTCAACCTTTCATCACAGACCCATCGGCCTCCTGATACGGACTTGCGCAGGACAGTGAGCTCCAGACTTTTGACTGGATCCTTCAGTCTCCGGTGTGCAGCCAGACCCTCTGCACTCTTTATCCGACTCTGTGGGTGGCCACTGTAAGCCAGTCTTGTACATTCTTGTCTATATCTATTTCTCCAGTAAACACTGGCAGATATAACATCCTTATTGCGATTTGCCTTCAGATGGCATTATGTGTTCCAAACACCTCTCTGTTATTATTTTATCGAATCGTGAAATATTATTTAGAAATATTTTAAAACCAAACAAAAGAAAAACAAAAACTTATTTAACTCATAAGCACCACCTTTTCCTGTATTCCCATTCCTTTAAGAAAACCTACATTTTCATCTGGTATCATTTTCCTCTTGCCTTCTGTAGGATGCTGATTAATTTTTTCCACTTCTGTGTGTCTGGATCAGTCTTTATTTCACCTTGTTTGTGAATTATATTTTTTAAGATATAGAATGATAACTGACATTTTTTTCCTCTCTGTGTTTTATAAAGATGCTATAATATTATCTTCTTATGTCTTTAATCAGAAATCTGCTAGAATTCATGTTCATTATACTGTGTATAATATGAGGTCCTCCCTTGGCTGCTTTATGATTGTTTTAAACCTATTTTTACTTTTGAACAATTTGATCATACTATGAGTAGTTGTATATTTTTTTGTCAAGTATTGCATGATTCAAATTTGTTTGTTTCATGATACTGGAGATTGCTATAGCCCCACAAATATATATATTTATATAATATATATTTTATACATATACATCATATATATTTTAAGTTTCAAGACACATGCTCATTAAGTCACTAAGTTACCCAGGCCTGAACCTGATCTTGTGATCTCTCTTGCCTCAGCCTCCCAAAATTCTAGGATTATAGGTATGCACTACCACACCAACTTGGACTTAGATTTTTTTTTCTCTCTCTGGATTATACATCTCTCATGAAATTAAAAATTTTTTATTTAAAAAAATATTTTTCCTGATCCCCATTTCTCTTTTCCTATGAGAATTCTACTTCAGGATATATTTGGCCTCTCAGTCTCACAACACTTTCTTTAAAAAAACGAAACAAAACAAAAAAAACACCTTTTTCCTTTTGCGTTGTATTTTGATTTTTTTTAAACAATGTCTTCAAATCCACAGATCCTTTCTTCTTTCAAAGTCTAAACTGCTGTTAATTCTCTCCGATGTATTTTCTGTCTCATCTATTGCAGATTTCCTCTTTAGGGTACAAATTTGAGTCTTTTTAAATATTTAATACCTATGATTTTACTTAATGTTTTAAAATATGGAGTACATATAATACTTCATAAGATATTCATATCTGCTGTTTTTCTTATCTATGTCAGTCAGGGTTGGTTTGGATTTTTTGTTGTGGGCCTTATTTTCCCACTTCTCTTGCATGCCTGGTTATTTTTATTTAAATGCCAGACACCATACATTTTAACTTATAGAGTGCTTGATAGTTTAGTTTTGTTTTTTGTTTTTTTGTTTTTTTCCGGGGTGAGTACCAAGGATCAAATTCAGGTCCTTGGGCTTATGAGGCAGGGGGCAGAACCACTGAGCTAAATCCCCAGCCCCTTGATATTTTAGTTTTATTGTAAATATTCTTGAGTTTTACTGTGTGACATAGTTATTAGAAAACACTTTGGCACATTGGAGATTTGCCTTAAGCTTCCTTAGAGGAACCAGAGCTATGCTTGACGTAAAGATATTTATTTCCCACTGCTGAAGTAAGAACCCACGGTGAACTCCCCAGTGCACTGTGAATCGGGGACTTTTTACTCTGGGTGATGGGAGCATACATTGTCTCTGATCCTGTGTGTACACTGGATATCATGACCTCCGGTCCTCTCAGCTGGCATTCTGCCTGGGCTTGGATGGTTTTTTCATGTCAGCTAACTAACCACCAAGCATGCTCTGCAGATTGCTGGAATTCTCCTATGTGCTGCTCTCCTCCCTGACATTCTGCTCATGAACTCTAGCTCCTTCACGCTCCCCAGATTCTCTGCTCCATCTCAGCAAGTTTGCGAGACTGGGAGGCCTCACCAGCTCCAGGCAGTAAGTGGAGGCAATGCGGTCCCAGATCATCATCAGTGAACCTGTCTCCCAAGGATCATCATGGTCTGATATTCGGTGTCTCAGAAATCACTGTATGTTATATTCTCTTGGCTTTTTGGTACATCCTTTCCCTCTAAGTCCATCTTAACTGCAACACAGAGGCCCTTCCAGTGTCCTTTTGAACAAATCCCTTCTGTGCTTTGATCCAGAGTTTAGCTCTATTGCTTGCAAGTAAGAACCTGTCTGATACATCCTGTTTGAATCCAGCAGTCCCTCAAAGGATGGCATCAAACCTCCCACCCTTTGCTGCCTCACTTCCCCTTTTGAGATGCCCGGGAAGATCATGTTACCTGTGGCAGGTGTCTCCACCTCTCAGGTGATTTACAGAGCATGAATAAATGAGTTGTACCCTCACTCCTCCCTCTGCACACCCACTTGGCTCACTGACCAGGCCCCATCCTTGACAGCTCTCCCTAGTCCCTAAGGTTGGATTGGGTCTCCCAACCTAAATATCCCCACAACTTCTGTAGCTCGCCATTTGGTTCTTTTGGTTTAGTTATAATTATTTTTTAAAATCCATGCCCTTCATTCATTTGGGTGTTCCAGGAGGGAAGGAAGTATTCTCTCCTGTCCTTTTCTTTATTCTCTGTGTAGCATCAGGCCCACCACACGTACTTAATAAATCTGTGTTGAATGAATAAGTCAATGAATAAATGCACTTTATTCATAGGGTGATAAAATGAGATCCTCCAGACTGGTCCCTCAGATACTGAGATTTTTTTTTTTTTGTTTTTAATCTTGGTAGTTTCCAAATGCAAGCATGCTACCAACTTAAATTAAGAGAGAATTGTGGTTCCTACAGCAGAAAAAAGAGGCAATTTACCCACCGAGGAGTGATTTTCTGAGACTGCCACCCCAGTAGAATAAGCTTTGTTTCCCCCAAGGAGCAAAGAACACAGCATCCACACCAATCAGACCTAGGAGAGAATTTCAGAAACCAAAGATCACATGTCTTCTGCAAACCAAGAGAAAGCAAGGATGAAACCTGCTGTGGTCACTGGGTTATTTATTTGGCTGTAGACCCTGACCTTCACACTGATTCTCCTTGTTCTTTATCCTGTGCTGTCTCCATGCAATGACTCCCATACTGCACCCCCCATCCCTACAGCCTGTGAAAATAGAGCCCCACAGATAAATTCTGACTGCAGTGGTGTCAGTGACCTGCTGATCTTGTTTTTCTGCAAAGAAAGAAAAACCTTAAAAAATCACATTTTCCATGCAGGACAGTATTTCCTAATATATCCATGTAAGTGGAACTCTGAAACATCCCATCATTTGTCATTAATAATCACGAGGCCCACAAGCAAGTTATTTATATATACAACCATCTGCAGGTACAAGCCAAAGCCAAAAATAAAGGTACCAGTATACTTCATGATATATGCAGGTAGATATATCCTGAACTCTTTTCAACTAAGTATCCAAATTGTCATCATATCTAAAGGAAAGGTATTTTAACACAGCATGGTAGCCCCAACCAGCATGATTTCTAGCTGTGAATTCATCCTGGGATTGCTTTTTATAGCCAACTACTCTTCAGCTAATGTGTTATTTTTCCCTTCTGATAATAGCCTACTTAATGATTTTTTTTTAAAACATAAAGTCCTGAAATTTAGTAAGCGGGTTAAATGATAAAGCAACTCACCTTTTTCTTCTTTCTGCTCTTTTGCCTTTTTCTATGCCTTCTTGTTCCTTCAAATTCAAATGAGTGCCTTATGTAGAACACCAGTCCAACAAAGTCCACCACAAAACCAGAAAAAGATAAGTTTATCTCTCCCTCATACAGTTAGTCTATGAACACAGTAAGATTATGAAGATCCTCATTGCTGGGGAGGGGCCACGTGATAGCATCACCACGCTGACCGTGAACTTCTTATTCTCAACAAATAAATCATGGTGCTGGGGAAACTCACCTACCCGAAGAGGTGCCTCTCCATCTACTGATTCATCACCAGGAAAGCTCTGAAGCTCAGAATGACACACGGTCGGGAGCTGTGACACTGAGGGCCATTACAACCTACATTAGGGAAAGTGGAAATGAGTATGGTCTCCAATCTTTCCATGGAATTCTTGGGTTGGTTAAACCTGTCTCATGCTGCTTTTGCCTATTGTTGTGTTAACATACTAAAGAATGGCTTTTGTCTTGACAAAATCGTGTTCAGATTTTGAAGGAAAATGCAGACAAGAGTGAAGGAAGATAGGCCCAGCCCTCTTCCCAGGCTTCTGTGGACTCAACCCTGAGAATCACTGAGATGACAGATGTTGGAGACAGATGCCCAAATATCCACTCGATAGCCGGGCTTAATGAACGAACACAGGAAGGGCAATTAGAGAATTCATTAATTATACTCTAGGTTCACGTCCATTGTTAACTCTAATCCTTTATTTGGCTAATGACTTCAGCTTTTCTTATAATAATTTGTGCTTATCAGTGAATGATGACATCTTCAAATTTCCATAATTGTGTAAAAATCTCACTACATGTGTGACTCTTTCTAGTTCTAAAAAAGGACCCAAAGTAACTTCTAAGGGTACATGAAATACCTCAAGAAAACACAAATTAGGTTGGAAAAATTATAAAAAGTAAGAATGGAGCAAGGAATGAGGCTAATATAAAACTTTAAACTACAAAATCTTATATACTTGCTTAAGAGTCTATATGATAAGCAGGAATAGTTCAGAGAGCTCAGCCAAGATTTTCTTCCATGAAAAATGCAGACGTTTGTTAAATCTTACAGTTAAACATTCAACACCGTGGGTCCAGCCTAATTAAATAGTTTGCTCTTTGTCTTTCCTTTTCTTGCATAATAACAATATATCCCATGGTGTCCTGTATTCTTTAATAGTTTATTACAGAAACAAAACCAGAAATTCCTTCAGGAAATACAATGACAAAAGTATTTTGGGCCACTTTGTGTACTCGGGCCAGTTTTTGAGAGCAGGGTAATGAGATTCTGCTCCGGTAGCCTTTCAGGTAGTTGGTCTTGCTCTTGAACTAATTCATGCATGCTCCTTTGCACACTCTTGCCCTCCGCCTTGAGCAATCCCCACTCTGACACAAGAGCCTCCTTGCTAGGCACGGAAACTGCTTCAAGATGTTTCCAGCTGAGAAATGGCCACCTGCTTGCATTCTGGTTGGGACGCTAAGTCATCCTACTGCTCAAGTCTTGCTGAGGAAAGTTCAAAAGGTGTTCCTCTGAATCATTCATGCTTTTGCTATCCCTGACCTACAGCAATCTGGTGGATCTGGGGATAAATGGGTGTCAAACTCGCACCTGAAAAAATTTTTAATTTATATGCTTCAGTATTTCAATGATGTATGGATTTTTTACTGTATTCTAAAGCTGTGTTTCATATGACATACATGTTAACTTCTGACATGAAGTATTGCAAAACAACTTACAATCTACTGTTTTGTTATTTTGATCAAAAAAGAGACCCAGATGTGGAAATATAATTTCACATAAATGTGTACCATCATCTTACGCATGCACTCATATTTGTTTGCTTATATAAGCTAAAGTAGCAGAAGATACAGCTTAATTTGCTTCTCACTTCGTTTAAAATGCCTATGCTAAAAATCAGTTACAGTAGCAGTATTTTATTTGCATTTATTAATATGGAAACCTTATTTGTGATTTCAAGACTAGAAACATACAGAAGTTGCATTTGCATCTCATCTGTAGGGTAAGGAATATGCAAATCAACATCAAAACCAAACTTTAAAAAAAAGAAGAAAAAGAAAAAACATGTTTAGTATGGGTTATTTCACCTTTGCAAGCTGGGAACTATTAAGTAGTGGCTCCCTCCTCTACCTCCTCACCCCCTTCTGTAAGACATTCTGAACAGCCAATGTTTTTTAGAAAAATGTGCTCCACTGTCCCTCACAAACCCCGTTTCATTTAGTTAGTTAATGACAGACCATTTGGACATCCAATTCCCTTTCATCAATCACGTCTGTCTGGACCATCGGTTTTAGAGCAATGATTACAAAGCCTTCTCCCACCTATACCTGCGAAGAAGGACCCAGACCACTGCTCCACTTAGGATTTCTTAGGGAACCACATTTACTTCTTTCCACCTGAACAGAATGAGTTCTGGGAGAAGGAGAAACCCCACTAGAAAGAGGAAGTTGGTGACTCGGGTGTTAATCGAGAAAGTCTTGTCATTTGGTACTGGAAAAGGACACTGTAAGAAGATGGCTCTTTATATAATGCAAACTTGAGAAATACAAAACACTGTCAACCATGAAAATAAGATTTAATTTGGAATCACAGCACACAGGGTTTTTCCCACTTTAAATTCTTCTTATTCAATCATATTTGTTATAAATACTCAATAGAAATGCAGTTTTCCAGGGCTGCAATGGTCTTTAATAAAGCAAGCTATGTGTGGCTTTTCAGCCAAGCATTTTCATGCTTGGTTAACTGTCAGGATGTTCATGTTCCTTTCCCAAAAATTATTATTTGTGATTCTGCTTAGGTCTCTGAAAAGCAACTTATTCTCTGGAGACTTGAGGAATCATCTGCACATCACAATTCCATCAACATCAAATGCGTGAAGCATTTCAGATGTGATTTAAGGCAGAGGCAGAGCTTCCATTTGGACATGGCCAAGCGTCCACACATCATTACAATTAATTCAGTGGGGTGTGAGTGCTTGCCTGGAAGTGGAGGGGCCGAGTTCAATAGGAGCTCTGCTACTTGCTGTTGAACTTGCTATTTAGCACGGGGCAAGTCATTTCCCCACAACAGATCTAAGGGGTCTGATTTTTAAAATACAGAATTTGGATTCCATGAAGAAGCATTCAGATATTGGCAGTGGGCCAAATCCACTGTTTTGATAAATAAAGTTTTATTGAAACATAACCATGTCCATTAGCTTACTATTGCCTATGACTTTAAATGCATAATGGAAAAGTTGTGACAGACAATTTGGCCTGAAAAACCTAAAATACTCTCTACCCATTAATAGAATAAACATATGTTTTTACTGGATGATCGCTTGAGTCCCTTACAATTCTTTAAATATTTTGTAAGATGCCTACTTTTTCATGTCTTAGCAGTTTCAGTCCCCATCTGTCCTAGCTCCTTAGGAAGCAACTTCAAGAGATACGTGAAATATGTTAACCCAGCTTCATTAATAGTTTCATTTTCTTTATTGATTGGATTTAAGTGATATTATCAGCTCATGGAAATATCCAAGGTAAAATTTGGGGGCAAATGTCCCATGATTTGATTAGCACTGGTAAATAGAGCATATCTTTTTTTCCTACTAAGAATGTTTAAGGAGAAAGAAAAAGCATGGCACTAGAGACTTATTGCATTAAGACATCATCTTAACAGATTGTTTAGTTTTGGTAATATAATTTGACATCTAAACATAAGCTGAGAGGGATCTCTCTCAAAACCTTTGATAATATGATTCATTGTCAAATGTTTGTTTTGCCTATCTGGCACTCATTAATTAATTCTTTTTAATATAGCTTGGATTTACTGATTTTGAAAAAGAGAATTATTCTTATTGATGTTGCTAAAATATCCAGGTGGCTTAAATTTCACCAACTAGATAGTTTAATCTAGCACATTTGTGTAGCCCTAATCAAATCTTTACTAACAGATGTGAGAAGCCCAGCGATGGAGCTAATGTTTGTGTCTTTATGATAATTAAATTACCTCAAAAGAAAAATAAATGAGCAATAAGATCAAAATTTTTCCCTGAGCTTGTTTTCCCATAGAATATTTTGGTAATAAAATACAAACTGAAAACTTTTAATTTAAAAATATGTGTTTATTTTTCTCAAGAACTGGTCATGTACTGAATTACTTACAATCAAGCAATCAATTTGGACTTCTTTTAGCAAAAGAGAAAAACCTATAACTAAACCAAAATTCAAATTTAAATTTTCTCAACACATTCATTATAGAGATTGGAATTACTTTTATTTTGGCCTAGAGTATAGAAAATATTTTACTAGGGGGAAAAAAGTAGTATTTTCTGATGGGTAGGAAATTCCTTTCCCAGTTTGAATGATTATTTTCACATACAATTATCTCTTGCTTATGTTGGCCCTGACTAACGGCAAGGCTCAATGGATTGGCTTTACAATCGCTAATCATAGTTCTCGCTGAGCTTTGGTTCCAGGTGACAATGCTCAGACAGCTCAAAGTAACTTCTCATCTAAAGGCAATTTGTACAAATAGGGAATGCTCACATTCATCAAGGGATTGAAACAGGTTTTGCAAAGCCAAGATAAGCCATCTCATAGCAGGCAGGAACACGGAAGCAAGGTGGCCCGCAGGTGAAGGCAGATGCTGTCTAGGCAGGCCCTGGTGCAGCTGCTCAGCAGAGCGCGCCGGCCAGGGTCGCCGTGTAACCGTGGACACAATGCTCCTCTGTTCCCGTGGCACTGCGTTCTGACCTTGCTGGAGGCGAAGCGGCGTGTCAGCTGCCCTTGGAGGACGGTCAGCGGTGGTGCAAGGGCTAGTGTGGCGGCCAGCCGAGCCCTCACCGCCCTGTGTGCCTGCAGGTGCGGCCACCTGTATTTGTGTATTCTACCGTGTTTATTTATTTGCCTGACTAATCAGCTCAGGGTCACATTCCCAAGCTAGATGCTTTCTTTTGTAAAAAGGAGAGAGAAGAAAAGAAAGAGAGAGAGAGGGAGGGAGGGAGGAAAGAGAAGAAACAGAAAGGAAGAAAAAAAGAAAGAAGGCAGGGAGTGAAGAAAACAGGGAGGAAGAAGCCGTCTAGCTTTCTGTAGTTTGCCATTAAATTTTCTTGTTTTAAGGCCTCCTAGAGAAGGATTAGAAATATGACTTGACAAATCCCTTAGAAATTATATGGCTGTATTGTTTTATTGCACTGTAAATAAAATATTCAATACAATATACAAATAAAATAACCCCGTGCCCCTGTTCTGTTTTTAGTTTAATGGATTCTCTTGACTTAAAATGTGATTATTTCTCTCCTTCATGAAGAAGCCTATTATTTAGCTTAATTAGAAAAGCTGTGGAAAATTGAATTGAAACTAACTTGTATCCTGTTTCATGCAAAACAAAGTGCATACTCATTCCAATAAAAAAGATCCATGACACCTATAAGTGATTAGGCGCCTAATGAGCCAGTCCCTAGCCTAATGCTTATCCTATGTAATTCACATCATAAAGATGGGGGAGACTGCTGCCAAACACAGCTGGTACGATTCCTTTAGGGCGCTTACCTGAGGGTCTGTGCTTAACTTTCCATCTCTACAAAAAGCACAAACACTCAGGCAAGTCTTCAGTTTTAGCCCAAAATACAGATTAGACATGGTCACATGACTCGCATGGAGTTGCTAGGTGTGTTAACAGGTCTGGTATGCAAATTTAAACGTTCTTCCATTCCGAACAGTTTGTCAGAGCTAGTTATGTAAAATACCTAAATTAATTCTTTACATGAGAATAGGAAGGGGTCTCTGGTTCACAGAAGTGTCAGTGTGCCGGCGAAGGCAGACATGAAGAAGGTGACAGGAAGTAGCAAAACACCGCAAACCCAGTCAGTGGGACAAATAGGGAAAATTCTTCTCAGCAGGTTAAATAACAGAACTACATCAACGCTAAGGTCCTGGTTTTGATGCTTGTACTGCGGTTATGTAAAATAATGTCCTTAAATGGGGGAATAAACATTAAAGCATTTAGGAGCATTATAACTACTACTTCTTATTGGTTGAGGTGAAAAAAAATGGAGAGAGTGGGAGAGGGAGAGAGAGAGAGAGAGAGAGAGACAGAGAGAGAGAGGATGATAAAGCAACCAGGTGAAATGTAAACATTTTGGCAATCTGAATGGAGGATATTTGGAAAGTCTTTATTCTGTTTTTGCAGCTTTTCCATATGGCTGAAGTTATTTCAAAAGTAAAGGTGTAATTTAGAAAAAAATAACTTTAAAACAAGTATGCTTCTGGCCTTGACTTTTGATTCCAGAAAGCAAGATGCCAGGGGTGTCAATAAAATGCTGGAGTCAATAAAATTCTGAGCGAGGGAAGCTTGTCTCCATGTGCTTGGAGCTTGGTTTCTTAAAGCCAAAATGATCACAGAATACCAATAGCTAAAATATGAATCACGTTCCAGCAATGTATTTGACGGCTCTTTGGAAAAATGTCTGCTTCATGCAACAGTGGATACCAACATTAAAAAAAAAAAAAAAAAAAAAAAAACCAATCGTGCTTCAAGGTGAGATGTAAAGGACAAATTAAAACAAGTATGCTTCTGGCCTTGACTTTTGATTCCAGAAAGCAAGATGCCAGGGGTGTCAATAAAATGCTGGAGTCAATAAAATTCTGAGCGAGGGAAGCTTGTCTCCATGTGCTTGGAGCTTGGTTTCTTAAAGCCAAAATGATCACAGAATACCAATAGCTAAAATATGAATCACGTTCCAGCAATGTATTTGACGGCTCTTTGGAAAAATGTCTGCTTCATGCAACAGTGGATACCAACAAAAAAAAAAAAAAAAAAAAAAAAAACCCATGCTGCTTTCAGGTGAGATGTTCCAAGTGCAATAACAGGAGTCTATTTTTACATTGCTTTCCTCACAGGTAATGTCTCTGTGTGCTGAATTTTCAATTATCAATACCAAATAGTGAAGTGTTCCAATAAATGTAGATGGTCAACATTCATTTCATTCATGAAGATTAATATTTTACATCCAAAGGGAGGAAACATAAACGTGGAAAGTAACTTCAGAAATAAGCTAAGAATTATAGAAGAACCATGAGGTGCTTATATTAATTCATGTCATTCACACAATGACCCCCAATTGTGCAGGTGAGAAAAAATGAGACTTCAAGAAGTTAACTGATCTTCTATACTTAGAGATAATTAGTGATGAACTGGAACATCCCACACTGTTCTTACTGCACCAATCAAGTTATAGATTCTAAAGCTCGTGTTCCATTTCCCTTCCCGAAAGTTTTCCCTGTTTGGGCTGCATTCTCTACCCCGAGTGCTGGGAAGGTGTGGAATGTACAAATTCAGAATCCAGCATCCAGGATTACATACTGCATGCTTATACTATACTGTAAGCTGTACTATATGCTAAGTAGTATGATTATACACGGAATCATACAATAAGCATTTGGTTTTTCTTTTGGTGTTGGAGATACAACTTAGGGCCTCACGCATGCCAGGCAGCCATGCTACCACCAGCCTCAACCCTGTATGTAACTTTATTTAGATAGGAGGTTCTGATGTCTTGGCTTAATTTTTGCTTCCAAACACTCATGAGGAAAAGAAATTGCTCTTTAACTCTTACAAATTGAGCTTATTTTCTTGTGAAGTCAAGCAAACATGAAATCCCTCCTTCTACTTAAAGAAATCAGATAAGTTGCTGATTGGAGGGAGATAGTCTCATTTTTATTTATTTATTTTAAGTATTAATCATTTCAGTTAGTGAGTGCATCTTGGTTGAAGAGGAGTTAAACATACAGTCAAAGAGATTTTCTTTCTTCCTTTCTTCCTGTGGATCATGACCTTTGCTTTTTTCAACTTCCTCAATTTAGATTCAGTAAATTGTCATAGAGTGCCACAACACCTGCTTCAGTACTTGAGAAATTGACTTTTCCTGCAAATTACCCTGATCAGTGACCTTGTCTTGCCTACGAAAGGGTCTGGAGAAGGATAGAGGCTGTATGTGTGGCCGAGCCCCAGCCCACAGTTGGTATTTAGCTCTTTGAAGTTCACAGTTATCTATTTAATGTACAGACATTCTGGAACAAATGCCACATTATAATCATCAACCGGAAAACTCAACTATCACCTCTTAGGGAGATAACATTTGATCTTACAAGGGATGGACTGTGCTATAATTTAAGGGCTTCCAATTATGCTTTTCCTAAATAGGGACATTTGGTAGATGTGTCTTTTTGTTGTGAGTGACTATTTCGGTTAGTTCACAGTGTGAGAAACTAAGCAAGGGTGATGTGAAGTCAGCTCTCAGGATCTGTCTTTTAAGGGTGCTTCTTTTAGAAGAAAATTTAAGATCTGCTGTGCCTCCTGCCACACAGCCACTGCAAGAGATCAAAGGCCAGCCCTGGAAGCTCAAGAGGTAAAATTATATTTTTATCCTTTAGCTTTGATTTTGGGCGGCTAACTGCATTTTTTTAAAAAATTAATTGCTCTGTCCAGCCAACAGGTGTTAGCCCTCAAGTGTGGGCCAAGGGCCGGCTGCCGGACAGGCAGCTTAAAGGCCCCATAACTCACGGCAGCCTGGAGCTCCCTCAAATTGGTACAGGAGAAAGTTCTGAAAGTACTTCAAGGCCAGATGACATGGGAACTTGTGTCCCTGTCAAATATCAAAGTAAAACAGTTAGACTGTAAAAATGTAAACTTATAAAGTGTGCACTTAATTTTGACAAGCTTTTAGTATCAAGTTACAGATTTTAAGCAATAAGGAGGTTTATGCTAAAATTGGCCAGAGGAAGCGGAACCTGAAGTCTCATTTAGAATTAAATGGGGAAACCTGGCTCATTTCTTCCCCATCTGTTCAGTTTAATTCAGTCAAGGAGTTTGGTACACATCAGGATCCAAATTCACTTTTTACCTGTGATTCTTGTAACTCCCAAGAACTAAAAAATATTTTTCATGAAGCTTCATGAAGGTTAGATGATAATCAACTAAGGCACTTGTAAAATATTGTTTCAAACATTGTCATGCTGTAAATGAAAACACAAGGTTATTTTTCTTTTCCTTAAATGACTGAAAGAACAGGGCTTAATAAAATATTTGATCTCATACTGAGTCGGCTTAGACTGTTTCTAGAAAGCCTCGTTTCATCATGGCCATCTGTGCCATGGACGTGGACGTGAGATTACAACGCTACAACACAAAGCACATACACCCAGCTGTCTTTCTGTTGATGAATGGAGATGGTCCCCGGAGGGTGGTTGCAGCTTCCTCTCTCGGGTGTATGGGTGCACTGTGACACACATCACCCTGCTGGCTACGACAGAGTGTTGGTGAGGTTCGAACTGTGAACGTGCCGTGGAATCGCCGCATATCTAGAAGTATCTCACCAAGAAGCACCATCCCACTGTTGACTGGGTCCATCCATCCATGGAGGAACTAAGATTATTACAACCTTCAGACTCGCATCGCACTAGTTATACAGAAGGAGAGTTAGCCTAGGGCATGAAGTGGTAACAGGAGACCAGAGATCGGTAGGACATTGAGGCCACGCGTTTGAGCTGCTACTGCCAACAAAGTCTTTTGCAGAGAAGTCCTGAGAGTTGACTGGAGTCCACAGAGGAGCTTGGTCTGATCCATGTGACTGGGGAGGGAACTGTTTTTAAGGTTCTCAAGCCTTTTCAGAATATTTGGACCAGAGGGATGGTTCTATTTCCTACTTCCTCCTGCTTCCCACCCCCACCACTGCAAAAACATTGGCTCAGGGACCAGGCTGTTGAAATCGCATGGAAAGGAGGAGAAACTTCAGCATGTGAATTGTATTCTCCACAACATATGGTGGAGAAAACAGACAGTGGGAAGGGGATGATTTGTGACTGTTCATCCCAATGCGCGTTCTATTGTGTTGCCAAAAATGATAGACTTAAATAAATTGCTCTTTTTGGAATTTATACTCGTGCCTTATTCTCATTTTGGAGAAATGAAAAAGAAAATCCTCATGTCCATGTAGAAATTCCCATTTATTTATGTGGTTCCCTGGCCTGCCCCCACCTCCCCCTGGCTTCCTTACCCCAGCAGAGCAGAAAGCATTTGGATATGGAAACTGCCTGTCCCTTTCCAGTCAAGATACACAAGAAGAGATGAGGCAAAAAGGGAGGGGAAGCAATTAGTGTGGAATCCTAAATTCCAGATTCTTCTCAGAAATTTTTATGGCTTTTCTTAGGCAGCTGAGGAGTGACTGGATTTACTTAGAGAAACTATTAAGCCTGGTGCAAATTAATGTTTGTTGCTCTACAATTTCTGTTTTAATTTTGTCAAGTGCAGCTCCTATTGTTGAGAAAAAATTAGTACCTTAATACTGTCTAAACATAAATCTCATCTGCAATCTGTTAACATTTGGCTGTGGTAAGAATAATTAGATGAAGTGTTTTTTTAAGTATTATTTACAAATATGCTTGCAAAAGAATGATTTAAACAGGCATTTTCTTTAATGGCTTTAAAGACAGGCGAATGAAATTAATCAAGAGAGTCTTGCCATTCTCAAATTTAGGGTCTGTGGCTGGTGGGAGAATAGCCTGCCACACCCCTGATACAGGGCAGCGCTGTGTGAGCGCACCACAGTGCCCTAAAGAGAGAGAAGATGCAAAGAGGCCAGTGTAAGATTTCAAAAGCTTGTGGATCCCAGGGACCAGCTGGAATTGATCCAGGGGTCACAGTGGACCAGAACACCATCATATATATATATAACCCTGTTTACAGATTAAGAAGTGAGGGAGTGGAGAGATGTATAATACACAATTGTAAAACTTGGAGTGTGGAATGAAATATCTGAGGTAAGTGTAAAACCTGAACAGTGTGCAGTTCTGGTTCTGCCGATGAGAAAAAATGAAGAAATTTTGGAGACTCATCAAAGCCGAACTGTAGAACTTGCAACAGGGCTGAAAACCAACAGACACAAGTAGGAAGACCGAGGGAGCCATGACAGGCTAGAGTAGGCTCCTCTAGAGATGAACAATGCCTTTCCTCTCGTCTCTCTCTGGGCTCCCAGGCCCAAGGTGTTGGGACTTGTGCAGATGACACGGTGACCAGTGGTGACAGGGGTTAACCTCTTCATCTTGATGTCTACAGGTGGGCCAGCCTTCTTTCCAATCCATCCCACACACCTGCTTTTTTTTGTTTTCTGCATTTCACCCAAACTATACTGGTCCTGTTTGCCCAAGGCCAGACCAGCTGAACAAAGCATCTGCCCACCCATCTCCAAATGTACCAGGCTTTCTACCAGGCTCCTCTTCTGTGCAAACTCTCCTGAGCACCCAGCCAGACTTGTTCATTCCTTTGGAATTCCCTCCCACACCACAACTTGGTAGCTCCCTTTGCTTTTTGCCTTGTATGGTAGGTCTTGCATAGCTAACACTTCCATGCCTAGCTTTCACTGAGAACTTAACTTGCACTAAGTGCTTTCATGTATTATTTAATTTTATTCCCCCTGCAGCCATTAATCCCACCCAACAAGAAAAAACGAGGCACACAGAAGCTGAGTAATCTGCTCCAAATCACATTGATGTCACCAGCCAGGTTGCAAACCATGATGATCAGATCCTAGGCCTCAAGGTTTTAATCGCACCAACTTTACTGTGTAAGGGAACTGAGCCGGCAAATTTGCAGTCTGCCTTCTAACAAAGTGTGGAACACCCTTTGTCTTGGCCTGTTTCAGCTGCCATAACAAAACACTTGGCTGGATAATTTATGAACAATAGAAATGTGTTTCTCAAAATTCTGGGGGCTTGGAAATTCAAGATTTGTACTTGCAAATTTGGTGCCTGGTAAGAACTCCTAGCAAGACAGCTCTCTGGGGCCTCTTTTATAAGGGCACTAACCCCATTCACAAGGGCAAAAACCTCATGAGCTAGTCAACTCCCAAATGCCTCACCTTCTAACACCATCATCTTTGTGATTAGACTCCAACAAACATTCAGGTCATCGCACCCTTTGTTCTTTTTGATAAATCTTTTGCCCTGACCCATTCCTGATTTTCTCACTGCAGTGAGCTGAATAGTGTTCCCCTAAAATTCATTTCCTCCTGGAACCCCAGAATGTGATCTTGTTTAGAAATAAGATATTTGCAAATATAACTACTTAAATAGAGGTCATACTAGAATAGGGTATGCCCTAAATCCAATGACTTTCATCCTTGTAAGAAGAGAAAAGGACACACAGAGAGACCAGGGCAAGGAGAAAGAAATTTATTCTGCCCCCAAATGATACTTAATGTTTTTGAGATGGAAGACATTTAGAAGATCACGTTCTCTCTATAAGCCGTCGTCTCACCAAAATTTTCAGTTTAAGAACTGACAGTCAATTGCCTTAAAAAGAAGGAATATATTCTAGTGTTTTACAGCACAGCAGTGTGACTATGGTTCACAATAACATGTATTTTATGAAGAATGATAAGCCAGGATCTTAAGGACTGAAAACATAAAGAAATGACAGGAAAACTGAAATGCTGGTTATCTTGACTTGACCAATAAGTGCTGTGTACAAGTGTCAAAATAGTGCTCCATAAAATTGTACAAGAATTCCATGTGAAAAATTGTGAAGAAGCAATAGAAAAATCAGATGTTAACATGATATCTCCCATGTGCTGCTGTGACATTGCTTAAAATAGAAGAAAACAATGACTTGCTTGCAAAAAATTGAAATTTAAAGGGCTGTGTCATGAGAAAAGTTTGCTGTGTATTAACCAAAGTCATTGCACAGAAAGCAATAAAAGAATTTCTCATTTAAAAACAACTAGCCATTGCCTAGCTTCCATATTAAATCAATCAACAGCTGATGAGAGAATAAATTAGTTAATATGGTAATATTCATATTATGAGTTATTTTCAGAGAAAGGGCACACGCACACACAATCTCCCTGATCTTAACCAAAACTCCTTAGAGTTGATGTAGATGTTTGCTCATTTATGGAAGAAACAACTGAGAGCCACAGAAGTTCAACAAACTTGTGAAGAGATCAGAAATAGATGCACCCTAGGATTTCATTCTAGAGGAACCTAGAGACTGCTCACTTGGCCCCAGACCAGGGGACTTGCTGTTGAAACCCAACCAGCTCTACAAGGTGGAGGGCAGCCATAGTCGTGAGCATGCATCCCAAGGAGTGTGAGAAGGTGGATCTGTGGGGGAAGACCTAACTCACTTCTATCACTTCACTACCCGGACAAGGTGGCAAGTTGATCCCCTCTAATCTTCTCTAGCTACACTATAAAATGTGATCTGTATGCTAAACCCAAACAATTTTTTTTTTCTGATTTTATTGCAACTTTCCCATTGGACTTCCCTTCTCAATTTGAATTCTTTAATTTCCCCCTTAGGAAAAGAAACTGATACACCCAAGGTTTTGACCATGTTGACACAAACACAAAACAAACTTTTTATAATTTTAAACAAATGCACATTATAAAATTGTGAGGTTTTCTTTTTGCTGAACAAAAGAAAAGCAGCAGTGCCAGTTCTTCACCATCAGCTGGATGTTGGAGTACTATCCAAGGGAGGGACTCAGAAGATGCCCCAGGATGTTGAATGATGGCTTTACAATCACATCAGGGAGAACCTGCTGGTTGACATACCTTGAATTTGGCTGAATGTGGATTTGGGACATTTATTTGACTATATTAATTGTAAACAGAAAAAGAGGATACAAATTAATTATTCCCTCATGGAGGTTATGGTTTAAACGAAGAGGAAACATTTCTTTCTGGATAAATGGCCTGTCACCACTTGACACAGGTCCTCCTCTGCAATGCATCTTATACTCTACTGCCAGATTCCTCATCCTAATTTGCTTCCTTCTGAGTGTCTCTCCTTTCCCTACTGACCCTTAGGAAGTCTCCCTTCTTGCCAAATATGGGCCCAACCTCATCTGTCCTTCCTCCGGGACCCCTTTTCCACTACCCCCTCTCTAAGCCCTCTTTTTATGGGAGATCTTGAAGGCACCTCCATTCATTGCTCCCTGAATAAGATGGAGACCCACAGGGCGCCTGTCCTCCTTCTCCCTCTTGGCTGAAATTTCGTTATCCTTCTAGATCTCAGAACCATTTCAGGGCCAGCCTTTTCCAAAAATCACAGAAGCAGTGACTGTGCCACTGATTTGGTACCATCTCATCTCCTCCTCTCTTGGACAGGCCCCCTTGGTGGACTGGAAGCTCCTTGAGAGTAAATACTGAGTCTTTTGCCCTCAGCAATTCCCCTAGAGATGATGAGCAACAGATGACTCCCTAGCATCAACAAGGAAGCTAGACCTATCTTCCTTGGGGAAATGGCTTCTCCGCACCAGAATAACTTGGATCTCTTGGTGAGCCATTACTGAGTGCCACAGTTAACTCACTGTTATACTTTCAAACACTTCCTTCCTTATCATGATTTTATAAACTATGCCATTTATTTATTTAGGGACTGACTCCAAGGCCTTCACACTGAGCTACAACCTCAATTTCTTTTTATTTTATTTATTTTGAGACAGTGTCTCCCTAGGCCACTAAGTTGCCCTGCTTGGGCTGGAATTTAGGTTCTCCAGCCTCAACATCCCGGAGTGCTGGGATTACAGGCCTGTGCCACCACGCCCAACAAGATGTGGGATATTTTAGTGTATTGTTTTGCTTCAATCTTCTCTTTGAATTAATTCTATATTTGACTCTCTTAAATCTACACACAACAGTGAAACAAAGCCAAGATTCCACTTGCAGTATCTCCGAGCAAGGCGCCAGGATAAGTCAGTTTCTTTATGTTCTTTGTCTTTTGCAGAACTATAAAGGCAGATAGGGGGAGACGCAGACCCTAAGAATTTTTCCATCATGAGAGATTCTTTCCCCCCGGCAAGAAAAATTTCGCTACAGTGCACTTTGTCTGTAATTCAGGGTCAGATTCTGCATCGTGTTGTCTCACCATATGACGTGTTCCTCAAAGCGGTCCCCATGTTTCAGCACGCCGCGCGTGCAAAGGCTGGCAGCGGAGATATCGTGGGGCTCGGCCTCCACTGCGAGGAAGGAATCTGAAATTCAAAGAAGATGCCATTTCTCCAGCTTGGGTCCAGATGAGGATTTAAAATATAACTCAAGACTTTCACAAAATGATTCATGAGTCGGAGGAGTTATGGTGCGGTATATTTGAAGAGGGTAGAGAAGTAGTAAATTCCCATCCGCTCATTGATTCCAAACAAGTATTCTCATGGTTGGAACCTGGAAACATTACAGCAGGTAATGTTTTAGATGATAGAGGACAAAGCTTCTGGAAATAGTTTTTTTTTTTTAATTTTCTCTTTAAAACGTTTATTTCACAGTGAGATAAAACAAATGCCACAAAACATGGAAATTTTTGGTGCAGTATGTTTTGTTTGGATTTTTATCGTACCATTTCCATTTCTGTAAACCCGAGATAATAACATTTGTTTTACCTCCTTTCCAGGATCAAATGGGATAAAGGATGAAAAAATACTTACAAAAGAACAAAGTTCTTTAAACACCAAGAAGCATTGTTTTTGCTTAGCGAAGATTTAGGCTTCATAATTGAGGAGTTCTTTAAAAAAAAAAAACTTGATGAATCTTATCTCAATATTTCACATCTATTTGCATTATTTTTGCTATATGTATTTTCCTTCTGGGTAACCTATGCTTTCTTTTTAAATAAATCTTTGCTTTCATGAAAAATGAAGACAAGTGAGAACTTCAGTTTGGGGGAAATGAAGAAGTAGTTTTTCCTTTTCCTCCCTCTAAATATAACTAAAGTCCCTGGACTTAAAGAAGAAACAAATGGGGGAAAGATGGCAAAGGGCCAGGGACTGTGGGACCAAAGAACAGCACGGTTATGAGTTCCCTGGATTTCCCTGCTGCCTCAGCGCTGAAACAGAATGGTGGAGAAGTCAACAACCTGGTAACACCAATAAGTACAGACAACAAAACAAAAAGCAATAACTACAAAAAAACTTTATTCTTTCTGGCCAGATGACAAGTACAGAGGCAGCCTAATGAGAATGGAAACCTTTGGAAAGCAAAGTTATAGCTCAGTATCACAGAAAACACTGTGGTTCCACCCGCATTCAAGACCAAATGGGGAACCTAGACTTCCACCTGTACAAGGCTGTAAGGAGGCAACCCAAAACCCATGCCTGCCCCTACTGGGGTGCTATCAGAGATGGCTGTGGAGCTAGGACCGTCATCCCTGGCAGGTGGTAAAAAGCTCCCTCCACCATTCCATCCCCATAGTGGCTGACTGAACTTCATATTGCACCAAACAGCAGCCAGGGGCCCCACTCACCACTACACTGGGACCTCTGCAGAGGGTAGCTGAGGAGTCAGGAGTTTTGCAGCCTTAAGGACATGCCCCACCCTGGGGTGTCATTGGCGGTCTAGTGACAAGTAAGAACTCCCACGCCACCCAGCATTAACAAGTAACCCCAACCACCAACAACTTGGTTATCAATAGAGGCCAAGAGGAAACTGGGCTTCCATTTCCCCATGTTATAATAAAGCAATGCCACCCCTCCTCCTGCCAGAGCAATATGGAGAAAGCGGGGGAAAAGCCAATTAAAACAAAAGACTTAAATAAGATTCAGAATCTCATTGTATTCAGAATGTTCAGATTTCAATCAAAATCACTTATAATATCAAGAATCAAGATAGTATCAAAGTGAATGAAAAAGACAATTAATAAATGTCTCCACCAAGTTAACAAAGATATTTGAATTAGCTAAGACTTTAAGGAGTCATCATAAAAATGTTTTGACATTTCAATGAGCAATTATGAACAACTTCAAACAAACAAACAGAAAAATAGAGTCTCAGCCAAGCAATGGGGGGTATAAAGAACCAAATGGAAAGTTTATAACTGAAAAATATAACAAATTAAAATATCAGTAGATGAACTGAATAGCTAAATAAAGGGGAAAGAAAGAATCATTGAATTTGAAGAATAGACCATTACCTGAAATGAACACTTGAGTATTACCTGAATTGAATTTAAAGAATGGAAACAACCTAATCTGAACAATACAAAAAAAAAAGCTAAAAATAAATGAGCTGAACTGCAGGGCTTATAGGGGACTTGAAGTTTTTTCTGTTTGTTTGTTTTTTGGGGGGTTTTGTTTTTGTTGTTGTTGTTGTTTTGGTTTTTTTGTTTTTGTACCAGGGATCAAACCTGGGACCTTTTGTTTATGAAGGAGGCAGCAGAACCACTGAGCTAAATCCCCGGAACATAGGGGACTTGAATGAAAGACCTAATAGTTGTGCCATTGAAATCCTCAAAGAATAAGGAAGGGGTTAAAAATGTATTAGAAGAGATAATAGTTAAAAACATTCCAAATTTGGCAAAACACAAATTCATACTAAAGAAGCTGAGTAAATAAGAAAAGCCCAAAGAATTTCACATAAAGAGACAATGTAGTCAAACTTCCTGGAACTAAGGGCAAAGGAAAAAGTCTTGAAATAATGGGAAAGAAGCACCACCTTACATGTACAATAAATACAACTCTAATACCAGTGGCTTTCTGGCCAACAACAGAGTCCGTAAGGCAGCAGCATAACATCGTTCAAGTGCTAAAAGAAAAGAGCAGTTGACCCTGATCTCAAATCCAAAAAAAAATATTCTTCAAGAATAAAGGGACATCATCAGATGAAAAAAAAATTGAGACTCTGTTGTCAGCAGGGTTACCCTAAAGGAATGGCTAATGGAAGAATTTTTAACAGACAATAAGTGATAAAAGAAGGAATCTTTGACCATCAGGAAGAAAGAATACGCAAAAGCAAAAATACAGAAAAATACAATGCTTTCTCCTAAGTTTTCTAAATTATGTTTGATGGTTGAAGTAAAACTTAACACATTTTCTGACATGGCTCCCTGTATTGAAGGAAATATTTAACAAAATCTTGTTACTTAAAGATGGATATGTGAATATAAAGAGAAATTATATTTCTATGCTTTGCTCAAACTGATAAAATGATGACGCTAGTAGACTAAATTACGTAACTATAGTGTAATACCTGAAGCAACCACATAAAAAGCTATAGAAGGTGATAGATGCATTCAAAATATCATAGATAAATCAAAGCGGGTTTCTAAGAAATGTACAAAGGAACCATAGGAAGTCAGAAAAAGGAGAATTAAAAAGCAGAAAATAGGGCCAGGATTTAGCTCAGTGGTGCCGTTACCTTCCTAGTAAGTGCAATGTCCTGAGTTTGATCCCTGATACCAAAAAAAAAAAAAAAAAAAAAAAAAAAAAGCAGAGAACAAAATATAAAACATATATCCACAACAATTTTAATATAAATAATCTAAATATACCAATTGAAAGAGACCAGCAAAGTGAACTTAAATAATATGAAATTTTGTGTATAAGAAACTTACTTCAATTATAATAAAATAGGCAAGTGAAAGGTAAAAGATGGAGAAGACCTATCATTCAGATATTAATTGAAGAGAAGCAAGACTTTAGAGGGAGGATAATTACCAGTGACAGAGAGGGCCATTGTATAATTGGAAAAGTCAATCCATCAAAAACACATAACACTACTAAATGTCCGTGCTCCAAACAAGGGAGCTGAAAATATGTGAAGCAAAAACTAACAAAGCTGAAAGGAGAAATAGGCAAATCTAAAATTATAGTTGGACACAAATACCTCTGTCAATTGTTAAGAAAATACCTAGATAGAAAACCAGCAATGATACTGAAGAACTACTCCCCAATAGCAAAATGTCCCTTCTTCTCAAGTGCCTGTGGAAGATACAGCAACATAGATCACATCTGGTGTCATAAAACAAATCCCGACGATTTTAAGTAATTGAAATTAAAAGGTATCCTCTAAACACAAGGTATTCAAATCAGAAATCAAATAGAAAAATCATATTCCAAACACTTAGAAACCAAACAATGTACCTCTTAATAACCTGCCAATCAAAGAGGAACCACAACTACAATGAACTAAATAAAGATGAAAGATAAATTGCACATGGGAAGTACTGCTGACATGGAAATTTATAGTACAAAATACTTACGTTAAAAAAGATGAAAGATTCAAATAAATATTTTCAGCTTCTACCTCAAAGACCTAGAAAAAGGAGAGGGGAAAAAAATCCCAAAGCCAACTTATAAAGAAAAGAGTAGAAATCAAGGAAACTGAAAACAGCAAAATAATAGAGGAAATCAACAAAAAAGAGCTGGTTCTTTAGAAAGATAAATCAAGAAACCTATAGTAAGATGAATGAACAAGAGAGAGAAGACATGAAATTAGCATTATCAAGAATGAAACATGGAATATAATGTGGGCCTTGAAGATAGCAAAGAAATAATAAGGAACTACTGTGAACCACTCTTTGCATGTAAATTTGACAATTCAGATGAAATAGCCCATGTACCTGAAGACACAAAATACTGTACTTCCCAGTATGAAATACATAATGGAATACGCACTTCCTGTAACTGCTTCCTGTAACTGCTGTAACTGTAAAGTTAGATTTGTAACAGAACTCCCAAAAGAGAAATCTCCAGGCCCAGAGAGTTTTACTGGAGACTTCTACAAAATAGTTTTAAAAGAATTCACATCAATTCTATAGAATCTCTCACCAATAATAAAAGAGGAGAATGCTTCCCATTTTATGATGCTGGTATTACCTTGACAGCAAAAGCTGACAAAAACATTGCACACACACACACACACACACACAGGAAAAACTATTCACAAATATTCTTCACTCCTAGAAATTCAGAAATCTTTAACAAAATATTGGCAAATATAATTCAGCAATATGAAAAAAGAATTCTATGTCATGATCAACTTGGACTAATTTCAAATATACAACACTGCATCAATATTTGAAAATCCACCAATATAATCCACCATAAAGACAGAAATATCACATGATCAATTGATGAAGAAAATAAGTTTGATAAAACTCAATACCCATCCATGGTATTTTAACTCAATAGAAACCAAAGGAACTTCTGCAAGTTGATAGACAGCATCTATAAAAATAATCTATTGCTAACATTATATTTCGTGGTGAACAACTGATGTTTTTCTCCCTAGAACCAGAATCAAACCTAGGATATACACGCTTGCTGCTCATATCAGACAAAAATGCTGGACTTTCCAGCTGGTGTGGTAAGGTAAGGAAAAGAAATAAAAGGAATACAGATTGGAAAGGAAGAAATAAAACCATCCCTATTGCAAATGGCATAACTGTCATTCCAATGACTCTTCAAAAAGTACCTTCTAGAGCCAAGGATTTAGCTCAGTGGTGCAGTGGTGCTGCCGCCTGCCTGGAAAGTGCTAGGTCCTGAGTTCAATCCCTGGTACCAAAAAAAAAAAAAAAAAAGTGCCTCCCAGAACCAATAGGCTCAGTAGCGTTTCAGGATACAAGTTAAATGGCCAAATAATCACTATCATTCTATTTACTAGAAATTAGCAACTTCAAAATTCAAAATGAATTTTTCTATTTATCTCTGTCCATTTCAAAGATACGACATGTAATTGCAAATCTAATAAAATATGTATGTGATTTGTATGCTTAAAAACCCCTTACTACTGATCGGAGAAATCAAAGGTCTAAATAAATAGACATATTTTTTGCACGGATCGGAAGACTCCCCATAGCAAAAATGCCATTTCTAGCCAAACTAATCTACAGATTTGCATTCATACAAAAATTTCAGCAAGATTTTTTTTTTTTTTTTTTTTTGTAGACATAGGCAAGGTTATTCCAGAAATTCACATGGAAAGGCACAGGGACCTCATAATGAAAATGAGCTTGAAAAAGAAAAAGTAAGTTGGATGAATTAGTCTACCCAGTTCAGAGTGCATTAGGGATAACAATTAAGACTGACTGTGCTATTGGCAATAGATAAACTCCTAAGTCAATGGAACAGAGTAGAGAAGCCAAAAATATAGCCATATAAATATAACCAACTGATTTTTGACCAAGGTATGAAAACAATTAGGTGAATGAAAGCCCACCTTTTTAACAAATGGTGCCAGAACAAAGGGACATCAGTGGTGGTAGGCAATTAATTTTGACTAAGCGTCACTCCTTATCCAAAAGTCAACTCAAAATGGATCACTAACTTCAATTGAAAAGATGAAACAAATACATCTAGGAAAAAATAGGGAAAAGCTTCAGAGTTTAGGACCAGGCAGAGACTTATTAAACAACAACGAATTCACATGCCACAAAAACTATGATAAATTATACTTCATCAAAATAGAAAATTCTTATTTTCCCTTCCCTTGAGTCTAAGATGGCTGCTATGACTACTTTGGCCAATAAAGAAGAAACATTTGTGCTATTTTCTAGCATCGGCCTTTAGAGGCTGCTGTTCTTATTGCTGACAATGCTCACTCATCTAAAGGAAGCCCACTGCCACCCAAGAAGGCCTGCTCTTGGTGACTGCCACTCTGAGGAAGCCCCCGATTGCTGTGGAGAGAGGCTGCATGGAGAAGGGAGCCTGGCTGGCCTCAGCATTTCCAGCCATCTTGGTCCAGTGCCAGACAGGTGAGTAAAAAGACCATTCTGGATACTTCAGCCCCAAAATTATGATGTGGACAAGAACCAAGGCACACAACCAAGAGCCAGAACTAAGGTCCCTAGAGTGTGAGCCTATTGAGCTGGGCCAGTTGTCTTTGGCCAGTGGAGTCACTGTGGCCAGGGAATTATAGGGCTATGGCCACCGGGTCCTACTAAAATTCTTAACCCACAAAATCATGGCATATACAAATGGACGGCATTTCACATCGCTAATTTTGGAGTAGTTTTCTGTGCAGCAGTAGGTAGCCAGAACAAATGCTGTATTTAAGTAGTACTCATTACTTGAAGTTTCTTCAATTTGCAATTGCATGTTCATTAGTAATTAAGATGCTACTCTTTGGGGTCAGGCTGATCAGGGTTTCAGGCTAGTCTCTGTTATTTACTAACTGTATAAACTTCCCAAGTCTTAGGCCCTTCCGCTATAGAAGAGGAATGATACTCATGCCTAACTGGAAATATTTTCTTCCCAGCATAGCTAGTCTGTTTCCTCAGATTCAGGCAGCAAATTGGACTTGAGTTTTGTTTCTTATCAAAGATTTCACTTTTATAATTATGCCATCTCTCGCTGTTGTACACTAGATAGTAAATGAAACACATACTTACCTTCTTCCCATCTGAAAATATATTTGTAACAACAAAAGAAAAGCTAACAGAAGTTTCTTCTTTGTTTTAAATTAGAGAAATATTAACTTCTATCATAGGTTTTCCCTTTCAGGCTGTAGCTATTTAATCTGTATTGTTTGTTTGTTTGTTTGTTTGTTTGTTTGTTTTGAGAAGGGTCTTGCTATGTAGTCCAGCCTGGCCTTCAACTCTTATGGAGCCCAGCCTGGCCTCAAGCTCAGGGCACTCCTCCTGTCTCAGCCTCCTGATAATTTATAATTTTGTCTCTCAATAGTATCTTTCAACTTGGGGAAACATTTATCATTTGAATACACAGAAATTTCATGTGGTACAAATAGATTGAGAGAGCAATGCCTTGAGAGCTGCAGGCCTGAGTCTGAACTCATGAGTTCCCTCCTTCACTACCTGCCCATTCATAGTGAGGAAAAGCTAGGCCACAAGATTGCAAGGGGGAAGCTGGGAGAATACCATCCCTGACACCCGGAACGTGTCATTTGTGGGGAGACCAAAACCAACCAGTCAAGCCCACGAGTAAATAGAGAATCACGAGTGTGAAAGAGCTGCCAAGGAAAGGTAGCTCGTGCTGTGCTAAAGAACCCTTACCGTGCCTGTGGCAGCAGAGTGTCCCTAAGAGATGGCACAACACTCACTGGAGACTCTGTCAAATTGTTGGGACCAGACAGCAGATCACAGTAAATGGAGAAATGGAGAAGGAAGAAATAGAGACAGATCGTTAAGACAGTTCTTCAAGAGCATTGGCGATTGAGGAATAGCCAATGGGAAGTTGAAAGTTAAGGAAAAATTCCTTCTATTCGGCTGAGATTGCATCAGAATTAAAAGCCAAGGAAAAAGATCTGTGTAAGAAAAACGTTGGATATAAGAGGGGAAATGGATGACCAGGTGGTACAGGTTTTGGATCCAAATCACAAGAATGGGATCCAACGCACACATGCAGGGTTTGGTCTTGGGCAAGAGAGATGACTTTGTTACAGTACTATACAATGGGAAAGGAAGCAAGAGTAGAAAACAGATGCGGATACATTTGTGAAAGGGGTGATGAAGATATACAGTGAATGTTTAAATTTTTAACAATTTATTACAATAAAAGACACATTGCTGTTAATCTCCCTGATAATGTTCCACCTCACTTTGAACACACTTAGCCCATCATTCTTGCCAATTTCCAGAAGCAGCTCTGGAGATCCTCTTTCATGAGTGTCTTCACAAGGTGTGATTAAAAAAACACAGTGGATGCTGCCATCCAAGGGAAAGTCGGGCTTGTAAAAACACGAGAGTGTGTCCTCATGCACCTCATTCACAGGATCTGACACTGTACAAGGTCAGGCTTTTCCCCTAACGTCAAAGTGATCAGGAAAGGTAAACATTTCGAATTGAATCAGTACATCCAAATAACCGCAACAGTGCAACTAAAGACACTCATGAAAGAGGACTTTCAGAACTGTTTCAGGAAGCAGCAAGAACAACAGTATTCTGACGGGGATAAATAGCAGTAAGCTTCTCAGGATAACAAAATGTTTAGCACTCACCTTATAATTTGATCAAACCATGTACGTTTGGAGTTTGATAAATGGGGAAGTGAGTGTATTGCGTGTGTGTGTGTGTGTGTGTGTGTGTGTGTGTGTGTGAAGCAGCTGGAAGAAATACAAGGGCACAGCAATATTTGCTGTGAGACATTGCAATCTCATCCAAAAGTGAAAGGAGCTACTGCTACCACTTGAGTAGATGTAACACAAACAAGTAATAAACGTTTCTTAATAAAACAACTGAAGCTTCTAAGGCATCACAAAGGTAGCTACTGCTAAAGACCACCCATAAGGCTGGAGAAACAAAAGCAGATGTTGGTTTATAAAACGCAGGAAGCGAGAAACAAGACGTGCAGTGAGCGGGTTGGTGCCCCACCTCGGAGGAGGCGCCAGTTCTGAGGCCAGACCCCTAAGGGGTCCCCAAGGGGTCACCGCCAGCTAGCTGCAAAGTGATGGGAATATCGCAAACTGGATTCAACCACTGCCTAGGAAAGGACTCACGGCTGTCACAGCAGACGACTTGACTGGGGATGCTGGGGGACAGGGAGACAGAGGAAGGAGTCTCTCCCGCCTCCTGCGCCTCGCTCTCGCTCTGGGTCTCCCTGTTGGCAGAGCCGCCCAGGAGCTGAGCGACAATGGGGCCATGGGCTCTGCCATCGGAAAAGCTTCTGAAGGAGCCTTGATGAGGGGCACTTTCTGGATTGTTCTGGGAGACGGTGCTGAGCTTATGATGGTGGTCAGTAGTTCTCGGGAAAGCGGCGGAGGAGGACCCCGTTCCTGAATTCAGACCTTCTCGGGTGGCCTTTAGATTCAGCCGTGCTGGCTTCAGAGGGAGCCTTCGCTGCCCTAGTGCTCTGGGGAGCCGTGAACTCGGTCGGAGACACGGGCTGAGCCGGGCTGCACCTTCATGAGCATAAGAGGTGGGTGTTCTTTTCATCTTTAACAGCTATTCTCGTTTTGTGAAATTTCACATGTTCAATAAAAAAGATACATTTTTTAAAACACACCCGCTACTACTCCCTAACACAAATATTAGTAATACTTCATGCCCTTCCGTACCTGTTATAAATATCAGTCCCATTTTAACCATTTAAATTTACATTTTTGTATTGTTATTTTTACTTAATCTTTTGTGATAGACATTTTCCACATTAACCAAAAAAATACTGCAATTTTCTTTTTTTTCTTTTTTTTTTTTTTTTTTTGGTACAATACTAGGGATTGAACCCAGGGAATGCCGAGCTATATCACTCTGGGTCCTTTTTTTCTGAGGCAAGGTCCTGCCAAATTTCCTCAAAGTATGACAGCTTCCATTGCCAGGGATTTAGCTCAGTGGTGCCACCACCTACCTCACAAGTGCAAGGACATGAGTTCATTTCCTGTCCAAAAAAAAGGCAAGCTTTCACCACACTCCACCCTGTAAACATTTTTTTGTTTTGTTTTGTTTTTTCAGACAGGGTTTCACTGTGTAGTTGAGACTGACCTGGAATTCATTATGTAGCCCAGGCTGGTCTCGAACTCACCGAGATCCTCCTGCCTCAGCTTCCTGAGTGCTGGGATTATAGGTGTGCGCCACCACACCTGGCTCATATTTCTTAATAGCTATTCATTATTCCTTTGAGTGATGATCTATAATTTACCCAAGCATTTATAAATGGTTGAACATTTCAGTGATTTCTTATTTCTCTAAATGATGTATTAATAAACACCTTTACGTATGTTCTCAGATTATTGCCCCCCTGGAAAAAAATGACTCAGATGGAATTGTTGAGTTAACAGGTACAACTGCAGAAAAACTGGGATGGTCTTTGGAGTTGGAAAATGCCAGAGTACTGCGGCGGAACTCATGGCAGACTGTTTCTGGTTTCCTGGAGGGTGGGGCTGCTGCAGTTGGGAATGGTGCCCTTGCTCCCCAGCTGGGGGCTGGAGAGAGCAGTGAGCAGGGCTTTTATCTGTCCCAAGTCCCACAGCTGGGACCTCAGGCTCTCAGACACAGGGAGGCTGAGGGTCAGAGGTTCGCAGCAGGGTTGGGACTTGTGTTTTCAGCATATGGGAGAGCCGGGGGAAAACAGTGTGGCTACAGCCTCTGGGTCTGCTACTTTGCAACCATCTGTAACTGGCACCGTAGTCGGGGAATCATTTTGTCACCATGGGCTCCAGGAGCAGAAGTGGTGGTGAATCCCCCTTCCAAAAGTCTCTTTGGAGCGGGAAGCCATGGTGGACGCTGACCGAAAGAGCCCATGCAAGAGCCCTGTAAGGACTCTCGGAGTTGCATCTCGGTTCATCTGCTCTTGATGACAATGCAATGCTGCAGACTGCGTACATTGTTTTTTGAAAAGCAGAGGGGAGGGATTTTCACTCAGCTATGGAGGTCAAAGTCAGGGGCCTCTGGAGAGAGCCTTCCGCTGGCAGGGGCCCAAGGCAGCCCAGTCCTCTCACACAGGACAAGACAAGGAAGGTGCGTGTGTTTCCTCTGGTCTCTCTCTTCCTGTAAAGCTACCAGGATGCAGCCGTTGGCTGTGCCCTGAGGACTCTGTCTAGTCCTTATCACCTCCCAAAGGCTTACCTCTAAATGCCACAGCTAGGTGTTTCTAACTTCTCAGTACTTCGTGAGCAGGATGGAACTCTAGTCTGAACTTTCAGGGGGACAAACCATAGCAGCAAGGCCCTGTGGAGGGACATGGTGGCAAGAGCCAGGGATGTGTGGGACCCCCACAACTAATGAAGCCTTAGAAAGTTAGGGCTTAGAAACATAATTCCTTTTGTTAAATTATTCTTGTAAGGTATTTGTTGTATAAGAATAGGAAAGGTTGAAACCCGTTTTCTTCAAGTCCTTTTAAAATGGAATCTGAGCCCGGAAGACAAAAGTGGAAATGGAGTGAAAACTGGATGGGAGTCTTTTCTGACTTGTTTTGGGGGTAGGGCATGCTCGTGTGAAGACCCCGGGATGAGAAAACATGGCAAAAATGCAGGGTAGGAGACCAGCGTAACTTCCTATCTGTGTGACTGAAAACAGGGCCGAGGTTGACTGCTCCACAGACCTTGGGGAAAGAACCATCTACCAGCTAGAGGCCGATAGATGAGACTTTCCAGCGGGAGGGAACTCGGGGGTATTTGCTGCTTCCCTTCCCCTGGGAGCCACAAAATTCTTTGGCTGACCCCAGGGACCTCTCCATAGCCTGTGCGATGCCATTGGGAACTCCACGCGGTCAGAAAGACCTGGGCTCTCACAGTGGCCCTGGGGCAGCGCTTTAACAGGTTACCACGGTGAGGACCTCCTCTCTGGAGTTGCTGCTGAACGAAAGGACTTGAACATGATCCAGTCAATGACGAAGCACTGTTGGCAACAGAGCCTCTGGAAGTCCGTTGAAAACGGACTCCTCGTCCTCTGAGACAAACCCATGGCCACCTGGGTCAATAATTATGAAGTTGTTTGGACTGGAAGGAACTTGGCCTGGGTCATTTAGTCCATTCCCATACATCACGGTGGGATCGAGTTCATTACTCTAAACAACCTGTAATAAAGAGGTCCCTCGATCTCCGGATAGCTCCAGGGATGGAAATTCCACTTTCTTTGGCAGTCCCTTGCCTTGTTTGCTTGTTCTCGTGTTCTGCACAATCCTTGTGGGTTTTTTGTTTTTTGTTTTTTTTTTTAATTCTTCCAGCTCTGAGCATGTTTTCCCTCCTGTAACTTAAGCCATTGAAAGCGACTCCAGCGATAACATCTTCTCACCTATTGTGAAACTGCGGAGGAGGCCCTGTCTCCTGTTGTCTTCCTAAGACAGAACAAGGTTCAGGCTCTTAACTGTTCTGGCCTCCAAATCCTGAGTGGCCTGCTTTTGTTTGTTTAGGGTTTTCTCCACCCCTCAGACAAACTCTAAACATCACTGACCTTCAGAAAAGAAACAACTCACAAAAGCATCTGCTGGGAGGGAGTGACACAGATGCCCCAGACTTTTTACCTTCTGGCTCTCGGGGAGTTTCAGGAGCTGTCCCGAAAGGGCCAGTGCAGGAGAAGATCTCAGATGGAAGGTGGTGGGACCGTGTCTCTGGGTATTCAAGGGGGGGTCATCAGGGCGATTTCACTACAGCACTATCAAAACACAGAAGCGGAAGGCCGCCCAAGTGTGTCTGCCTCGCCTGTGTTAAATAAAGCCCAAACCCAGGCTTCTCCTCCTTTCCCCTCTATCTCTCTCCTTCTCTCTTTGTATTCCAGTCCTTTCCCCTGCTCCGCTCCGCACCTCACCCACTAACACAGCCACAGCTGCCTTTGGGTAAACCCGGTGCTTCTTTTGTCTTGTTTTGTTTTGTTTGTTTTCTGAGAGAGGGTCTCACTGTGTAGTTGAGACTGACCTGGAACTCACTACGTAGCCCAGGCTGGTCTCAAACTCACAGTGATCCTCCTGCCTCAGCCTCCTGAGTGCTGGGATTACAGGCGTGCGCCACCACGCCCAGCTCCTGGGTGCTTCTTTTGAAGTTCAGCTGTTTCCATCCCAGCAGCAGGACCCAAAGCTGAGAGAGGTGCCCTGAACCTCCTCCTGGCTAAACAGGGCCTTGGGCTACACTCTGGACTCCGGGCCACAGAGCTCACCAGAGCCTCCAGCATCTCCACAGGCATCAGCTGCTGAGGCGGGATGCAGGATTTGGTCTTGCCCTGAAAAAGGTGCTTTGGCTCTGGAAAACGTGGGGCCCTGGGTGGGATATACAGTCTCTGCTGCCATGAAGGTCAGGCCCACCTCAGTGACCTCCTCCGGAAAACCCCGTTACCACCCTGGTCTGCCCTGAACACTGTCTCCTTAGGTCTTCGTCTCTCAGCAGGAGATCCATGGACCCAAAGCAGCGAGGTTGCCTGGGACACGAGATGCAGTAAAGAACACCTCCGCGATGGGGCTGGGGGACAACTTTAACCTCCCCCACGGTGCTCCCTGGGCCAGTGAAGCCGGAAAGACCCAGCTTAGCGCTGAGCTGGGAGAGCACGGGTCTTCAGGACACTCTGCATCCTGCTCTTCCTGCGCTATGATGCTCGAGAACCGCATCTCAAAGGCAAGGGACGGCCCATTTGTTTGCAGGGCTGAATAATCGCACGCAGGCAAAGTGTGTAGAATAGCGCCCCATACAGGGCCCTCAGCACCTTAGCGCCTACTACCATGATGAAGGTGATGATCATAAACAACCCTGAAGATGACAACAGCCACGCAACTGAGTCTTCAGAGGACACAGTTCCAGGTCTCCGTGGCCCTGACTAGGCAGAGCCAGAAACTCCAGTTAGGGTTTGGGGTCCTCTCACTTTGGTCACAGAGCCAAAGGCAATCCTTTGTTCCCGTAGGAGCTGAGAGGGCCCAGGAAGAGCTGCGGGCCATGTCCAGAGGACAGGACTTTCGTGTGCCCTCAGCTCCTTCCTGTAAGGCCTCTCCCTACCCCTGTCCCACACTGGTCCACACTGTCTGGTTGCCTCATCTTGCCCTGATACCTTTGCTACGCCTTCCCAGACCGGGGCCGCCTTCCACACTGGCCAGTAAGCTGGTCAAGGTGTCCCAGGTCAACCTCCTTGAAAACATTCTTCCTTCAATTCAAACCCCGATAAATCTCCAAAGACTGCATCTCTAAAGGTTGACCAGCAGTAGATATTATTTTAGACATAAGTGTTACATGTATACATTTTGGTCCATCTTTCTAGGGACTGATAAGAGGCCTACTATAGGACACATTCAGCAGTACTTTAAAAATAGGAGAAAAGATTCAGATCGCATAGTGGCGGGAGGAGGTGACCCTCTTCCCTACCCAGCTGGTAGTTTGGTGCAGCTAAGCTTTCCTCTGAAGCCCTTGGTAAATGTGGGGATGGGCAGGAGGCCCCGGTGCCCTGTTCCTGAACACACAGTCGTCTCTGGCAGATTTTTCTCCGATAGTCTGCACCTCTCCTCCTCGGGTGATGCCAGGAAACCAATTTCTGCGCTAATTGGGCAGTTTTCAGAGCAGCGCTGGCTGCCATGAGGCCAGACGCAGCAGTGCTGATTCGAAACACAACAGACTTAGGTGGATGGAGGAGAGGAGCTCACCTGCCAGACAGCACTTGGCGACCGATCCCTTCCTGGGGCTGGGGATGTGGCCCGTGTGTGTGTGCACCACCTCGTGTCTGGGCATTCTTTCTGCCATTTAAGGAGAACCCACATTGATTCTAAGGGTGACCCTCACCCTCACTCGGAGCCCGGCTGCCCTGGGACTGAGCTACAGTGGCGACATGGGTGCTGTGTTCTCCCTTGCAGACATCTGAGACAAAGACAACACACAACGGAGGAAGGCGGGGTGACTTTTAAAAAATTAGACAACATCTCAGAGGGTTTATTTCCTTTATCACTAGACCTACATCCATTAACCCACACTCAGAAACAATCAGTGCCACTGTTCAGGAAGGCAGCTCAGACGGTTGGGAGCTGCCATTGTATATCCAGGAAAGACAGCGATTTGAAAAAAAAAAAAGTTGGTTTCCAAGGAACCAATTCCTCTGAATGCAGCGTGATAGAAATTCAAGATAAAACTCTCAGGGACCCTGCCAGGCCATAGAGGGCCACTAACAGATAATTCACACAATCCGGGAGACATTCCCATTTGTGAAACTTCTTTTTTTAGCTGCTGTAAACTCTACCTTATCAAATCCTTATCTTTTCACTATACAGAACAGCATTTTAAATGATAAATGTCAGGGAAGAAGGCGAGAAGGCATTTCACGAAAAACTGGGACTCTCCAACAGCTAGGGAAATGTCTGCTTTCTCACAAAGCTGAGGGTGAAGATCTGGATCCAAAGCCAGGACTTCCTGAGCCTGATTCCCCGGCTCGTCTCCTTACCCTGATACCTCCGCAGAGTGACTCCCAGTTCCCTTGGCAGGTGATGTGAGTATCCATTTTCATCTGATAAAGGCCATCTTTTAGAACTGTTAGCATGCACATGAATTTTCCTTTTTTTAGCTCTGTTTGCATTGCTATGTATCCAGAAAAAGCGAGATGTGCCTTCTGGAGGTGGTTTTCTTACCCTCTGCTGCTTAAAGAGTCATCTGCTATATTACTGGGGAAAACCCCAAACTGTCAGCATCCCTGGTACCGGGTCTCTCACAAATTCACCTCCCCCTACTCTACTCCACTCCCATCTGTTTATAATTTAATGCTCTGTACGTTTTAATCATTTCATTAGGCATGTCCTTATTTTGAAATGCAACTAATTCTTCAGTTCAAACAAACAGCCAGTAATTCTAAAAATGAGATCATTCTTTTCTTTCGGGTAGAGGTTGGCTTAGAAGAAATATCACACCTATCTTGAGAAGGGTGAGAGAATTCAAATGCTCCTGATTTTTAAAAACCATTGATTTGTTAAAGTGAAAAGGACCTTAGGGATTTCTAAAATCTCTCCACAAGTGTGGAACTGATTTGGAAGACGTTTTCTCATGTTTTCCTGAACAGCGTGGCATACAGCTATTATTATTTGTATCAGCAAACACGCTTAAATAAAATGATGTCATGAAATACCTCATTCCTATACTTGGTGACTGACCACAGGCACAGAAGAGAAAACTGGCTCCACTATAGAATCTGTCGATTTTATTGACCTATGTTTTTATAGGAGTTTACATTTATTAAGATAAAGGGGATTACGTTTTGCTATAAGGTATATCGATGCTTAACACTTACTCAGGTCTTTATTCAGCTTATGTGTGTTGTTTATTTACGGGGATCAGCTCATCCAACAGTGTGCATCCGATCCAGTGAGACTTCCCTGTACTCTCCAAAAGTAAATCAGGACCACCTAAGTTTCCATATAAAGACTGAAGCGATAATAAAAGCGCGGCCGTGAATTGTCTTAGAGGAATTGTCCAACACAGCACATCAGTACCTCAGGAGCAGCCTGGGAAGCCCCAGGCACAGTGACCAACACAAACGGTTGTCACGCGCCATCTAGTGGCCTTCTGAGAAACTGCGCCCACACTGTGCGAAAGGCTTTTGAATAAGCCTTCGCAGCTCCGAATTTCAGCGCCTGTCCAGCCGCCACTAAACACTTGTCCATCTTTAAGGCTTTCAACGGAGGGGAAGCACAGAGGAAGGCATGCCGCCGTATTTTTCCAAAATCCTTGTGTCCTAAGGAACGACTAAGAAGTAACTAGTCAGGGAAAAGATTTCTTCCTGGGTCCAGACGAATAGAGCCGAGAAGCCATGGAAGGAAGCTTGTGCTGGCGACGCTTGTGTAAAGCAAGGTAAGTAGTGTGACATCGGAGCCTTTCCCCACAGAGCCACCACTGCGTGCAGAAGTCCGTGACCTGGCCTCGACTTGTGTAACCCCGAGGTCTTGCTTGGCGTTGCCAACATGCACTTTCTCCAGCGTTCAGGGTCGATTCGAAATGTACCTCAGTTCTTACTTCTGTGCTTTGCAATGGTTTGTGATATCATATTTTATAATTATCAACGACCTGAGTTTTAATTTTCTAATTGGAGCTGTTGTCGCTAAAGAATGAATGCATCCAAAATTAGTACTGGAAGAGAAATATCTCTAAGTTTATTCTTGTAATGGCATTTACTGCAAAACGGAAGGACTTAAAGAGTTCTTCTTGCCTGAAGTATCAGGGCTAAGTATTTTCAACAATTCAAACTGAGACAATGGGCAATTTAGCTATGGCTTTCACAAAAATCATTACATAAGCAATGTGTGAGAACAGAAACGCTGGGATAAACATTTTATACTTTAGAGCAAATAACTCAAATTGAGTCATCTTGGAATCACACAGAAGAAAAACTTTATCACTAGCTTTCAACGATGTTTATACTGTCCTTGAAAAATGCTGCTTTCAAAGTCATGTTAACTGCTTTTTGACCATAAAATACGAAATGATTTAGCATATTAGTTCCAAAACAGAAAATCCTGCAAGATCATTTCTCCTTCAAGTTAAGGTTAATTTCCATTAGAAACATAAACTCTCAGTAGGTTATGCTGAGCCTCCAGAGATATTTAAATTTGCCTTTTGAACTAGAATCCTGATCCAACATTGTGATCGAGCTTCAGCTGCATCTCGGATATTTATTTTATCCTCTATAAAAGCCTTCTTTATTTTAAGGGAAACATTGATCAATTTAAGATACCTGTAGAATTCATTTTTAGAAAAGACTGTAAAGAAACAGCTACATGCAGAATGTGATTATTACACAGGTAAAATCATGTATCAAAAATTCCTGAGATTTCTCATCACGTCCCAGCCCTTAGCCTCGGCTTCAAACATCCATTGTCTGAAAGCTAGAAGTGCAAGAGAAAAAAGCTAGTTTGTAAAAGAAGTCAGATTTGTGGGCTTGGGTCTCTGTTGCTAACTAAGTATTTAAAGGTCTGCAAAGAAAATTAAACCTTTATGTTTTCCTTAGTCTGAAATGTTGGAAGCGACCACAGCTTCTGGAATATTTATCTATTAACCGATGTTACGGTGGAAAGGGAAATCAGACTGATTTTTGGCAGTCCTGTGCCCCCTCACAAGTGCGGTTTGTACCATAAGAGGAAAGAAAAATAAAATTTGCGAAATTCAAATTTCTGGCTCTTGGTCTTTTCCTGGCTTCCTTGACCTCTGCACATCAAGTTATGCATGTATATGCCACAGCCGAGATAAGGGCGAATATAAACACTTTTCCCCACACACTGACACGACACCTTAAAGCTATATCTGAACGTAAAAATAAATAGCACTGGAATACTGCTCCCTCCTTGGCCAAGGAGGATTGTGTGGTTCTGACAGAGCCATCTGTGGTTCTATGATTCTCAGCCCAGACTAGCAGAAATTGCACTATTCCTTCAAATATCTAAATTTTCTCCTCTGCCCACTTTATAGAGATGTTGCTGGGATAACGCAGGACAATTTCGGGAAAGTTCAGGGCTCAGGAGAACATAAATGCAGTGCACTGTTGTGCAGTCTGGCTGGAAGGGTAAATCGCAAAGCAAAATTAAGACCTCCTCCTTCATTGTGCGGCACAGTTGGGCTGTTTGATCTCTAAGTCCTCGGGTAATTGGAGTCTACACAGCGTGTGGAATGTGGAATCGGGCCTGAGCCTTGGCCCGCATGCCCAAAGCCTGCTGCTGGCCTGCCTGGGGCACCGTTTGCCCCTGGCTGGATTCCGGCTGCATCCGGAGTTCGGTTTTGACACAGACCTCATTTCCAAGCTGAGAAACCAAAGGCGTGGAGATTGGGAATGGAAAACACACTGCGTGTTAAGGGTTACACGGAGGTAAAGAGAAAGTCCGCTGGGTCGCAGCAGCCCTTCTCTGATTTGGGGGTTCCTTTCATCACATTCCACCGCCTTTCCCCAATAATGGCAATTTCTGAATCCAAATCACAGGTTTATTTTTCTCCCTGGGAATCGTGAAATCCACCTGCTCACCTCAGACCACAGTGCGCTTCCCTTCTTCCAAGCTCCGAAGCCACTGACAGTTTACACTCCGGCCATTCAGCAGTTGTACACCAGGGCTCTGCCGGGCACTCAGCTGGCTTGGAGGCTGTGGAGAATCACAGCGGCGGGCTTCTGTCCCCAGCAAGTAGGATGAAAAATAGACCCAGTGCGCGCAGAGTTGAGGGGTCTCCAAGATGTGGTGCTTTTCCGCTTTTCAGCAGGCACAGACCTGAGCGAAGTTAGACAAGTCAGTCCAGCAGATGCTGCCTCCTGTGGCTTCTCGTCCTCTTTGAAAGAAGTTCACGTCCTTCTCCACAAAGAAGAGCCCTTCACAAGTGCCTTCATGTCAAACGGCACTTAGAAGCTTCTCTGTGGAGATAGGCAGGGCTATAGCAGGTAACCCAGCCCAGCACTCCCCTTTCTAAGTAACCACAGCTCGATCCAGGTTTGAGGGCCTGAAGTTCTTTTACAAAACGGAAGACCAAGCTATCCATGTGGAATCTGGGGCCATGGGGGAAGGCCTGTGAGACAAGGACCTGCATCATCTCCTCAGAGAAGTTGCTTTGGTGTAAAATACAGGTCATTAGCAGTGAACAGTTTAATGCCTTTAAGATGATGTCTGTTTCACAGGAAAAAAAAAAAAGTTGAGGCACAAAGGAGGTTGTAGAACTTGCCCTCCGTCATCCACTAAGGCCCATGCTCAGCTCCCATAGGCCAGAAATAAAGCCTGGGTGTGGGAAGGAGGTAAATGTCTCTGCCTGCCCTGGGCAGAGACCCTTGGAAAGCACAGTCCCCTGGCTTTCCGCAAATGTAAAAGTCCAGTTCTCAAGTGACCCATGAGCTTGGTCAGTTCGGTCCCTGAGAGGTCCTGAGTGGGAGGAAGCTTGTGTCTGTGGCTTCCAGCCAGTGGGGTCACGCTGCCCACCTCATGCATTTCTCTCTCCCTCAGCAGTAACCAGAGCTGCAAGCCATCCCTACCTCTCCAGGCACGAGGGCCACATGGTGGTCTGCCGTTCCCTCAGCCACATTAGTTGGTCAGACTGTGAGAAACCGTTCCCTTGCCTGCGTTTTTAGCTCAGTCCTGCGTGTCCTGGGCACACTGTCACATCCCTTGGTCCACTTGCCCCTGTGCAGTCCCCACAGACAGGGGCAGTAAGAGATTAAGACTCTACCTGGCACCAAACTACCTGGGTTGGAAACCTGGCTGTGTGACTTGAACAATACCCTGTGCCTCGGCTTCCCAATCTGTAAAATGGGGATGATAACAGTATCTCATGGGATTGCTGTGAGGCATAAATATATATGTCATGCTTTAGCCAGGGCCTGGTGCACAGGACTGCTATAAACATGAACTATGATTCTCATCGTGAAATCATGACTAGCAGTTGCATGCGTCTGTGCAGAAATCACAGGTAGCTGCTGGATGGAGTGTTTGAATGGCCATTTCCATTTAGAATCAACAGTGAGCTGTCTTACCTCAATTGTCTTCCATCTGGTGGGCTACATTTGGATTTGTCTCGGGGACACAGGTTTTGCCTAGAAGTGACGCGGTAAATAGCACTCTTAGGCTTCACATCAATTGCTAATTAAAGTGGCATTAACCCTAATGGGCCAGGAAGCAGAACTCTCTGGTCTCCCTGGTGTGGTCTCCGCAGGCCGAGTTCTGATGCCTGTGTCCCCCACCCCAAGCCACTCAGGCAAGGACCCGAGCACAGACCCACCTGGAGCGGCAGAAGCCCTCAGGAGAAGGAAGAGGGGGGAAGTTATGCAACTTTAAGTCTGTGTATCTTCCAGATAAATAACAATAGGAGAAAACCAGAAACGTGCTGGTACCAATCAGTCACAGGTGCTGATGATCGTTCACCTAATTACTTCATTATTTTCTGTCACTCCGCGGAGCAGTTTGTATTTACAATCCTGTATATGGTTCTATTACTACCACTTATTGTGACGATTCCAGTAATTCCGAGGAGTCTCCAAGGGCCTGGACAAGTAGAATCTTGTTTTTCTTGATTTCCCTGGGGTTGGGGGTGGGGTGGGGGAGTAGAAGGTGGCAGGAGGGGGAAGAGGAGGAGGAGCCTGGAGGAAAAGCATCCGGCTGGCATCGACCCACAATTGCTCATCCAAGATGAGTGATAAATGATGGGCGATTTTTGAAACGCTAGAATTTTAAAACAAAACAAACATTGCTGGCGGATGAGTTCGGCGGCCAGTGTGTAAGGCGGTGAGGGAGGGAAGAGGAGCCTGAGCCGCCCGGGGGCCTGCACCCTCGCTGGGAAAGCCCTCGGACCCCAGGCGGGATGCTGGGAGCAGAGCCTGAGATGTCCCCAGGGACACGGCGCCCTAATGAACACCAGGCCGCAAATTAACCGAGTGGGTTTGGAAAAACATTGTGAATTTGAGTCACTCGGGCATCGGGAAATCTGCTCGAAGTCAGAGCTGGTTGTTTATAGCTTGTTAAGTCTGTTTACAAATTACATTTTCCCTTTGAAAAGGCGGGCGCCTCTCTGTGGCTGCTGTCACTGTCACTTGCTGGGGAATGAAGGTTCCCTGTCCGTAGGTGACCTAGTTGGTGCAGGATCGAGCTGAGCTGAGCTTACTGGGCCCCTTCTCTCTCTGCTACATTTTTAAATCATCCTTAAACCCAATGCCCTAGAAGCAGGGTCTCCAGAAAGGCTGTGGGTTCTGCGCCACCTTGGATTTTCTTGTGACCTGCGGATACCTGGAGAAGTGAATGCTGAACACCTCCACACACACCCCCATGTCCGGTCCTTTTCATCCCCGCCCCGCCCCCCACAAGGGTTTCAAGGCCCCACTTTCATAGCTCGGCTCATTGGCAAGGTCAAGAGCCAAAAGCCAGCAAGAAGAAAAAGGGACAAGAAGCAACAGTGACCATAATCCAGCATGGTGGAGGTCATGAATCCGGAATTCCTGCCTTGGCTGAGACCCGGTCACTGCTGCTTAAGGTGTCAGAGTGTTGAATTGCCAAAAACCGAAATTATGGGGAATTTTAATCTTGCACTCCAGACCCCTCACCAGTAGACAAAGAAACTAGCGAACAAGATCACCAGGACCAGCACCCAAGGTTCCCCATGCAGAGAACCAGGGCGGGGATTGCATTGGCCACAGGCTTCTTTCAAAGTTTTAATTTCCTTGCTGCAAATTAACATATTTAACGAATTGGGTCCATCCCGCTGATCTACCTTTTAATGAAGTCTGCAGACTTTCATTGACCTGGTGTTTTCTACCCAGGCAGGTACTTTATTTCATCCACACTTGAAAATATGCTGCCACCTCCTCGTTTTGATTTGTAATCTAATTGGCCTCACCTGGAACCGAGTCCTATCTCTCCCCCCCCCTCCGCCCCGCCACGCATACCAAGTCCCTGCCAGCCTGGTCACCGGGAGGCCAGGTAGAAATGCGGACGGGGTGCTCTGCAAGTCCTTTCACTCCTTCACCCTCTGTGAGAAGCCCACCTTCCCCTCCGAACCTCCAGGAACAATCTATGAATTAGGGTGTAGCGTGCCCAACTGTTACAGGCCCAGCTGTGGATTTTCCCACCCAGCCTTGACTTCTTCTCTCCTTTACTGACCGCACTCATAAACATCACAACCTGTGGCTTCACATCCTTTGTATTGGCTTCATCTTGAAAACTGGCAAAATGGGGAGAATAATTAAACAGGTTGATGTTCAGTTCCTAGAGGAGAAATCAGAGGTCAGCACTGGTGAAATCTGGAAGTAAAAGGGCACCCGTGTCCTTAAAATTATCAGTTCAAGGGATGTCTTATAATATTTTAAAGCAACTTAATTTCACAAAGACTATTTTCCTCCTGGCTTCTCTCTCTTTCCCCTCTCATACTGTCTTTTCCTTTTAAACTAGGTCTTCCTCTTTCTGTCTGTCCCTGTCTTTTTCTCCCAATCACCTTCCTCCCCTCTGTCTGTCCAGGAAGCATGTGAACCCTTGGAGATCCCCTGAGGGACCTGACTCTTACAAGGTACATTTTTCTGTGAATGAATTTCACACAATTGATTGTCAGGCCTTGAAGTGTAAGAAAAATGATGCTGAGGCCTCAGTGGCCCATAGAGTTCCACACAGAACCTTTGGTTGCCAATCACTCACTTAAAATAAGGAAAGCATAGCCTAAGTGCTTGCCCACTGGGGTACAGCCTTTACTTTAGAAGGCCTGGGACAGCCGGAGCACTGGGGCCTGCCTGCTGGACTGGAAGGAATTAATCAAATTACCTTCTATTTAATGCTGATTTTGTCTCAGGCTTGTCAGGTAATAGACAACAAGCCTGGGCTTGAGTGGGAGCAGCACCAGCCTGGGCATGAGGGTGCCCCTTGGGTACTTCTATCATCAGATTAATTGAGTTGACATCTTGATTTCGATTAGTTACCAATGTGGTTCCAATATTATTTCAACAGGTGTCAATTTGGGGGCTGCGGTCAGAATCACACAGCCTTTTAACTGAGAGTGGAAACGCTCAGCTCTGAGACTGTGTCAAGCTGGAAGAAAAGTAGGAAAGCATGAGGATGTTTCCAAAGAAGCATCACTCGTACAAGATCATAGTACACAAGGCCAGGGGTGTAGCTCAGAAGTAGAGCACTTGCCCAGGGTGCCCAAGGCCTGGGATTCTATCTCCAACATTGCAAAACATAAAAGTAAAAAGGCTTAAATATGCTCAGATTCCATTATGTATGGCACTCTCTTTTACAGGGCCAGTTGCAGCAAGGAAGTCTTTCGTTGATTGAAGAGAGTATCGTGGATTCTTCCTGTACTAGGAGTGAACACTTTTGATGACTGATTCAAATTTGCATCACTCACGGAAACCTGAACCTTTCAGGAAGTAGTCCATGAGAAGTCAGAATAAGCGTGAAATTATATTGCCCAGTCATGCTATGGCCCCAGTCCACACAGGCCCACAGGACTGTCACCTTTGGAGAGTGTTTGGATGGTTCAGACTCTGGAATTTCATAGGCTTGGGCAATAGAGCTATTTTCACCCTCGTTCCCAATCCCTGAGAAGCGCTTCTGTGCAATCACAAAGGAGAAAGACTTTCAGGGTCTGCTCCTCTGTGTTCCGGAGAACAAATACAAAGCGTGGCCTACTGAGAACGTATCATCAAGTTGGCTCTTGTGGACCCACCACTCTGCCCACACTCAGACTACTCATGGGGAGCTTTAGATGATCGTTGGTGCTTGCCGGGTGACAGTGACTGGGAAAGCCACCTAACTCCCTGGAAGAATGTCTGCCTTTTAAAGATCATTGAGCCAAACAACACAGCTTCTCCATCTGTGAAAAGGGGAAAGGGAAGGCTTCTACCCTTTGGAAATGCAGCATGAAGTCATGATGTCTTGCCCTCCTTGGTGTAATTTCCTCATGTTAATTGTCCTCATGTTAACTTCCTGAGAGAGGGTCCCGTCTTCCTTCTTCCCCTGCTTGCAGAGCAGATGCCAGGTCTCTGAACAGAAGCTGATAAAAGCACGTTAGTATCTGCTAAGACTAGAACAAAAGTAAAATATCATGAGTCACTCTACTCCCCCTATCCCACTGACTAAATAAAGCCACAAGGGCGACAGGGCCACCACAGAGTGCCGTGGTAAAGCAAAAGCTTGAACAACCAACCAGAGATCCACGAGACACTGCTTCAGGGCCCCTGGGTCACATACACAAAATCTCACAGCCACGTTACCTTCCCTAGCCTCCCAGGTAGGAAATCCTGAGCCATGCAGCTGGCCGGCCACATCTCTGTGGTGCCGGTGTTCCAGCTGAGACCCTGAGGAAGGTCTAGGAAGCCCCAGTTCCCTGACCACAGGAGCCACCCTCCAGGCCTGGGTCTTATCACAGCCTGGTACAGCCACCACCAGCTTGCAGCAGCTGGCAGCAGAGAGAAGCCAGGGGAGGCCACGGTGAGAAAATCCTGTCTGCACCCACCTTCCTGTGGACATCTCAGCAGTCAAGCCTGCCGGTGAGCAGACGATTATGGAGAAACACCTTGTTTTGCTACAGCTTTACACACCTGCTGCAGGCATTCTGGACACACAGAGTCACGTGTTGGGTGGAGAATGAAAAAATGTACAGCAAGACAGAGGAGTCAAGTCATGGCCCCTAACATTTGGAAGAGTTAAACTCAGGCCCAGGTTTTCAGAAATAAAATGCCATCATGTACAAAGACCAAAGGGTGATAGGTGGCCTCCTTAGAAAAGACTGCACAGAGCTTCATTTCGGATCACTGGAGACTGAAATGTAATGATCCCATTTATTCCATCAGCAAGAGCTGTCACCGCCTTGTTGCAAGAAGAATGAGCCTCCACCCTTTGGAAATTCATGGTGAACTTACCTTTCGCACATACTGTTCGCTATAGTTTCCACATGTTAATTGTCCAGTAAGTAACTTCACGGACAAAGGACCTTGCCCTCCTGAGCATCCAAGTCAGGGTCGGGTCTCTGAATACTGTGTGTGCAAATCACAATTTGTGATCTATTACCTGATGAGCCTAGGATAAAATTAATATAAATCAAGCAAATCTATAATAAAAAATAAATATGACCATCACTAGTAGAGAAAAATCTTGAAATAATGATGTACATTTTCTGGCTAACAAGTGCTTGGATGCATGGCTAATTCCTTTGGCGTTAACATCATCACATGTATAACGTGCATATTATTTATATATAATTCACACGTTTACACCAAAAAGATTATATGCATCCATAGGCTCTGCAGAAGTAAAAAATTTGCCTTTGATTCTTAAATATCCTGTGTTGGGTCTTAAGAGCTCATTTTTTCTGACCTATTTACAAAATACCTTGGCTCGGGTAAGATTTTAACGTCTGTCATTTAACATTCCATCTGACACCACTGGCTCCCTAGCCCCATTAGGAATCAGGGAGTAAGTGCGTATGTGAGTGCTGCGCTGTATCACCTTCTGCCCCCAGTGTGGCAGTCTCGGTTCTGAACGGCCTTTTTTGGAAAGCAAGTCCACACCCCACACAGACCTCTTTCAGCCTGATTTCTAAGTGTATTGGTAGACATTTTCCAATGGCAGGATACGGTTTAAAGGGACTACTGTTTGGAAAGTATTTAATGATATTCCCTGAAGTTACTTGGCCAAATACGACTGAATCTTTATAACACAGAGAGACAACAAAATTATTTACTCATTCAGTATTTATTAGTTTGGAAACGGGCACACAGTACCTAGCACGCAATGAGCTGCTGTTTGCTCTCTCCTGCCACCTGCCTCGTGCTGTTCTGTGAGACTTGAAGAAGAGACTTAGCCGTCCCTGAGCTGGTGTTGACTCTGTAGCACAATTCTTTACATTTTAAGGAGCAATTAATTCTGATAATTGATGTTGGTACACCACGGTCCTTAAATGATTTATGAAAGACTTTTCTACCTCCAGGCACATCCTGAGAGCTTCCAGAGGGATCCACTGTGCTGTGCCCTGAGAATACCAGGAAGGAAGGGGCCAGAAAGTGGGCAGTGATGGGGCAAGAACAGGTCAGGCTTGGAGACAGCGCACAGTGTCCCCAGGTCCCCCGGGCCTCCCTGATAACCCAGAGACTTCGGTGCAGACAGAAGGAGTTTGAGGCGGCCTGTCAGGCGCCAGGCTGAGGGTGAGACCACAGGGCCCGCAGAGGGGCTCCTGCCAGGGAGAGCCTACAGTTAGCAGTGCTGTGACCACCCATAGCACGGGAGCGTCCACTTGTCCCAAATACAGCCCTGCTGGCCCTCACGCCACCCTCCGGGCTTTTGAGAGTGCCACGATTCTGCTTTCAAAAGGAAAAGGGCCCTAGTAGTGGCAGACTCTGAGCTGCTACACTGCTTATGGAGGAAGACTTTCCACAGTTAAGTGAACGTTATAGATCACTGAGAATGGTACAAGGGGCAAGGGAAAGGAGAATAGGAAAAAAGAAGCACTGAAGGGGAAGGAACAGGCAATGTTGAGCAGCCACCATGTGTTGTGCCTAGTGTTTCTAAAGCCCTTCGGAGGGTTGAAAGGAGAGTCTAACTCTCCCGGTTAATAGAGGAGGAAACTGAGGCTTCTCAAGGTTAATTAACTTGTTGATCACATTGCTAGGAAAGGGCAGTGCTGGCCTTTTCACCTAGCTCTGCTTGGAGCAGTGCCTGCTTCCAGGGCTATTCCCAAGGAGATTCCAGATACACCTACTCCCACTTTGGTCCACTCCAGATCCCCCTTCTGCTCCCCAGACTCCGTTGGACTAGGGTTAGTGGACTATTGACGGGCTTCAAGGAGGGTGTGCATGTCCTCCCTTGGTTCTTCATCCACCACTACAGAGCAACTTCCTATTAGGTGCAAGGTAAGGAAAAATAGTGTGAGCGTGCTGAGCCTATACAACTGCAGAGTAAGCCCTCTGGACTTGCCTTTCTGACCAGCCTGCCATTCTCAGCCTCCTGCTCTCTGGAAAATTTAGAGCCTCCTTCACTTTACAAGATTATGTATTAACACTTCCCATGGGGAATGGCCCCTGACCATAGCAATTGCCTCTCCTCAACTTTGGGCAGCATCTGAGGGGCCCTGCATAGTGACTAACCCGTAATAATCTCTCCATAAATGTAGGTGAGACAAGTGAACTGATCTGTGGCTTCCCCAGCTTTCAGCAGAAAAAGTCTTTGGTGGGGACTTCTAGTCTTCCTGTCCCCGAAGAACCAAAGGTCCTTGCATCGTTCCCATAGTTCCCAGAGCCAAGCAGGGCTCGTTCCATCCCTAGGATGCCAGAGAGCTGCCACCACACACCAGTTTTAATGCTCACCCTGAAGAAAAGGGGATACACGTGCAGGGCCCCAAGAGGGTTGTCAAATAGCCACAAGAAAACAGAATGGCTATTTCTTAGAGCAGGATTAGAAGGCATTTTCTACTTTTTTAGGAAAGGTCTGGATGTGGGAACTCAGAGAAGCCCCAAAGGCCGGGGACTGAGCAGGACTGTCCATGATTTATGCTCGGTCTGACTAGGAGCTGTCCTGGGCAGACTGAAGTCATTACCCAGGCAGGGGAGGTAGGAGGAGCCTCCGAGGTACCTGGTACTGAGAGGCCGAAAGGAGCAGGCATCTGCGCGGACCTGTCCTAAATCTCCAAAATAAAATTACTAGGGCAGGAAAAGTCAGCGCGGTCAGTACCACCCTTCCCTCCCACATCCTCAGAGCAACATGTGCCCTTTAGAAAAAAAAAGGCACTGATAAAAATTACATTCATTTACTGCAGTGTCTTTTCCATAGTCGCACCAGAAAGGCCTTTGTCATGCCTGAATTAGATCTGCGATTTTTTTGAATGACATGTATAATAATTAGACTGTAAAGATGTACAGTTAATCCATTTAAAGGTGTAAAGAAGTTCATTTAATGAACATTATAGTCACATTAGACTTGGAAACATCCAACTCTTTTGTTGAATAAAAAGAAGTTCAATGAGATTAACTTCTCTTAGTTGGTTTTAAAGAATAATCAAACATGTCTTCTCCTGATAGTGTACTGTGCCTCCTCACATGGGTTCTGCATACAAATGTCTTCCAGCCCAGAAGGGTAAGAATAAGGCTGCAGGACCTCACAGTGCTGTTAAATAATTACAAATTAAAAAGGATCACTCCTACTTTCTATACTCCCATAAAGTGATAAGAGCCTGAACTCCTTGAACTTGTAATTATATAACAGAAATGTTAATCTTCTGGTTGGGTGTTCTCCTTACTGCATTAAATGTATTCTTGCGATTATCAAGTTTACCATTTGACACGTAGATATTGCTACTTGGAGACCTATCACTTGATCCTATCTGACTTGGGCCACAAAAAGAGTAAGGGGTTCTGTTTCCAAGCCCATGTTATTTTCTGTCTCTAGGTGAGGCTCCCTCCCTTTTGTCCAGCCAGTTAGGCTGGCCAGAGAGTGGCAGGCCAGCAGCCTCTCTCCCAGCTTGGTACCTAATGTCCCCACTAACTGGTGACAGGGACAGATAACAATAGAGACTGTCTAAGCCATACCAAGCAGCACCATGTCAGATGTTTTTGTAGTTTAGGAAACAAGGCTCATAAGATAAAGAGGAAGCACACTTCCGGCTAATGCAGTGTGATTTGCCATGTAGAGCATAGTTGGACATTATACAGATGGTGTACCTTAAACCAGCCAGGGTATTTGTAGGCGTGCAAAGAAAAACTCCAATTTAAAGAAAATTTGTTCATAAATAAATAACTCAATCTGTCTTCCGGAAGGAGGAGCTGGCCGTGGCAGGGTCTACTCCTGGCTAACTGAGCCTAACTCTTGCCATTGAGTCTGGAAACCCAGCACGCAGCTCTCTGCTTGGCTCTGACCCACCTATAATCCCCAGGGAGAATAGCCACAAGGGACACCACCAGGAGAGCTTGTTCCAAAGGCTCACAAATAGATCCCTGCCATTGAAGCTCCCTGACCTTCAAAAAGGACCAGGAGAATGTTGCTCGGGCCTTCACACGACCTTGGACAGGAGGAGGTGTTATTCACCCCTCTCACTTTTCTTTTTCCTGAGACGGAGGTTATTTTCATCGTGTGTTTACGGCATGGGAGCCCTGTACTATCTAAGACAAAAGGGCAAAATGTTCAGAATACATGGGGCCTAGAAGGGCAAAAGCAGAGGAAACCTTGGATGCTGTTCTGGAACCGACTACGTGCAAATATCATCATGTTCTATTCGACACCACTCTGAGGGTTTGGTGGAGAAATTGAGTGAGAATCTGTGTAGCCCTGGGGTCGTCAAGACCATCAAAGTGAGAAGCTATTTGAGAACTGTTTTTAATCAACCTGAAATTTAAAATTATACCGCCATAAAGAATATCTGTAAGATCCTATAAAAAAAACACATACACAGTAGAATCTATTCATATGCAGAAAATGTGTCAGAATGGTTTTATCTCAGCTCCTAAGCCACGAGCTCTCCTTCCCCTTTCACTGAAAGGATCATTTAAATGTGAATACATTTTTTGGTTAGGTTATTAGATTTTGTTCAGATTGCACAAATAATTATCATTCTCGATTCAGATAAGAGTCTAGATGTTCCTCGATGGGATGAAAACCTTACGAAAATTAAGCAAATGCAGAGAACAGTAAAAATTGTTTGTCGATACGCCGCCCCAAACTTACCCAAAGATAATTATCATTGCCTATAAATACATGTGTGAGGTTTGCTTGAATACGTTTTTGTAAAAAAAAAGAGAGAGAGAGAGAGAGAGAAAAGTTATTATCATGAAAGGGCCTAAGTAGCGCCTAGAAATCACTATCATGGTCTGGAGTGAACTAATCACTTTATCCTCGTCCGTGAGCACATTTATCCACCCCCTAATTCTTCACCTAATTAGAGGGAAATTGCAGCGTTGTCCTAGTCAGGGAGGTAGGGATTAGGGTTAAGAAAACACTTGTATTTGGAACCCCCTACCTCCCCTGGTCAGTGTGAAAGATTCTCAAAGAATCTCCCAGCCTAGCTAATCCATGACCCTCAGCAGGGAGGGAGTGTTAACAATTTAGTTTAAAACTCACACTCTCAGACAAAATGCATCAAAAACGGCTTTTCTCCTTTGATTTGTAGGTATTAGTTGTTTTTCCAGGCCCCATTAAGGACTCTTCATCCTGTACAGCAAGGGGCATTAAGCTTTTGCAAGTTAAAGTTGTTCCCAGCCCTGTGTTATTCAAAGGCAATTTACACTAATTATTCGAGTCCGTGGCGTTACCCATATTAGCAGAATGAACCATCTCAGCAGGTAAGAGTACTTTTGAAATGTTAATTCATTACTAAGGTAGAAAATGTCCTTGAGTTAAAATAAAGTTTAAAAATTAGCAATTTTAAAGGATGAGACCGAGACATACTGTACCACTCTTTTATTTGTATCAACTCCTTCATAATTATTTGAAAGGTCAGTGGACAGCTCTCCAGCACTAGGCTTCATTCAAAGGTCTCACCTGGATCAGCACCTTTTCCTCTCCAGTTTGCAAAGGGAAACCCAATGACTCGCCCGCCCGCCCGCATTCAGGGACAGAGCCATGGTTTTATGCCTCAAACATTCTGACGTTGGGTGTTGGGTGCTATTTCTATTTCTGTCACTGACATTTCCAGAAGCCTCTTTTGCTCCCAAATGGGCTGTCTGGGCTAAAGCAGCAGCAGGGTGTCACCAGCTTGTCCAGGAGTACCTGGGGCCCATCCCCTGAGGTCTTCAGGATGAAGCCGCCCAGACTTGCTTCCCGAGGAAGCCCTGGCACAATTCCCACGATAAAAATCAGAGGCTCTTGAAGGAGCGGAAGAAGTAGCTGAAATTAGACTTTGCCACGTTGGGAAAGATCCCACTGCCCAAAAGAAAGCCAAGGGGAGGGCCTCAGCGTTACAGGAAGTGCCAACAGCGACCCCTCCTGGTAATCTGAGCGGGTTCCAGGATACAAACCCCGCAACTAGTTGTTAGAGAAGACTACTTTCACTTCATTCTTTCATTTCTTCATTCTACAGGCACACAAATGTATAAGGACCAAGCTCTGCCCCTTCAGCTGCTCAAAAGATACAGGTGATGTGGTGGGAAGAGACCCACGCTGCCCAATAAGTGAAGGAAACTGTATACAGAAATAAAATAACTCACTGAGCGCAAAGAAAGAGAATCCAAGGTCGGGAAAACAGCAGATGCAAAGGGCCAGGGGCACACACAACCACATAGCATATTCTGAAAGTATTGTGAGGTATCCAGACTGTCCAGAACTGCAGGAAAATAAAAGAAACTAGAGACCAACACTGGACAGAGAGGGAAGGTCTCTAAAATGCTGTGCATCTTCCGCATACTGGAGGTCTCCAAACCTTTCTAATCATGCATCCCCATCTCTGGCTCAGTTGTCCCGGGTGTACATAGTTATGATTGAATTCATCATTATGATCGATGACTCTCAGCAATGCGTATCTTATCTCTTACTTTCTTGACATGTTAATGAAAGTGCTAGTATTTTCTTTCCTCACCGCAGTGGATTGTAGGCAGTGTTCTATGGCCCAAAGCTGATGGATCCTGGAGAGTCCATCTGTCCATCCCAGGAAGGCGTATGCGCTCCCACTTCCTCATGCGAGCAGGCACTCGCTCCCTGTCCAAAAGTGCTGGCCTGGTCAGGTCAGAGGCAGCACAAGTGTGATTGCAGTGGATGCTGAGGCAGTCCCTACCAGGCAATCAGCCGGCCCGCCTGCCACCTCCTGCCTTGGAGCGGGTGCACTCACAGCCCGTGAGCCAAAGTACACCCAAGAGTACGCAGGGTAGATCCTGGAGACTAGAACACAACCAGGAATACAGTAAGATCGCCCCCTAGTCAGGTCAGTGTGGAGAGTAACTAATATACGACAATGACAAGAGTTCTAACATACACAAAACATATGTGAGTCAGAGCCAGAAGCTATTTGTGCTAATTGTCTACTGCATGCAGCTTCCCATACATTCTTTATTACTCCTCCCAACACACTTGCACAGACACACACACACACACACACACACACACCCCTAAGCAATTCCAAAGGGATTAAAAACCCACGCCAGATGCTCCTACTACACCTCATAGATTAGCTACTACTAGAAACCATGAATGACAGGGACCCCTCTCTTTGCAAAATGCTGTCCTAGATGAAAATGTGTATGGAAATGTGTTTGGAAAAGTGTAATCCTATAGAGTCAGGATGTCTCATGCTGCCACGATCCATCCATCCAATAAACATTCATTGTTATCGACCAAATATGTCCAGTGTGCGGCTTCCACACGCAGTATTTATAGTCACAATGGGAAGGGACACCTTTTCACCTAGTATTAAAGCATTACTTGTCAAACAGTAGGAGATGGATGTCTAAAATGATTGCTCAAACTAACTATTCCAGGATAGAAACCTGATTCCTGATCAGTGCTGTGTTCAAACTGCTTGTCCAAAATATCTTTTCGAGTCAAACTGACCCATTATGTCCAGGGAATATAGTAAAAACTATGACTTTTTTGGAAATGACAATAACCCAGCTGCTCTCTGAACTAGTCCTTCCTTTTCAGAAATGCTTTTTATATCATAGATAGTATAAGTGAATCGTGTATTAATTAGGAGACAGGGTATAAGGAGATGTGGAAAATTGCTTCCACTACTCTTATCTACATTCTTCCCTGCAAATAATGGATATGAAATCACAAACCAATTGATTAATCATGTCTCCTAAAGACCTTTAAAGTCCCAGCCCAGTGTTAATTACAAAGCATCCATGGAAGTAAGAATAGTACATTCCCATAAAACATTTCAATGGTTCAAAGTATTCCCCAGTTAATCTGGCTGCCCCTTCACCACTACCACCATTTAATTTGAATTAATGAGGATAGATTCACTAATGAAAGCCAAGAACGGTCTTCATTCTGATGTGACAATACAGTCATCAGGAGAAGCTGTGTCAAATAATTTCCATGGTATATGTTGAGAACTTCGGGTGCTAAAAGGTGCTGGTATCTGGCTAAGATTTATGATCAGAAGATGAAATTAAGTCAGAACTGAAAGGATTTTTTCAAAATTCTTTACAGAATCTCTCATTATTTTTGGACCGATGCAAAAACAAAAATTTTACATATTCAAGGATTAAAACACATGTACACAAAATATAAAAGGTTTGGTTCTAAAGACTGTATAGATAATATGCATATTATATGTGATAGGCAAACTTTACAATGGTGGCTTCCATTGGAACTCACATAGATTATTTTAGGAAGTTGTATAAAACGGGTTTACTGGTGGTTATAAATGTCTCAAAACTTAATTCATAACGCAAGGTAACACAGTTCAATAGAAAAGCATTGGGTTTAGAGTGCTAGAAGCTCACACCCCAGGCCCAGCTCCACCAGGAGCCATGAAGGTAACTGCTAGCAAATCGCTTAACCTAGTCCACCCTCCCTGTACTCCGGGAGAAAACAAAGGTTTGACTGTCTTGGCCCTCTGTGATGATACCCCCGCTCTAAAACTGTTCAACTCTGCAAGAAGCATTTGATGTAATCATCAGAGGAAATTTGTGTATAAAAGCAAGTTTTCCAAAAATAGACGTATGCCGGATTTTTGTTTTGATGCTTGAATGGATCGTAGCTTTGTTCAAAAGCATTTGCATGCACCCATCCACATGGGCCGGTACGGTGTACATTTTGTAAAATGCACCAGTGGTGTCTTTTCCCCAGCTGAGGAACATGGCTTTGCAGGCATGCAGATTGTGTTGCATTTGTGCATTCTGCACAAGGCTGTTGGCTCTAGCCAGCCCTTGATTCTAATTAGTACAAGTCTAGCTAAATCAGAGGGTGAAGAAAGACCAGAAATGAAGAAAGAAAATGAGACGCTAGGACAAATGCCTATCACACGGTGAATATCTATTCATCTGCATAATAATAATGATACCAAATATGCAAACAGATGTTTCTGTCATTAAATTGTATATGCAAATGCTACTGGTAGGAATGGCAATGTTGTCTCAGGGTTGAGAGATGGTTGAGGGTAATTAAAGGCTAATCCAGTTTTCAGTTCACAGGCTATGCAACAAGAGAGGTTGAAAGGAAAATTTGTCACTTAACCTTCAATTCATTACCAATGGCACATGGATTTCCTACTAAAACATCTATATTCCTACTAAACATTCCTACTAAAACATCCTACACTAACATCTCTATGCTACTCAGTAGCTGTCCCTTCAGTGTTCACAAACTTATCCACTGAGCAAAGTTGTATGTTGTCATCTGCAAGAAAATTTTAGCTCCTCCACAAAGTGTTCAGAAACCATCTAGAGTCATCATCTCCAAAGTCACAATAGAAAGAAAAAACATCGGAAATAATTGGAAAAATTCAGGTATTGAATGTGAGATACTAAAAACTACACTAGTGACCAAGATGATATGGTTTTTCTTACTGGGAGAGTTGGAAATGTAAATGATGTAGAACTTTTTTGGCGGGGGATGAAAAAGTTTAACTCACCACCTGGATTTTCCCTCTTCTCATTGTGATGAGGGAGAATGAGAGGAGCAGCAATTAAGAAGGGTGTGGAAGCGACAGTTCTGGGAGAAGAAGCAAGGTCAGTACAAACTCCATACTCACAGGAAGCTTGGAGAATAGTGGCAGGAGAAACGGTTTCCCTGCGTCTGTGGAAAAAATAAATGAGAGTTTATTTCCTGATCAATAGTTATAAAGAGCTTACCTTAGTTAGGTTGAGAGGGAATTAGGGTTCTGAAAGGGTAATCTCTTCTCTCCCCTTTCCTTCTTTGGCCCTTGATTCCACAACAAATGCACAGCCATTCACTCGGTGTAAAGACCTATGCAAAGCTAGTGAGCAGAATACCGGAAGTCTCCACACTTCTGCAGATGAAAAGCCCGCTTTCCTCCGAGTCCTTGAGATGCCCATCGAAATGAAACTGAACGTTTTGGGGCAACGAGATTCCTAACTTTTAATCCTCATTATATGTGGAGGGTTTTTAAGCTCAACCCAAATTTAACTTTACTTCTCATGCCAGCAGAAAATTAAAGCTTCTTTCAAGATTGCAATTCACCATTAAATCTAAATCAAATCTTGGAAATAAAACCAGAAGGTCTTTGTTGTTGTTTTTTGCTTTCTTGTTGTTTTCATTCTTGCTTTCCCACAGGAAACAGTGCCACTTCAAAGCCTGAAAAGTTGCCTTGAGATTTCTAAAAACAAAAGGGCACAGTTAACTTTCCTAAAGCATCTCTTTCACAAAATTCTCACACTACTCACTGATCAATGAAAGCAGAAGATAGCCCCTGCATTTCCACAGAGGAGGGAATAATGTCTTACAATGCTGGTGTGGCTTTTTGTTTGTTTGCACAATACCAAACCATTTAACTTCTTTTTCATCACTACTTCATTTACTGATTCCTATTTCCTTCTCATATCCTCTCCATCTTTGTTAAACTGATATTTCCATTCTGACCAGAGTGAGCCTGTTGAGTTTGAGAGGAAGGTAACCTGTCCATCCCACTGCTAGCAACAGCAGGGACCTCACTGAATCCTGTTCCTATTTGTCCAACCGCCTCTTAGCAGGGAAAGAAGGAGCGGGGTGTTTTCCTGTTCTGAGCTTAAATTGACAGGGCCAGGAAAAGTTACAGCACTGCCTGAGTTATTAGAACATAATATATGCGCTTCCCCTGGGTACATATTAAAAGATCTGATCGCCTGCCCTCTCCTGGCTAATTCTGGGTAACATTTGGAGATCTCCAGCCCTACTCTCAGGAGGCTCTTTGGAAATAACATGGCCCTCTGCTTCTCTATTTGTTAAGTAATTGAGAGGTAATGGTGATTATTACACATTAAAAAGAAGCCAAATTCCCCTGGCACCAAGAAGCCCCCATTAGTACTGCACTGCTCAGAACAGCACAGAGGTGGTATTGAGGTAGATTTGGGCGGCTAGACTTTGGTTAGAAAACTTCAGATGGGGTCAATTTATTTTGCTAAATGCAACGTAAACATCCTCCCTTGCTCTACAGAGTGGAAGCTTTCAAATTTAAGGTGATGCCCGACCCCCTTCTCTAGTTCCCTAAACTACCTGGATGGCTTTAATGGATTTACACTGACTCTGTGTGCTAAACCTCCTTCTGGCTCATCCTTGTTGACTGTCTCAGGTTGGCTCTGGTCCTGGAATGACGGAGGGTGAGGAGCAGGAGCAGGAAGACAGGCAGTAAAGCTAAAACACCGCAGGCCAAGTGCCCTAAAGAGATGGTGTGAGTAGGGGTCACTTTGGCCACAGCAGAGTTAACCAACTGTTTTCAGCTTCAACATCTTCTCCAAGGCAGGAAAATAATCACAAATACACATGAAGTCCCAAGCCTTCAATACTAACTAGGCTAACGTGATGGTGATAATTGAGATTAATGACATCAGCCTGAAACACCAGTGTTCTGGGCCCCGGGGAAGAGGCTCAGTTAAAGGATGTCTCCAGAAGTTTTCAATGTGGCTGCAGCTTTGTCTCTGCAGAATAGCAGTTGGGTTTCCAGGCACTCAGAGAAAGTAGCTGAGCAGCTCAGCAGATTTTAGGGGTAGGCTGCAATATCTCTTTTAACTACCTCCTGTGGTGCTTATAATGGCTTCGGAGTCACCGGGCTGCAGTCAGGGATTGCCCCCTGAAGCGAAGTCAGAACTTTAAGCAGTGTCATAGAAGATCGCCTTCACGCCAGCATGGATCGGCATCCTGGGCAGATCGTAGTAGAAAAGTGTGAACACCCCAACCCAAACCAAGCATGCAACGCTGTCCACAGAGTGGGTATTCCCCAGTGTCCCTCACACACAGGCTCCTTGCTGGTCAGTGAACTCACCACTGCACCCCTCCAAGCTCCGATGTCCTCATCTGGAGAATGGCAGTGCCCCAGGTCAGAGGATTGACACAGACACCGAGGGACAGTGCAGAGGAAATGTTTTGTCCTGTGTTGGACAGCGTCAGGAAGGGGGACACTGGGTCCACGTCAACACCACCGTTCTTAACCCTAACAGTTTGTTAATTTAACTCATTAGGGACTCTTAGCACTTGAAAGGGTGTTTAAAAACACAAGCCAATGATTAGTCTTTGGGGACCAAAGAATAAATGCAAGCATAATGTATCACTTTTCCTGGCTCAACAAACACCATTTTGATGTGCTAATGGCCTCTAGTGAAGGCAGCGATTTCCAGTTAAATAAAGCAAGTCAACAGTCCAAATGAGAAATCTCTAACAGTCACAGTCTGCCCACCCTTTGAATCAGCCAGGAATAAACATCAATCCAATAGCATTTCCATACAAATAATGAAGTAATCTGTGCAATATAAAATGTGTTATTAAGAAATCTGCGTCATGTGGAATGAAGGCATTAAAAGGATTGATCCAGGAACCAGAGAAAAGGCTTTGAATTCAGCCTCTGACACCCACTGGCTCTGCAACCTCAGAAAATGTCGTCGACACTATAAAATGGCCCATGTCACAAACACGACGGAGCCTACCTTGATCTGAGGTTCCTCGCCTGTGAAGTGGGGGCAGTGTCACTTTCCTCTCTCCCCTAGGATGGCTTAATGTGGGCAAGTTGTTAAGCGCTGTTTAAACGTGGAAAGGTCTTGATTTCGATCAGTTAACCCTTTGGGTGAGTGGCCCGCGGACAGACGTCACCTGAAAGGAGAAGAGAGAACTGGTGGAGCCTATGTAGGAAGCGAGCGTTCTTTACAAAATGGGTTTCAATTGTGGCAAAATATGCACGATGTGCAATTTATCAAGTGAAATGTTTGAGCAGCACTTGGTGCTCTAGCAACGTCGCGCAACCATCGAATCTATTTTGTTGCAGAAATTTTCATCACCCCAAAGGGAAACCCTTTCCTCATGAAGCATTCATTCCCCATCCCCTCTTCCCCAGTCCCCGGTGGGGAGCAGATAGATAGCATGCATGCCGCGTCGCGAAGAGCCCTCTCTGCTGGCGTTTGAGCCAAGATTCTAAACTAAAATCTCAGTGTTGGGGGCCAGGGATTTAGCTCAGCGGTTCGGTGGCCTGCCTTGCAAGCGCAGGGACCCAAGTTCAATCCCCGGTACCAAAAAGTAAAAATAAATAAATACAATAAAATAAAACCTCAGTGTTTGTGTTCACTTGCAGTATTGGCACTTTGCAAAACAAACAAAAAACCCCCAATAATAATAATAATAATGATAAAACAAGTAAGTGGGTTTTGGGTTGCAGTTTGCACACTGGGTCACTAATGGTTTTGCCATCGCTGTCAACCTGTTCTCTGTCGCTGCCTTCTCTGGATTTTCCCCATTAATGGAATCACATACAGAGTGCCCTTTTATGCCTGGCTTTGATCAGTAGCATTGTTTCTCAGGTTCATCCTATGGTAGTGTGTGTGTCAGTATATTTTGCACAACTTTAAGACTAACATTCTTTGAGCTGTGTATTCAAACTACACAACTAATAGAAATGATAACCGGCCAACTACTGAATATTCTGTGTGTGCTGACCTGGGCACTTGATATCCATGACCCCACAGGATCTTCAGCACATAAGAACAGTTAGCATTTTCCACTTTACAGATGAGGAAGCTAAAAATCCAAGAAAGTTAAGTTGTACAACAACTAAGTAGCTAGGAATCATCAAACTGATTTGTCAGATTCCAGAGCCCTTGCTTTTCATCATCCTAGTTGGAGTTTTCACAGCCCACAAGGAACTATAGTGCAGCCAATGAGCCCAGAATAGAACCCCAGTGAGCCCAGAGAAGGCTCACAACAGGGCCATCAAGCAGAAACTGGCTCCCCTCACATTCTCCCAAGCTCTGGCCTGGCTGGTACATACACCCAGGTGGAATTGGACTGGGGTACAAATTCCCCGGGTGTGGTCCTTGGGACTGCCATCTACCTGCCCTCTCATTGAACAAGGCACAGTGGAAAGTAGCCATTCCAATGTAATCACTGTGGTCCTATTTCCATGCCCCTCTGAGGTCTAGGTTTATCTGTGCTTATAATGTGTTGGTCCTGGAAAAATCTTTTGTTTTTAGCTAATACAAACACTTAAAACTAGATTCAGGCATGAGAATGACTTGTAATCCCAGCACTCTGGGAGGCTGAGGCTAGAGGATCACAAGTTCAAGCTCAGCCCAGACAATTTAGCAATTTAACAAGACATCATCTTGAAATGAAAAATAAAGGGCTGCAATGCAACTTAGTGCTAAAGTCCTGGGTTCTGGGGGGCGGGGCAGACTAGGCCTAACTGTGATGTGAAGAAATACACAAAACCTTGACAGCCATGGGGATCTCAGGGACTGAAAGTGTGGACTCAGCCAAGACTCTTGGGTACAAAAGGAGGAGGAACTGATGTTTTGATCAGTGAGAAACTAACACTAGCATTAAATGGAAATCTGCAGACACCTTCCTTTTCCTATAACGGTGCTGGATTCAGAGGCGATGCCCCCCATCTTTGACCACTGTGTCATTATTCTTTAATCCATCCATCTGGAATGAATAAAAATGATACCAACATAAATATCACATTGAGTTCAAAGAAGACAGACTCAAAATAAAAAAAGGAATCAAGATTTGAATCTTGATTCTACTGTAATTACTACTACTACTGCAAACAAAGATCAACTTTGGGTAAATCATTTACCTTCTTACAGATTTCCTACCTCCAACATGGGCTTGGGGAAGGAGTTATGTGACTGCACAAGGACTGTTTTCCATGATTATGGTAGCCAAGCTTCTAGTGAAAATATTTCATTTGCGTATTTTATTATTCTTATTTCTTCACTTGCTAGGAACATGGCATGAAAGGCTGAATGGACAGCTGCCCCCAAGTCACTTTCTCTGTACAGTCAGCACACCGACTTCCCAGCTTCCCTAGAAACCCAATGTGCCCATCCGTGCAGCAGTGATAAAGATTCCCCCACCCCAGCACCATCAGGGAGACTGGGTACCATGACTTAGCCCGGAAGAGTCAGCGCTGAGGAAGTTCAGTTCCTCTTCTCGAAGATTCACAAAGGAAAAGCACATCTTGATTGTACTGTATGCAGCTGGGCCAAAGTATAATGATTAAAAGAATTGGTGGAAAAAAAAAACCCTCCAGAAAAGCAAATATGGGCATTAATAGGCTGTAGAGAAGGAGGGATTGTAGTTGGAAGAAAAGGAGAACAAAGACTTTTGGCTGCAGAGACGTTTCACTAAGTAAAGCTACCTTCTCCCCCCCACCGCCCACCCTGGTACTAGGGATTGAACTCAGGACTGTGATGATCTTCCATGTTATACACTGATCTTTGAGTTACAAGGTTCAACTTTCATTCTCATTTCCCTGAAATCTTCAGAAAGTCAAGCAAACTTGGTAGAAAGAGGTTGGCATTTGAATTAAAACCATGTGGGTCTGAATATTGGCTCCAGCATTTACTTATTCTCCGTGTGACTTAAGTAAATCTTATCCTTAATGTGTACATCTGTAAAATGGGGGCAAGAAAAATATTTCCGGGGGTTATTTTAGGGCTTAAATGAGGGAAAGGGTGTCCAAATTCTGTCTGTAAAACACTATCTGCCCTAGGGAGTCCCTGAACCCATGCCTTACTTTGGAGCCCAGCAGCTGAAGGCTGCTGGGAGGTGGGACAGAGTAGGAGAAAGGAAGCCAAAAGTAGAACGTGTCTTCGGAGTTTTTCAGTTTCCAAAAAGAAAAGTACTTTTTACAATTATTCCCTGGAAAATGAATCCCTGTGTTTGTGTGGTGTGTGTTTACTGAGGTGGATGAAATTTGTCAATGAAAATCTTTACTAAAAATGGAACTTGTGCACATCTAACTGCAGAACTTTGCACAACAAAACAGAAGATCTCTAGCTTGCCTCTAGGCATATCCGAGAGGATTAATTTGTCACTCTTCGAAAACAACTCTTTGGAGGGTCACCCTCTTTGATTCTCTAGTCTCACGTTAATTAGTAGTAGAAGGAACAAGTCACATACTTGGTATCAGAGAAACTAAGGGAAATAGGTCTGCCACCCTCTGCAGGGGCAGAAACAAGGAGAGGGAGGACCAGGATGGGCTTTCTGCCACCCAGCAGGGAAGGGGGGACTGGCTCTGTCACTGGCTCCCTTCTTAGCCTCCCTCTTAGCATCATTGTTTTCTGGAGAAGCCCAGTAGACTGTGCTTAGTAAAAATATTTCTTCTCAGCCTGAGCCCCAGGGACAAATACTTTTGAGAATAAAATGGAGACATAGTAGATTTATTCTTTTTTAATAAGTACAGAGGAAGTTGACGACACAGGAACCAAATTCCAAATCAGCAGCCAGAATTGGTGGAGGCCAGACATTGAAAACTATTTGTACTTTTGATAACTGTCCGCTTGATTTTCCCTGATCAAACTCTTTATCTGAAGGGTGATGTTTCTTGGATCCCTGTTTACTTTAAGCAGTGAATTTTCTTTATGGAATTTTTTTTTCAAGCAAAATTTATGTTTAGCCCTCACATTTTGTGTTGGTCAAACACAAATGGCTTTCCTTTAAAACATTTAGACAAGTTCGTGTACCTTTTTAAAAATCCGAGTAATGATAAATGGGATGTGTTTCCTGGTCTAGAGAGCAGCTGTGGCTGAGTGGGCACAGGGCACCTTTGCAGGATGGGTGGGAGCCGCCTTTACTGACCACAGGAACAGGGTGCAGACCAGAGAGCCCAGGCCCCACCTCTCCACTATGAGGCCTCAATTCCACCTCCATGGCCTGGTAATTACAATATAGGTTTCTTCCAGCTGCCTCCGCAGAGGCGGAAAATACTTCATCAGTCATGAGAATAAAGCCAAAAAAAATCTGGAACATAAACACCATTTTTTCTTTGCATTCAAAGGCCTGGGCTCAGGGTGAGTTTGAGAATAATAAACCCTAGTTGGCAATCAAGCTAATAAGCAGGAAGTGAGGAGAGAGAAGTCCTCCAGTGAGCTGGGAGCTGAGGGGGTCCTGGGTTTTTGTTCTCTTGTTGGTAAATAGCAGTCCTTTATTTACATACAGTTGTTTCGGTTTCAAAAGATATTCAAAGCCTGGGTAGTTTCTGCAGTTGCTCTACATGGAAGGGAATATATATGTGAATGTTTAAAGAGCTTTAGCCCTAATTAAATCTATGCGGCCCAGAGAGAGTCGCAGGCAAGCGGGCCTGGGGAGCCAGGGGGGAAGGAGGGCATGTGATTAGCAGGCAAGCCTGGGCTGTAAACATAGGCGCTTTCTTTCTGAAATCAGAATTACCCCAAGTAAGCATTCATCCCCAGTCTCGGCCCAGAGAAATCCCAGAGCCAGGCGCCTCTCGGTTTAAGACGACAACTTTGAACTCTCCATTTCAAAAAACAGCATTTATTTCTCCTCCTCCTGGTTGGGGCAAGCATCAGCTGCCCAGCGTCCCCATTCAAACTCTCCAGACTTTCTCTGCATTTTCCATTTTAAGCTTTCAGCAATGAAAATCTCTGGTAATGAGTTCCCTGCCCCCGACAGAAGTTCTGCAACCAATTTGTACCTTGGCCCGGCCGGGTGAAATGGTTTACAAGTCTGAGAGTCTGAGAGAGAACACTCTAAAGGAATTTTCCAAGGAAGGAATGAAGTTCTATCATTGAAATCTTTATTTATGTGAAGAGAAAGAGCTAAAACATTACCTCAGAATGCAAAATTACAGCATCAGTCGGATATAAAGTAAATCTAGTCTAGTGGTGACACACCAGAAACCCATAATCCTTTCTCAAAGCCCTTTTGTTATTTTAATGTCCCAACAAATTATACTTTTTTTTTCAAGAAGAAAAACACTTAGATTTGAGAGGTTTCTTTTGCTGCAGTGAAAGTAATTTCACTGGTTAAAAAAGTTTTAATTTTCCGTAACCCATCTTTACTGTGCCGGCCAACATACACTCAAGGCTAAGGTAATTTTTAGCTTCAACAGAACTGGGCACAAAGTAACCACCAAGATTGGTCTCAAGTTACTATGGCAACAGTAGTCCTAAAACGTACTTAAATGGGCATTTTTGGTTGCTTATTTGAGACTTGTGCCATTTTTTTTTTAAAGAGGATCTGGTTGGATGAGTAATTTTTAATATTGTAATATTTACTAAAATTCCTCCCTTTTTATATCAGTCATATTATAGGGATCATGACTATTTTCATATAAATGACTTTGTAAAGAATCCTAAGAAATACAGAAATGGTCAAAGACAGTTTTATATATATATAATATAAATCTATATACATCATTGTATATTATGTAAAATATACTTACACAATATATTGTTATATATTATATATGGCATATTATTACATCTTATATATTACTTTTATATTATGCATGTTATTATGTAATTACATAATATAGTGATCATTATATAGTATTGTATAATAATTTATATATCGTACATTATAATATAATATATAAATTATGGCATATTATTACATCTTATATATTACTTTTATATTATGCATGTTATTATGTAATTACATAATATAGTGATCATTATATAGTATTGTATAATAATTTATATATCGTACATTATAATATATTATATATAAATTTCTATCACATATATCCCATCATTTTGTAGATGCTCCTTTAGGGGAAGACATATTGGGAAGTCCACACAAAGAGGCTGGGCTGGGAAAGGACCTGGCTTTCCATGTGCCTGACCTGGCTCAGTGCCAAAATGTAAAGCTGAGTGAGCTCAGTTCCGGGGATGGATGTGCTCACACAGGACCGTGACACAGTGTAACAATATAGGAAGGCAAAAAGGCCCACCAAGCACTCTATTTTCAAAGTATAGGGACTATAATTTTGCCTTTCTTTAATAACACAGAGTTACATAGATCTTTATTGAGCACCAACTAGATGTTCAAGCCATGGGCTCTATCAGGCTAATAATAATAATTATGATCACCCTTGCACTCAGAGGGGAGTGGAAGAAAAGCCATAGTAAATAAGATAGATGAGGCCATATACTATAGATAAAAATACAGGAAAAGTTCCAGGAGCTAGAATAGGGTGTGATTTAGAATAGGGTAGAGGTTAGGAGTGTAGCTCAGGGAGAGGGCACCGCCTAGCATGTGTGAGGTCCTGAGTTGGTTCCTCAGCACCAAAAAATAAAAGAAAATAATTCCTACCTGAAGAGTGTGGTCAGGACCAGTGTCTCTGAGTCTGGGGCTATCTGGCCAGAGGCTGAAGCAGGGGAGGAGCAAGGCAAGCGGAGGGAACCACCGGTGGCAAGCCTCGGGTTCAGGAGGTCACTGCAAATACCGTAATCTGGATCGCAGGCCTCAGGGTGTAGGGTGCTCCTGCATCGGGCCAATTTCGCCCTATCCCAGAAATATCCGCTCCCTCATTTTTACCAGTTAGCACAGCTGTGTTCCACACACTCAACTGGCACTCAGTACACAGCTCAGGGGGACACTTGGGCATCCCACCGATGCAGACCACCACGTGGAGGAATCTGTGTTGTCTAGTCACGTGCCTTGCCCCTTCCCCACCACAGTTCTCGGTCACCGTGGATACCAGAGATGTGTGACAGTGAAGACAGCTTTGTATTTTTATGGCAGTGTTCTCCACCAGAGCAGTTATGAACCCATCCCCTCACTTGGAGTCCAACAGCACCCCTCTGGGGTATGCAGAGAAAGCGCTGGTAGCCTCTGCTTGCAGATGGGAAGAAGCTATACACTTCAGCCACAGGGAGGGGCAGATACCCTGGTCCACAGGTCCTGATGTCAATTCCAACATCCACCACCATCATGTGGCCAGGCAGGGGTTTGTTCCACAGTGGGCAATGACAGCTGGGAAAGCAGAGGCTTGAAATTACCATGGAAACTAGTGAACCATGGGGCAAGGAGGCATAGTCGAGATGCAAGCTATAAGAATAGGACCTGCGAGGCGTGTGTGCAAGTGTGTCACCAGCACGCACTTGGGCACAGCGGTATCCCTCCCTGAGTCTCTGTTTCCTTGGAGATGAGAAGAGAACACTGGCCTAACGCCGCTTTCTCAGAGTAGAAAGCAAGACAGTTTTGCAGGCCCTGGGCTGACACAAACACCATGGCGAAAGTACTGAGAGGGAATCCCTTGTCTGTTCTCTCTCCTGCCCCATCCCAGGTACTGAGGGCTGTAGGACTTGCTGGGCAGCAAATGTTTAGTAACACTGTTTTCTCTGAACGTAGTTTTACATTTCCTTTCTATTTATGAAAAAGGCTGTTTTTTTAAAAATCTCTAGTAGGAATGCCAAGATTCCTTTGCAAATCAACAGATTGAGGTAAACACAATGAATTGTTGAAAGGGAACTGTTCGGCGAATGGCCTTACAGGTAGGACTACAGATATCACGGAATTACGAAGGTAGCTTAGGAATGAGTGACACTTGGCAATTGCCGGATCAGAGGACCTCCTTGTCTGAAAATCAGTGGGGAGCGGTGGTTATGGGCAGGGGCTGCTTACACAGCTGATGGGCTTAGGTAGGTTACTGAATTGCTCAGTGACTCAATCTCCCTAACTGTAAAGTGGGACTAGCAGCACTCCTACCTCAAAAGATTGCCATGTGTCTCCCTTAGAGGAGTACCTGGCTCGGTTAAGTGCTGTGTCACATCACCTATCACATGACCTTCAAAGAGTCCTTCATCACACCATAGCCTGACAGCTTTGGAAAGAAAGGACCCCAGTGCCTATATCTACGCTCTCCAGCTTACCAAAACCCACTTACTTGCTCTTACACACTGCTTCCTGTCACTGAGCCCATAATTTCGGTGTCCCTCCCTCTCTCCTCTCTCTTCCTGCTGGAAAGTGAGGGACGCTTCCATAAATAAAGGTGGTGGAGGAGCGATGCCATCCAGCCCCACGCCCCAGTAAAAAGGTGCCCAGGAGTCACCTGTCTCGCTTATCTGAGACCCTGAGTCAGCCATGAGCTACCTGTGCAATCATCTCCTCAGCTGACATGAGAAAGGAACAGAAAGGGAGGGGCCGTGAAGCCAGAGCAGCAAAAATGGCAGCTCTCCTACTCCCCATTCTCCCTGGGCTCCTCGCACCAACACCCTGCTAAGTCACACTCTGTAGTTCTCTGTGACAAAACCGGTTGGTTTTCCTTTCAAATGCAAGCAGAGCTACATTTCTTGAGTTTCCAAAACCTGGGTAAGGCCCCTGGGGGAGGTGGCCTCACCTTGCAGACTAGTTCTGTGGAACTAGTGTGGCCATCTATGACTACTCTGCCCCAGACTAGCTCTACTCAGACGGCCTCCAAGGTAAGCACAGACTGGGATATCCAGTCACTTTCTTCTGGTGCAACCTGAATGTATTGGCAGGGTCCTTTTGCATAGGCTCAATTTTCCTTTGTAATTTACTACCCAACACTCAGCAAACAGCCCACTGCCATCCCACCGCCATCCCTGGTGGCTGACAGGAGATCTCTCTCTCTCTCTCTCTCTCTCTCTCTCAATAGACAGGCTTGGAGAATTTATTTAAAAGAAAAGTTAATTGTATTCTTTTCCAGGGAGGTGTAAAAATACTTAAGGATCTTGGTTGTGGTATGTTCACACCACCAAAGGAACCCTGGGGCTGTTCCTGAGTGGCTTGGGAGGTAGGGAGCCCACTGGGTCGTAATCTCTCTAGTGAGCAGGAGCTTCTGGATTCTCAGACATCCCATTCTTACCAAACCATCTCCACTGCCCTTGGCTCCCTTCTACCCTTGATATTTTCTTTCTTACCCCTACAAACAATTGCAAACTAAGCCATGGCAGCAGAATTTAATGTGACCCACAGGCAGGATAATGCAGAGCCATCAAGTGTGGCTTCTGAAGCTACACTATTTGAATTTCAATGTTGAATTTTCAACTACTAAGCAAATAACATTGGGAAGATTACTTAAACTCTTAGGGTCTCAGTTTCCTCTTGTATAAAATGAAGATCATAGTATCATCTCCTAGGTGGTTGGAAAGATTGAGTGAATTCATGTAGGTAAGCACTTTCAGTAGTGCCTATAATAAAGTAAACACAGAACAAACACCAGCTGTGACTGTTTACAGGAAAAAACTCTTCCACTTGAAACCTACCTTATACCCTGAGTATGGTTGCTAGCCTCCAAGACGGCCCCAGGGATTCTTAGGTCCTGTCATTCAGGCTCCTGGGGAGGTCATCCCACGATGAATGGGACTGGCTGCAAACAACAGGATACCGGGAAAATAATAGCGCATGGCTTCTGAGTGTAGGTCATGAGGTTCCTGCGGCTTTCACCCTGTGCTGTCTGGGATCTGTCATTTGGTTCACCTCCAGCTTGTGAGGACACTCAGGCAGCCCTGTTCAGAGGGATAAAGAGATCACCCACAGACAGCCAGCTTAATTTGTCAGCCTTGTGCCTGAGCCACTTTAAGCCATTCCAGGGCCAGTCCAGCCTTCAGATGACAGCAGCCCCGGCTGACATTTTGATTGAAACCTCATGAGGGACCTGGGCTAGAACCTCCACACCAAGAGCAATGAATATATTGGGCTTTATACAAAGAGGGACAGGGCCAGAGTCAGCAGGCACGGTGGATTCTGTGCTACCCAAAGTGGTGCAGAGAGGTCCCCAAGTGGGCCACCCGGGAGTTCTAGGGTACACCACGGGGCATGGGATACAGGCAGAATTCAAAGGAAATCCAAGCTGAAGGTGTCCATGGGTTTGCTCCTTGCCCTCCTCATCTCTCATTCCCTCAGGTCTCAGCAGCCCTGTGAACAGACATTGGAGGGTGGGGAGGGAAGATGGAGTCATCCCCGTAGGCTAGTGGTGTCCCGATGGGCAGGGCCTTTCCCAGACTTCCGTGTGAGAGCCCGCCTGAGATTGGAAAGGTGGTGTAATCAGGGATGAGAGCGGTGGGAAAGGATCCAGGAAGGGAAAGGTTTCCCAGCCTGATCATTGTCTTTAGAAGTGCCATATTTCCAACGATTGTTGAAAGGCCATATGTTGACATAAATGGTGGTTGGGACCACGCCAAAAGATGTTGAAGGAAGTGGTGTATTAATCTGCAATTGAAACCTTAGAGGCCAGATCTGGAGACAAATCCTGGCTACTTTTCTCATGTCTGCCCTACTACTTCCTTTGCCCTTAATATTGATCACAGCCTTTCTGTAGCAGGGACCCCCAGCCCATTTTCCTCAAGAGTCCTTTATCAAAGCACCTATATGAGATACCAGCCACAGTGAGGACCATCCAAGGCTACCCTGGGAAGCCTCAGACAGGACAGGAGAAATTCCAAGTGTCACGATGGAAGAGCGAACCCCTCAAGTTCAAAGAAGCACTCTGCTTGCCACAGGCTCTGGGAGGTCAGAGCTTTCCTCACCCCGACCCTCCAAGGAGGGTGAGAGTGACAAGAGTGTGGGCACCAAGAGAGGAACCCACCGTACTGTACCTGTGCTCCTGTTGCCAGCTCATAACTCATGACATCACTGCCAAGGCAAGCAATGACCCGAGTTTCGCTGTGCCTCCACCTCCACTACATTTCATTGGAGGGAATGATCGGCTTCTGGTGTCTTTAGTACCCAAAGGGAGCTTTGGGTGTGTTTCTGCTGTACCCAGACCCTGACCAAAGACCCCATCGTGATCGACAGAGGAGGATTTCACCAGTACAGGTTTCCCTCAAAGCTCACAGCATCGCAGGGACTCGCCACCTGCAGCACCCAGCAGGTGCAACACAACTGGCTTGGCATAGGGAACAAGGTGCTTTGGGGACAGAGGGTCAGGAGTGACCAGTTTTGCTCAAAGATAAGAGAGGAAGGGAGATGCTTTCAAAACATACTCTGGATCATATCATAAAAACTTGTTTAAAGCCTAAATTCAATTCCTTAATCTTTTTTTTGGGGGGGGCTACTGGGGATCAAACTCAGGCCCTTGCACTTGGGAAGCAGGAGCTGGAATCACTGAGCTAAATCCCTGGCCCCAATTCCTTGCAGCTTCACGTTTGCTTGAATTTTCTTACGAGTATCAAACAGAATCTATCTAAACTAGTATGATTTGTTTTTTAGATGAATCTTTTTCAAATTATGATTTTTTTCCCTACATCTTCAGGCTGTATTCATTGTCCTTTCTTAGAGTATAGGTTCATTATTCTTTTAATTGAAATATAACCAACCTTTCCTCCTTCCTTCTTTCCTTCAAGTTGGCCTTCAAGTAATCAAGAGAAGGGATGCTCTGAGAAGAAGGATACAGAGTGTGAGTGAAATGAAGCCCCATCTGGCAAGGCTGATTGTCTACTTGCTCCAGGCTTTATCTGATCCTCCAAGGAACTCTGCAGAGCCTGATATCATCACAGCCTCTCAGGAACAAGACCAGTTCCGAGCCACTAATCCCTGCTTTCTCCCGGAGTCTTGCCAAAAAAACCCCTATCCAGGGCCCAAGACTTCCCAGCTAGCCCAAAACCCAGCTAGGATCCTCAGTCTACACAAGGACTGTCTCACATTCCCAAGGACGGGTAGGGACTGTGCCTCCCAGGAAGCGTCACTGTTTTTCATTGCTAGTACACAGTCATCAACTGGTGCACACAAGCAACTCCCTGATGGGCTTCATTATGACAATAAGCAGAACTTTTTGCACAGTGTAAAAATAGTTTCCCCGAAGGACACAGCCTGCCTACTTTCTGTATTCCAAGGGCTTGGTCTCTAGTCCCAGTTGTCTCAGAGAATGACACTCACAGTCTCCAAAGACATTGTGCCAAGTTTTTGTTTTTTGTTGTTTTTTTTTTATCCACTTCAAGCAGATTGTGTATCTACCTGCTTAGGAAGTCATGGAGATTTTGTGATGGGAGGAAAATGAGAGGGTATCTTAGCCTAGGGATTGGCAAGCTTTTCAGTAAAGGGCCAGGTGATGAAGATGTCACGGTTCAGATTCAGTTTTTCCACTGTAAGATGAAAACAGCTATAAACAATGTGTAAACAGATGAGCATGGCTATGTTTCAATAAAATTTTGTTTACAAAAAGTACCTGGCACATGAATTTGCTCCACAGGCTGGGCTCTAGCTGGCTGACCTTCACTCTAATCTAAGCTCTCGCTTTGCAGATGTGGAAACTGACCCTCAGGACTCCCTCTCCTGCCACCGTGGATTCTCCCAGGTATGCGCACTGTGGCAGTGATCTTTAGAGGCCCTGCTCCCTTCCAGGGTGCTGCTTACATATGGATGCTCCTGTGTGAGTATGCTGAGGGGTTGATGCTCAGGCCTTGATGATTGCAAAGTATGTGAAACATCACCCTTGTTGGTTCATGTTCGAGGTTTCCCAGAAGACAGATATTGTTGAGGTTGGGGATCTTGAGTCATCCCATTTGTAACACCAGTGACTTCCCAGCTGGGCCTGTGAGACATTGGAAAGGCACGGTCAAACTGAGCGAGTGGGGCACAGGGAGGGGAAGTGACCTGACCAAGGTCACTAATCTAAGGGACTAAGATGCAGACCAGGACATAGCAACCTCTCTGCTTTAATACAGGGTAATCTGTCATTGGTTAAGTAGAAAGCTGGGTAAGGGGCTGGGAACTACAAGAATGCTAGTTAATTTATCAATAAATTCCTACCAAAAACACCTGTTAGGAGGCCCTAGGCTGCAGGAGGGCTGTGGAGTATGGGAAGATCCATGTGCAAACAGCTGCAAGCCCCAGCTCGTGCCATTCTGGAAGAAAGTATTTAACTTTTACTTTTGACTTCTCCCTGCCTTAGGTCTCCCATATACACGCACACACACACAGATACCTGCACACACACACACAGCAGATTCTTACTGAAGGGTTTAGTGTCCAGTTCAGGGTTCTTGTCTTGGAGTTCTGGAAATAACCTCTACCCAAACTCCAAGGTTTTCTGGATCTTCCTTAAGTTGTATATAAATTGGCACGAGTTCTTTCAGATTATTAAGGGAATCCATGTCTTCCCAAAGCTCAACCATACCTAGAAGGTGCCCTTAGACGCCTATCCTTGATTTGTGGTACGAGTGTAGCTGGGGTCTGAATTGACCCCAGTATAACAGGCAATGAAGTGGTATATAAATCATCAAAGAAAAGAAATAGCCTCTCCCTTGCAGTGCTTTCAGACCACTGTAATTTGCAGACTCTAGACTGCTTTGGTCCTTGGGGTGGACAGTTTCTCTCCTGCCGTGGAGAATGTACAAACTAGGAACAAAGTCTTCTGGCTGATGCTAGCCCCTTCTCATTAGCCATGTGTTGTAACCTCTCCGGGACTCCTTATCCTTACACCACAGAGTCCACCACTGGGGAGGCTAAGGCAGGAACATTGACATGTGTTTGAGGCCAGCCTGGACTATATAATGAGTTTGAGGCCAGCCTGAACTACATAATGAGACCCTGTTGGAAGGCAGGCAGGCAGGCAGGCAGGCAGGCAGAAGGGAAGGGGAGGGGAGGGGAGGGGAGGAGAGGAAGATGGAGGGAAGGAGAAACCAAGCCACCCTTACTCCACCACTGTGTACCTGCTCAGCCCCAGGGCATCTGGCTGGGCTCTCTCCACCCATTCCTGCCAACATCCCCAAGGCATGCCTGAGAGCCTTGTAGCGGATGGACAGGGCCATTCTAAGAGTCCCACACAGACAATCAGAGACTATAGCTTTTTCCCCACTCGAGGCCCCATAGCCCAGAAGTCCAGGGAGTGTCAGAACCTCCAGGACATCTGCTAACACCCACAATGTCATCTCTGTCCCACACTGCCCTCCTGAGACGTCAGGACCTGGGCACAAGGCGGTCTCCTGGTTACGTGCGAGTGCATACAGGAATGTTGGAGATACCTGGAGCTGCAGAGGCCTCAGTGAGGCAAGTTCCTTCCCCAGCTCTCACAGGCATGGGGGCCAAGCTAGGTCACACACGTTCCAGAAGCCCTCACACCTCTAGGATCTTTTCTTGCTCCTTAATCAGAAACTTCCCTGAGTACGGTTTGATCTCAGGAAAGGGGGAGAAAGCAGAACAGGGGAGGTCAGAGGGCTCAGCACTGCCAGGTTGTAGTAAAGCCCTAGGCCCAGGACAGGCAGGACAGCAGCATGCGTGCCAACCACCACAGCCACTGAGCTTGGGGTGAGTCTGGCTTCATGAGACACAGAACTAAAATGAGAGCACATAGTACCAATGGGCCTGGCACGGGAAGAGAAGGAAATGCTTTGCTCATCTATTTCTAGGCAATAAAATAAAATAAAAATAAAAATGAAATAAACCTACTAAATATCTTTTTAAAAAATTGGTCCATGATCAAAACAGAAGAACTCTTCATGTCATTTATTAAGGGGTCGGGGATTTGGCTCAGTGCTTCCACCACCTGCCTCACAAGCGCAAGGACCCGAGTTTGATCCCCAGTATGAAAAAAAAAAAAAATCTGGTCAACAAGAGACACTTTTAACTCATTTTAAAAATATTTCCATAAAATGGTTTAATATTTTAAATGCTACTACATTTAAGTTACCTGGATACCTCACATGTCTTACTGACTAACCCAGTGGTCCAGGATACACTACGTTCTGCTGAAAGCTTCCTCCACACAGAGTCATTTTTTTCTGGCTTGCTGGGAAGTTCCCTTTTCTGTAACCTCACTCATTTTATTAGTACAGGTTTACAAATATAATACATGCATTCATTGTGCAGAGCGGATACATACACACATGACATCCTGATCCTATTTCTTTCCCTGCCCCTTCTCCTCCTCTCATACCCATCTCCTCATTGCCCCTTTAAATCTCCAAAGTGTGCCTCCATTTCCCACTGCCTCTCTTTTTATTTTGCTCTTTAAATTATGTAAACTTCGAGTTTCTCATTTAGGCGGAACTATGAGAGATATATACCCTGTGTGTTGGATTTATTTCACTTAGAATTATGGTCTCAAGGTACTTCCATTTTCTGACAAGTGACTCAGATTTAGCCTTCTTCACGACTTAGCAGTACTCCATTACAAACACAGAATTATTAACGCACTCTCTTGTTTACTTAAAAGGTAGTGGATCTGCTTTGTGCGAAGTGCTAAGCCTGTACCTCAGTAAAGCATATTAAAAAACAGAAACAAAAAAACTAAGAGATATTTCTGGGTAAAAGATGGCTGATGAAACTTGCTAAGTTTCTATTATCATTATTATTACTAAGTAATAGTAAAGGTGTTTTTAAAAGTAATATCTACAAGGGTAGTGAGGGGGAAAAGGAGAGACTGGAAAGAATACAGCGACCTGCATGATTGAACCCTAAGGGAAGTGGGGAACGCCAAGACCGACTGTGATGGGAGAGCAGCCAAATAAAATAAGGAAGACTAACTGAAACTATTCTTAATAATTCCGATTTTAAAACTGATGCATTCTTCGATGGCTTTATTTCCTTTTTATTGGTACACGGTGCATCATGTGACGACTGTATCACTGTGGAGAGTCAGCACAGAACAGAGCAGACACAAGACGCAGCTTTGCAGTTGAGGCCCTTGGGCGGGGGGTGGAGCTCTGGGAGGCGTAAGGCTCAGAGTTCCACCTCCAGCACCTGAAAACGTAAAATACATTCAACAGCGCGTCCCCACATCTCTTCCATTCCCAATTCTACAAACACTGCCCGCAGCAGAGTTTTTCTGATCCTTGTTCTGATCCTTGCACGGTTTTCCTCTGAGGCTCTAACCATCTATGTATGTTTTGTATCTTATTTGCCTAAATTCCAGTATTTGTCGTTTTATTTCTCTCAAATTCATTGGATATCGTTTTATAAATCTCATGTATCAAAGTTTTCACTACTTCTCAAGATATTATTTATCACTTTTTCTTTTGTTTCTAGTTTACTCTTTTCTAAAATTATTTCAAACTCTTTTTTGTATTCTGTCACCTCCCGAGTTTCTCTGACTTTTGTTGTTTTTTACATCTTCTGTCATTGTCCTGACTCTTGGCCTGTTCTGAAGCTGCGGGTTACAGTATTAGCGAGCCTTCATGCTTCTGAGCGAAAGCTTTTGTCCTTTATTGTCTTTGGAGATGGCATTCTATTCCTTGTTCTTTTTTTATAACTTATATATGATCTTAATATTTCCATTGCTTATTTATAAATGACTCTAGTTTTCCTAAACTTTTAGAGGAAAGACAGATTCAAAGAACTTTTATAACTTCATAGAACTTCTGGCTCATTCTCCTTGTCTCCTTCTCTCCCCCCACCCCTGTCTCTCTCACAAAAATACAGTGGCGTGGGGCATGGGTATAGCCTCACAGGTAGAGCACTTGCCCACCGCGAAGGACAACCTTGGATTCAATCCCTAGCAGCATCAAAAATAGAGAGGTAGATGATGGCTTGCTTTCGGTGAATTTGCAACCGTAATCTCGACCTTCTCTCTCCTTCTTCATCCCTATCCTGCCCGTTCTGACTTCGTGCCCAGCATTTCTGTTCTGTTGGGCCTATCCTGAGAGGAAGCCCAGTGGATTCAGTTTAGAGTTGTTCACAGAAGCCAGACTGCTCCGGCCCCTTTGAGTTTTACAAGTTATTTGCACTCACTCCTCCCAGGTTTACCTGTCCTGTTCTCAGAATGTCTTGCTGTGCTGTCCTGTGCACGCCCGGTGGCTGTTTGGAAGTCCTCTCTGGTCCCTCAGATGCTGCAATTCTTTCTGCTGCTTTTGGCTGCCACGACGCTGATGCTTTGCTGGTCTGGACGTAGTGAGTTTCTTTCCCCTAGCACTCTTGTTGTCTGGATATCTAGTTGCTGGGTCTTCTCTCTCTCTCTCTCTCTCTCTCTCTCTTCTCTC
>NW_022900920.1:19243686-19262280 GCF_012274545.1 Fukomys damarensis | reverse complement strand
CTCTCTCTCTCTCTCTCTCTCTCTCTCTCTCTCTCTCTCTCTCTCTCTCTCTCGCTCTTAATGTGATTTGGAAAATCTGAGAACTATTTTGCCATCACCACAACCATCTTACAGATTTCAGTAGTTTAATAGGTAAAAATGAGAGCAAAGAGTTTAGGGAACTAGCGATAGAAGTGGCAGGATAGGGATGATGAACAAACCTGATGATTTTTTATATGTGCCTGCAAATGGAAAACATTAGTCCCCTCAAAATATTTGTCAATATAATCCTCAACCTAGGGCTGAATCTGGCAAAATTTTAAACCCGAGAACTTTTTCTTTCATACAGATCTGGATCTTCAGCTTCTTCTTAAAACAGAACATCTGGTAACAACAGTCGCCCACGTTTACTCTACCAATCCCTGTTCCAACTTCAGCTTTCATTAAGGTTATCTGCCTGCTCTCTGAAGCCTTTTGAATCTGGAACCCCTTGCAGAGTGACAGTCATCGTGCTTGTGCAGCTTAAAGCTCAAGAACTATGAATGAATCAAAAAATCCTAAACAGAAACACTTTTTCCCCCTTTGTTAGCACTGAAGATCAAGTGTCCTACCAATGAGCCATATAAATCCAGCACTTTTTAAATTTTATTTTGAGGCAGGGTTTTGCTAAGTCACCCAGGCTGGCCTTGCACAAGTCAACTTCCTTGCAGAAGTGCCCTTCGTGACTTCAATAAAGCCGGTGGGCTGGGTCTGCATAGCTGAGGAGACAGGACTCTGGTGACTTCCTCAGAGTATAGCATTGTGGGAAATGGTTCAGGTGGCTTTGATGGTTGATTTTAGCTGTCAACTAGATTAGATTAGATGGCTGGTAAAGCATTTTACTGGAGTGTGGCAGTTCCAGGGGAGACTGGCATTCTAGTCACCCACCCTTGATGTGGGTGGCACCATCCAGTTGGCTGGGGCCAGATATGACAGAAAAAGAGGGAAAATGAGGATATAACCTTCCCTTTCTGCCCTTGGGCATCAAAATCCCAGGCACTCTGGCCTTTGGATTCAACTTACACTCATGTCTCACAACCTACTGGGTTCTCAGGTCTTCAGACTCAGACTGAGCTGCAATACTGGGATCCCAGGGTCTCCAGCTAACCCACGGCCTGTCGTGACACCTCTCGGGTTCATAATCATGTGAGCCAGTTCTCCTGATGAATCCTTGCTCCTAGATCCAGCTCCCTCTGTGTGTTATACTGGTCTGTCTCCGACAAACCCTCACACAGAGCCTGGATGTCCGTCTTCAGGGTGGCCCCAGGCGGCATCATGAGGCACTGTGGACCCTGTCTGGGCAGTGGAGGCGCTAAGGCTCTGCTGCCCAGCACAGAGTGTGCACTCCGCCTGGAGAGGAGCATGCAGCCCAGCAGGCACAGTGGCTGTAACTCCAAACAGTGATACTTTAGGAACCAGTGTGGTCACTGGCAACTCCAGTCATTTACCATCTTCAGGAACACCATAAATACCAGTCTTAAAGGCCAAATCTGTGCATTTCAAGATGTATTTATTGCAGTCTGAGAAGCTGGACCCTAGTATCCCTAACATTCTCCGGATCGATAACATTGTTTTCCTGTAAGTAATAATTTAATAGGGTCATTATGATAATGTAACAATTTCAAAGTTCTAATGAATCAAAACCATCTGTTTAGATATTTTCTATACAAATGACTTTTTTGATTCTGTGCTTTCAGCACAGAAAAGGTCTGGCCTTAATGAAATGGGTGGATTCCGTGCTCTGAGTGGTTTATTAGTGGCCAGATTGATAGTTTTTTATATTTGCTGATCAGTATCTCACTCTTCTAAAATAACTTTGCTAATGGATCAATTGAATCATGCTTTTAAAATAATTACTCGGGAATCTTTTATCAAAGGTCCTTTTAAGTAATAATAAAAACGTACGAATGATAACGATAATAGGGGTTGTTTTTCAGAGCTCTGTTAGTGTCTTCCTAAGGGACACCTATAGGGCACCAAAGGCCAATGAACCATCAGGTTTTCACAGAAGGAGGTGAGCAAGGCCAGTGCCACTCTGAGAAAGATAGGGGGCATCCTGGAGGGCGGTGGTCAAGTGGCTGAGTTGCAGGGGACCAGTTTCTCTGCCCACTGCAGCCTCTTCCCGAAGCATAGTCCGTTTGGGGGTAGCAGGAGACCCCTGATGAATAAAACTAAGCAAACGCTCTTCAACAATAGAGAAAAACAAGGGCTCTGGCTCAGCGATGCTGCTGTGAGGTGGTAACAGGCGTAGGGAAAAGCAGCAGGCCATGAGCAGTGCTCCTCGAGACGGGGACCATGGCAGAGCTGACTGCTTTGTCAGGTGAGTTCAGAGGTCACACTGGGTCTCTGAGGCTGGACACTATGCGAGCTTGTGAGAGTGTCTGTGGAGTCTCCAAGCACAGCACACCCTTCTCCTTCCCAGAGGCTGTTCACTCTGCATGGTGCTCATTCCCACACCCTCTTCTGGTTCTCTCCTTCTTGCTTGGAGAGTTGACCTCTGCTGCCTGAAGGTGGTCCTTCGCCTCCTCCCTACTTCCTTTCTCCTCCACCGACTAAAGAGTCAAACAGTCTAACATTGTAGACCCTGGAAGGCACAGCCCCGGAAGACAGTTACACTGTATCCTTCCCCGGTTCCTTCCTGCGCATGCCCCATCACAATCGCTACTTCCGCCTAGGCCATGAGGCCACATAGCACTATTTGCCCCGCCTTCTCTTCCTGTTTGCCTTCCACAAGAAGTAAAGAGCGTATGAGACTCTAGGTGACTATTAGCTCCACACAAGCTATGGTTCCACCTGGTCCCAACTTTCAAGAACAGCCTTGGTTTCTTCATCTCCCACCCTTCCCAGCTTTGGACCCTATGCTGTGTGGGTGCTGCAGAACTCCTTTCTCACTTTCTCCAAGACGTCTCCCTGGCTCTTCCCAAGCAGGTCACATCGCTGTCGTGCTTCCTCCTGGGTCACAAACTCCTTGCCAGCACTTATCCGGAGTGGGGTGAGGACTGGGAGGTCTGTTTGGGAATGAGCGGTCCTTTGATGACACCTTTCTCCTGTAACCTATGACTTCATCTTACTCCTCCTCCTCCTCGTCCTCCTCCCCTGCCCTGATGAATCCTTCTTTGCTTCACCATTCTGTCCATGACTTAATACAGAACCTGGCATCTACTGATATGTAATACTAAATATATGTCAAATGAATAGATAATTGAAGGAAATTCTTTTGCGGATTCTGGATGCAAAATGCTTCTGATTTCAACTTTTCTCTCTCTCCCAGCACTACTTATTCACTTCTAGCCAGCCACAGAGCTTAAAATGCACATTCCATGCGACTGGGCACTATCACCTAGTAACTCGTAAGCAAATCACCTCTACTAGTTTTGATGGGAGTCAGACACACCAGTTATGCTTCTGCTATCAGCTGCCACTAATTGCACTGGGGTGGGGGTGAGCCAGTCTTGCACCTCATTGCCCTGTCAGAAGATGGGGACCTTAGATTCCATGCAGATGTGTGACTTGAACAAGTCTTCTTTTCCCTGTCACCAGCTGGCCCACCTTGTCAAGGTCGGGGGTCATTATGTCAACACAGTATTAGCACAGCTTGGGCCTTGGCTTTGCCATTTACTGTGGATTTGATCTGGCCAAGTTCTGCAACTCTCTTGTACATCGGCAACATCTGTATCGCATGTGTAAATAAGGATAATAGTACCTACTTCTCAGACTGTATAATTAAACATGATATGCACATGAAGCACTCAATATTATGTTGGTCACGTATTAAAAAAGGGTGCCTGTATCTCAGCATATGGAGGATCTGCACCGACAGCCCAACTGAGCCCTAGTGTGCCAGGACTTGAACACTCAAGGGTAGCAGGATGTTGGGCAACCTTTGCCTGATGGTGTCAATTACTCCACAGGGCTGGATTCTCATGAGTATGGCATGTTTGGAGGCCCTCCTGTCAAAGGGTCCTTCCTGGACGTAATGCATCATGCTCATCCTTACCCAGGTGAAATCGCTCAGTAGCCCACAGGCAGCCTGCAAGACTCCTGCAAGGGCAACCAGAAGTGCTGCTTCTCCAGCCGCAGAGGAACAATGCAGGTATCAGAGGCGGTGGCAATGGCAACAATAAGGTAATAATATTCATAATAATAATAGTAAGTGCCATTTACCACCGTTATATTGTTGAATGGTCACCACAGCCCTGACAGAGTAGCTGTGATTACTTAGTTATAGATGAAGAACCCAAGAAAGTAGTACGAGGTCACACGAGAAGAACCAGAATCAAAACCGAGTTATCTGCACATCTCATCTCCAGACCATGTGCTTCCCACCTTCCATCTCCTCTGTGTGAAAGCTTTTCAGCCCCAGTAGGAGGCAACCATCTACTTTCCCTGAACCACTTTCTATACAGGCTCCCCAAGCCAGACAGTGAATCCACTGGTATTCAAGAAGACAGGCTGTGTGCACAGTGCCACAACAGGCTACTAGGGGCTCTTTCCTTTTTTTTGGTCGGGGGTACTAGGGATCAAACTCAGCAAGGCAGGCAGCAAAATCTCTAAGCTAAATCCCTGGCCCTTCTCTTTCCTATTTCTGAATGGATGTGCCTTATGCGGGACACCTCAGTATATGCTCATAAAAGTTATCAACATCTCTCTAAAATTGAATGGAAATAGGTTTTTGAATAAAGATGTTTATTCTCTACCAGGTACTTAGCATTTTTATGTGACAGAAAATGTTAATTACATAAACAAGTGTTACTGCCATGTGTCTCTGCTCAGGTTCTATGAATGATAGGTTTTTCAGGTATCTGCAAAGTTGACCAGAGCGAGAACTGCATTTGCTTCCCCTGACAAGCATTCTTCACTGCGAATGACACTGCTGTAGAACAGGTTCTAGCTTGGGGCAGGTCACAGCAGAGAAATTATTCCTGCCAGGTAAAGACTGCAGGCCTTACATTTTACAACATCCAAGACTACTGTTACTTATCCAGCAATGAAGCCTGAAGACAAGTGATGAAATGTTTGGGAAGGTTTCAGGCAACCACCAGTCTTCAACATCCCACGCAAGAAAGACCTAACTTTTGCAAAGCTTTCACTGATTTGAGATCCTCAAACTCATTTTCATTGTTAGGTCTCACTAGTAATTCTATGGCATTACCTTTCCTGTTTAAAAAATAAATTAAAACAATCTTAAGAAGGCAGATAATGTTTAATGGAAAAGGGCAGCGATGGGTTGCCTAGCAACCACTAGACATCGTTTTGCTGCTCCACTCCACAGAAGCCAAAATGGCGGCTATAATCCTTCCCCAGCTCCTGGGCAGTGTATATGCCAAAGATAATTCCTTTTGGGCCCACATCATTTTATTCTTTGTCTCAGGCATTGGGTCCTTTCTTTTTTAATGCACAGATGGGAAAAACTCACTGCTGAATTCCAGGATATGCTAATGCTAACACTTTCATCTTCTCAGAAAATCTGTGGCCAAACTTTTCAGGTTCTTCTTTTGGGTGGTACTATGTAAGTGTTTTACCTACCTTCCACCTTTGAGTTTTGCTTCCTAGAAACCCATTACTTTTATTTGATATGGCTTAGTTTTGCAAAGTTCCCTCTTACCTTCCTTTTGGCTTCCAGAGGCTCTTGACGGCTCAGTTCCCTAAGAACAAAGGATAATGATAGTTCTTTGACATTTGGGTTTTTTCACAACCATTTGAAAAGGAGCAGAAATGTGGTTATGAAAATTGTAATTATGGTGGCACACGCCTGTAATCCTAGCATTTGGGAAGCTGAGGCAGGAGGTTGCCATGAGTTCAAGGCCAGCCTGAGCTACATAGCGAGACTCTGTCTCAAAACACACATACACACAAAAGAATGAAAATATATAGAATGTTTAGGACTAGGAGCATGACCAGTAACAGAGGATACATCAGGAAAAACAAATGACTATGCAGCCTAAGGCACTGCTTAGCATTGGCTGAACACATACTATGTGCTAGGGCTTTGGTGCACACTAGTAAGATCTTCATATACTTCAACTTATTGTGTTAAACCTCAAATTATATATGAACTAAGTGCTGAATCCAAAGCCAACCCTTCCCCTACCCCATCTAGAGAAATTCAGCTTTGGGGAATTCTTTGGGCAAAGACAAAGGATATATAAAACTGAAGGTGAGGTGCTTCCAAAGAAAACAGCTTCCAGCTGGAATGCAGTACAGTAACCAGGCCACACTTTCCTAAATGTCAAAGGAGAGGACAGAAAATGCTCTGGCCAAACCCTAAGCACGAAGAGAAGACAGCAGAACCAGTACTAGGAATTGAGTGCTTACTGCATGTCTGGTCTTGTGAGAAACTTTGCACATTTGTTATCTTCATGTTCACAACTTTACAAAGAAAACAGTTATCATCACTTGATAAATAAGACACTGAGGCTTCGAGAGCTTCTGTAGCTGGTGAGTGCCCAGAGTTCAGATTCAAACCCATTTTCCAAAGCCCTCTCACTTCCCTATCACTCTGTGTCTATCATGTCATGAACGTGCGACTTAACTTCCTTGGTTCATCTGGGAATTCTTCAACAACTGGAGTCACAAGTTGTATTTCAGTTTCTTCCAGAAAATCGGCACACAGTAGATAATATAAGTACAGTAATGCTAACAATACAAACACACCGCATCATGAATTGGGAAGGATCTTAACATTTCATCCTACTTGTAAGTCAGCAAGTTAGCTTTGCCGTTCCACAGATGCTGGTAAAAGTCACAACATTCTTTCGTCAGAGACAAAGGATAATGTATTACTCAGAGAAACAGTGGTAGCTACAGTCTAAGCCCTTTTGCACTGCTTCCCTTACCATGACACTTGCACACTGCATGGTTTCCTTCGATAGGAACTGAGTTTAGGGGATCTAGTCATAGAAATATCTCTAAGGTTATTTACAAACATCTCTGACAAGAGCTGGGAACAATGCTTTGTACCAAAATGCAAAAATTATCTGGAGAATTGAGTCCCAACAAACCTACTGACGGTGGTGTCAGGTTCGACTTTAGGTACTTTCATCTTTGTTGATCCCTTTAATCCTCACAACCCTACCAGGTGAGTACCATTACCTCCGTTTTTTCAGAAGAACCTAAGATACAGAAGGATTCACTGACTCCCTGAGGTTACACACCTAGTGGGTGGCTGGAATTCCAATATGGTGGCTCCATCACCACCGTGACTCAGCTCCGCTGCTTTCATGTTCTCTGCTGTCAGCAACGTACACTTTTGGGCCTCTTCTTGCTCTGTAGCATCATTTCAGAGCACTGTGGTTCCCAACCTTGAGTGTGTGCCAAAATCCCCTAGAGGTTTTCTTACATGTCCTGCTTGGGGTATGGGAAATGGCATTTCTCAGGGGGTAGCACTGTTGGTGAGGCCCTCATTCTGGGCACCACTGTGAGGTCAGTTTGTTTAATCAACTGTCTTCCCCACTGGAATATGAGCTCCATGAAGTCCAGAGCTGGTCTGTTGTGTTCAACACGGAATCCCCAGTGTCTGGTGGAGTGTCCAGCACGTCCCAAGCCTGTAGAAGCAATGAGCCAATAAAACAGGGAAGAGGGAGCTATTTCTTCCAGAATCTGTTATCTGACATTAACTTCGGAAAATCCTCTGGTACCATCCACGCAATTGCAGATGACTGAGCATTTTTCATTGCCGCAGAACTGCAGAGGTTGAAGGGACCAGGATACTGAATGCTGCAGACGGCAGCTTGCTCCTGATGAGGCTGCACAATTCACAAGGTTTGGGACTGTAAGAAGGGTTGGTGCCACTTCTGGTAATATCTAGATTTCATAAAAACGCCCTCCAAGGTGCACAGAAACATCTGAGGACTTTAATTAAGCCCTTCACCACCTGGAACAGAACTTTTATGTACACAGACTCTGGACTTTCTTTTCTGGAGCACTGCTGGCAAGGCAGCAAGTACCAAGTGAATATTCCAATTAAGCTCTTTGACATGGCACCTTTCTTTTCTTTTCTTTTTTTTTTTTTGTTTGAAATGAAAGTGCTCTGCTGAGTAGAGGTAGCCTGTTTGGGAACGTGAGCATTTGTATTAATGGAATTACTCATTATTACATGATGTACCGCCCTATGATTTGTGGTAAGACACATGCAAGTTTTGTTGGCTTGTCTTATTCCAGCCTCCCCAAGCAGGAAGAAGCTGCTACTCTAACGTTAAACACATTTTGCTAGGCTGCACTAATCACAGAGTTTATTAAAATGCAGAATCCCAGGCAGTCTCCAGATAAGGACCTTGGGAGTTTATTTTAACAAGTGATTCTGCTTGTCAGTGAGCACTGACTACATTTCAAGAACCACCATGTTTTAGTCCTTTTTCTGTTTCTGTAACAAATTATCTGAGGTATTTTATAAGGTAGACTTGGCACACAGTTCTGGAGGCTGAGAGGTATAAGAGCATGGGGCCTTGTTTGGCATCTGGTGGGCGTCTTCTTGCTGCGTTACAGGAGGGTGGAGGACAGCACGTGGAGGGACAGAGGAGCCCCGCTAGCTCAGGTCTGTCTTCCTCTTCTTAGAGTCATTCATCCATCATAGGGGCTACTTTCTTGACTTTAATTCTAATTCCACTTCCCCCAAACTTCTCTATCCAGATACCACTAACATTTACATTTCAGGATTAAGTTTTGAGCATGTGAACTTTTAGGGGACATGCAGCACACTGGAACAGGGAAAAGGGTAAAGACCTGGCCTGTATTCTAATTCTGGCCCTTTTATGAAACCTCCCAGCACCTAAGTTTCCTCATCTAAACAAAATTTAATGTATGTTTGGCTTCCTTAGAAGGATGGTCCAAGAGCAATGTATGGAAACAGTAAAGAAAGAAGTTAAGGTTTCTGAAATGCTAGACATTTATAGGGTATCTGTACAAGTAATGTGTCTCATTTAGTTTGGAGCATAAAGCGTTTAAAACATTTTCAGCTGAATATTTCCAAGCCTATGTTCTCAATCTGTAATGAAGATTAAAGATATCAACACTTCAAATAGTTTGAATGGAAAGATTCTTAAGTGTGTCTGTCTGTCCATCCATCCGTCCATCCATCCATCCCATATAAATGCTGGCCTGCTGGTCTGCACAAGGCCAGATGCACGACAGCTGCCTGAAGAGGCCTGAAACAAGGCAAAACAGAACCAGATGGGCCTGCTTAGACTCAGGTGTGTCTGGGGTCGGAAATCTATGTGACGGTTTTGAGGATGTGATATCCATGATGAACGTCAAGTAAAACCTAAAGGAGTAAGGGGATTTAAGGCGAGTCTCAAATAGTTTAATTTATTCTTGAAATCAATAGTCACAGTACTTGTGATTTCAAATCCAGCCAGTTTCCATCTAGCCCTTCTCGTTTTATCATAATAACCAGTAGAATGTGGAGAGTTCAAACCCTTTTGACTTCAGGGCTGGGGATCTAGCTCAGTGGTGCTGCCGCCTGCCTCCCAAGCGCAAAGTCCCAAGTTTGATCCCCAGCACCAACAAAAACAAAAAACACCCTTCTGACTTCAAGCTCAATGCCACATACTACTCTAACTAGATCTCCCTGGACTAGGTCTCAGCCCAGTAAGAATGAGTAGGATGTCTTGCCTGGGGCACAGTACACACAGGTGCATGCACTGAAAAAGCTTATTAGCAAAGGTGGGTTCTCTTGTCATAAGCAGGATTCACAGTGCCTTCCCCCACATAGTGGCTTCACCCTGCTCAGCCGCTTGCCTTCCTTTTGGCTTTGCTCTCTTTCCCGAAGAGCCTGTTTATAAGTAACTTGTAAGAGCTGGGGATTTAGCTCAGTGCTTCTGCTGCCTTGCCTTACTAGTGCAAGGTCCCAAGTTTGATCCCTGGCACCATAAATACACACATACCTACATACTTGCAAGAGATCTCAGGCACTTTTTCTCAGAAACCCGCCTAAGACACCATCTGCTGTGATGCTGGCTTGAATGTCTGATTTGGCCACATTCCCCATGCCACCTGATGCTGACACTAACAGCCACCTCTCCCTCATCCACTTGGCTTGACAGCCCACCTGTGAAAACCTCTCTCCTGACCTGTCTTCTGCAACCAACCGCTCTTCTGACCATCAGGTGGTACAGAGCTGTCTCCATGACACTTCTAGGACATTCCCCAAGTACCTGACAGTCTAAATACAACCTACATTACAAAATGCCTTTTGCTAAGACTGAACTAGAAATGTGACATTTCCTAATAATCAAAAACCTGTTCTCCTACCACCTTCTTCACCACGCACAGGCACCCAGCTGTCACCACACACAATCAGACTCCCCAACAGACTCACGGCTGAGTCGGTTGCAGCCAGACCTGCAGCTCCAACGCCTCTCACTCCACTGTGCTAAATTTCTTGCTGCACCTCAAGTGTGTCACCTGCTCCTGGCAGGGAGCTCTTCCTGTCTGCCTGGTGCAGTCCCAACAGTCCCATCTGACTTGCTCTAAGTGTCACCTCCGCCTCACCACTGAGCACATAAATCCACTTCGGCACTCCCTACATTCGACACCACACTCACTGCTTGGTAAGATGAGTGGCTTCTCTGACTCAGCTCTGTCAACACATCTAAGTGAAAATGACTACACCGAGCCACATAAAGCAGTTTATGCTACTTATCATCAGCAAACTTCAGATTTCATGCTTCAACATCATGTGTGACTGAGGCAACGTGGCAGACACTACTGGTTATTTACTAAAGTGTACTTCCTCTCCTTCCTGGGAACAGCTGGTCTACATTCTCAGCCTCCTTGCAGTTAGGTGTGGTGAGGTAATGAAATTCTCACCAGTGCAAAGCGAGGAGTAGCAAGTCCCACTTCCCACTCGAGCCGTAACTTCCATGATGGCTCTTTTCCCTTCCACTTGACTGTGTGGCAGTGCCCAGGAATGACAGGAAAATGAGGCGCAGAGTCACTATCAGCCTGAGTCTGAGTGACTGGATGGAACAGAGGCCGCTGGTGTTGGATTACCCTTTGTGTCAAGAATAAACTTCGACTGCGCTTGCGTCACTGTTTTTTGGGAGGCATCTCCCCAATATGGGCAGGCAACATGATATCAACCTTTCTAACGTAAAGGACACACTGACCCAGTAAGAAAACCTTTACACATTAAATTACTAAGTCATGTACAGAACAAATGGTGACACTCACTCCTGAGTCATACTGCGTCCGCTAGACCCACCTCTGGAGAGCACAGAAAATGGGCAGAAGTTGGGATCAGTCACTAAGGCTGGATGGTAGCAGCTAACTGCCCAGTTAAGAAATTCAGTATCCTGTATATGCCCTGGTTAGGTTAGTTTGTGTTCACCAAAGGAAAGTCACTGATTTACATTATACTGGTTTACATGTACTTCCCATTAAATATGCTTTCCCATCTTTGTGTACCAGCTAGGTCAATATCTGATATGTATGTGTTCAGTAAATGTTTCCCAGAGAGTATGTGGGGAGAAATTCAAAGCTTCACTGTTTCACTATTTCTTGTGACATCCATAATTACTTCTTCTAGTATCACTCACCTCACAAATGAAAACACTTTTTTTCTGAGCAGTCATAATTGTATGCTATCCATCAAACAATAAAACTTTGATAGGTGAGACACATTCAGCCTGAAGATGAAGTGCTATATTAACTTCTTGATCAAATGCCAGAACTTACAGAATATGAAACAGACATCAATAATTACAGCTTGTACCATAGCCATTCATTTCTAAAGCTCTAGGTTCAATGAACAAGTAATAACTGGACAGACACACCCTTCAGAAATAAGAGGTGGGAGGATTACCTCATTCCATACCTGTCACAGAGCAGCCCCCTGCAGCCATTCAGCAAGAGGCAACCCATGGACCCAGGCTGCAGCTGCTAGAGTGGTGCCAACCAGGGAAGCCTGGCACAGAAGCACTTAGCAGCCAAAACGTCTCTCGGACACTGCCCTCCCTTCCCCTTTCAATCCTAGGTATTCCCTTAAGTAATCTGATCTGGACATAAAAGGCATCTACAGTACTAAACATAAATTTCTTAAAAATGCCACGTTAGCCAAAAGTGGTGACCGGGTGCACTTGGGCGGCTGAGGCAGGGACATACTGAGTTGGAGGCCAGCCTGGGCTACACAGAAAGACTCTAGCCAAAAAACAAATAAAAAAGCCCTCTCGATTGGAAAATTTTTACATTTTTTCCTACTTGAATTAAAAAAGGCATTACTAATACTAATAAAAATATAATTATTAAATATAATTATGCATCATGCCTTAGCTACGTCTTGATTTTACAAGCAGATCTAAAAACACAGTATACAGCACAGCATTTCATAAACTGCCCCAACAAAGCCTGTAGTTGTGTTCCAGGGATCAAAATCCCTTAAGCCAGAGTGGCATAAGTGGCTCGGATGGCACCGCTGCATCTGAAGACATCTTGGGCAAGTGTGCACAACTTCCCGCCAGAATCTCACCAGAGAAAGAGGTGTTACAGAAGAGGCAGTGCATTTCATTCCAACACCCATGATATCCCGTTCTTTACTCTTTACCAGTCAAGAATCCTTTCCCCAGTCAAGTATGTGCTGCTCACAGCTGTGACACCAAGAAATGTGTGTACACCTTTTCCCTTTCAAGGTGGGTAGTGTAGAGGAAAAATAAAATGACTACTAAAGAATGTAGTTCTGCTCATTTTATCAAATTTACAGAGTACCTCAGCCTCAAAAATGGAAAATGAGTCTCAATGCCTCAATACTGATGAAAAGTCTCTCAGTAGTTCACAGGAACTTACTATAACACATATTTTACTCTCACTAATTTAAGTGTGAGAACCTAGAAAGATGTTCTGATTACTTCATAATAAAAGTACTTGAAGTCAGGCATGGTGGTACTGACCTGTAATTCCAACTACTCAGAAAGCCAAGACACCCTGGATTTGAAAACAGCCTGGATTCTCTTAAACTGAAGTTAAAAAAAAAAAAAAAAAAAAAAAAAAAAAAAAAAAAAAAAAAAAAAAAAAAAAAAAAAAAAAAAAAAAAAAGTACTGAGAATGTAGCTCTGTGGATAGCACTTATCTAGTGTGCATTTGACCCTAGGTTCAAGCTTCAGTACCATTTAAAAAAAAATTAAAGCACAATGCTATGAGTTTCTAAAGCCTTGGACTTTGCAAAGCACTTTCAGATGTATCACCAGGTTAGAAGGCACTGATGCCAGAAATGCCAATCTACATTTGGTTTTGGAAAAAGATTTCCATGTATATATTTTGTCCAAATATTACTATTTGTTTCATGAAAGTCAGAGCTAAGACTTTAGTAGAGTGTAAATTTTAAGCCAATGAATAAACAGTTGGCTTGAAAAAATATTAAATTGACATGCAAAGCATCTGTAACCCTGCCAGATACTAATAAAAGCAACTTCTCCCAGCACAGAAAAACTTGAATTGTCTCAGCTGGTTCTGAATTTGATGACTAGGTTTTACTAGTTGGTTTTCCAAAATGAAACCTGTCAGAACACCAGCTTGTTTCCCCACACTTTTATCGCTTTAAAAAATAATGCATAATTGGCTTATTTAAACATCGGCCTTATACAATATTTATAGTAAGACACGTTATTTCTAAAAAAAGTAGTATTAATCCTTAACTAACAAATGATAACTTAGGCACTTTTCAAGTTGTATACTTTATAAATTAGATTTACATTTCATCAGTTAAGAAACTCAGTTATTGGGCCGGGGATTTAGCTCAGCGGTTCGGTGGCTTGCCTTGCAAGTGCAAGGACCCAAGTTCAATCCCTGATACCCCCCAAAAAAGGAAACTCAGTTATTAAAATATTTAAAAGATAACATTTTAGACAAAAGACATAAAAGCAATCAGTAGATTTTAAATGTGAGGTTTTAAGTGTAAACCTAATGTTCAGGTAACATTCTGCTTCTGGTTTTGGCCAGCCCCTCCCTTATTTGTCTGCCCCTCAAAATTAGTATTTAAAGTATGGAGTCTAAGATTTATGATCAGTTGCAGAAACCTGTTTAGCAACTGATTTATAGTCTTGGCTGACTCTGTCATCAGAGCTAATTATAGCAAGCCTGAGATTATATATTCAAACTCTCCTTTTGGTGAAAGAGACTGCTCTGCTGAAAATCAGAAACATCCCGAGGCTCCTAAATAAGAATGCACTATCTACTTTACATCTCAGAACCAATGCTCTAAAGCTCAAAATTACTGTTCTTTAGTAAGCTGTTTTAGCCTAAAGTACTTAAACAATAAATCACAGTTACATTAATGCCATGCCAATGGCCTAAAACATATTAATCTTAGTTAACAATAACTGACGTTTGCATCACTAATCTAATTCAAGCATTCTGGTGGTAAATGCACATGTTGAAGCTTCAGGAACTGAAGTTATTACTGATCCAAAAAGAACCCTTATTTCGATGCAACCAGAATGGAGAAGTCCAATGACTCCTTGGTCAACAATGGTACTCTAGGGATAAAGCTCCCATTTTATTGCTTCAATGAGTAAGATGTCTAATTTGTACTAAAGCTGATCATGTAAACTGGTTCCCTAATAAGGTGCTGGCAGGGTCAGCCCAAGATACCCACTTCCTTCCTCACCTCCAAATTGTTCTCTCCCATCCACTCTTTGGCTATACCAGTATGTTTTGAAGATTTGCACACAACCTAAAAGGTAGGAACTCAGGCGATGTGGCTGCCTCATCTGTCCCACCATACTGCCTTCCACTCAGTTAAAAAGTTCCCGAGGACACAAGAGCCCTGAGTGAGGTACTGAAGATGAACTGTTGGCCCCAAGTGAGGTGAAGGGCTTAGGTGGTGGACTTGGGTCAGAGGGATTGGGTCAGAAGCTCCCTATCTAACACACTACAACCGGCCAGGACAGCAAGGCCTCAGCAGGAGAAAGGAAATATGCCTGGAGGGGCTATAATGCCCTCAGGACATGCATCTAGGAAAAAAGGAAAATGAGGCAGAGGCTCCAGGGTAGGAAACACTTGTACTTAGGAGAATATCTACACCACCCTCATGCTCAAATGTAACATTTTCGTACTTCAAACAAAGCCAGTATTGCAGAATGGATACTTCCCACAATGGATTTGTAAAGGAGAGCTTCCCACATGTAAGTCTGCAGTAAACCAGCAGGAGTCTGAGCTGGGATGCAGTAGCAGACAGTATATGGTAATAGCAAGAGAACACGACAGCCCATTTTAAATCATAAAATATACAATATTCCAAAATTTGGCTGGGTAGCTTTGCATGATAAATTAGGAGCTGTACAATCTCCTATACTTGCTTTCTCTACACTGACTTTTCTCAATTAAATGGAAGCAAGATATGACTTCTGGACTCTTAAACAGCAACTAATTATACACTTAATCTAGAACACAGAAAAAATTTAAATGTTCCCATAATAAAACTATGTTAATATTTTAAATCTAAAAATAAATTATAATGACTCATTTTTCATAGTATCCAACTGTGATCCTATTTACCTGCTTATCGTATGACTTCTCAAAGCAACTTCCCATTAGCACAATGAAACACTTATCTAATGAAAACTACTTCCTGTGGTACCATGCCTCTCTTTATGAGCATTAATTCATTTCATCTGTTTTTCTTATCTTTACGAATAAACATTCCACTCCATTTTTTAAGGAGTAACTGGAAAGAGTATAAAAGCAAACCAGTTCTTAGATGATTCAGTTATCTTAGGTTATAACTGTCTAGTACAGTCAAACCACTTTTTTTTCTAAGAACCATCTCATAATTTAAAGATTGACATGGCTAGGAGATATAGGAAGATATTCTAGGCAGAGCTCAATTTCAATGAAACTCCAATGACTATATTTTGTCCCTTTTTCATTGTAATCATTTCATGTGAAGGTACACAAAAATTACTGCTTTTATATGAGACTCTGAAATGACAATGCCATTGCTTCCAATAAAGAATCAATAATTGTTTTTATAGCATTAAGGTAATTACAGTCATTTAGAAAGCATCAACTGAGACTTTTTTGCACTTATGACTAATCTATTTTAAACAGAAGCCAATCTTGAAAACGTAATTCCAGAAAAAGTACAGTTATGCCAAGAATAGATAAGAGAGTATAAGGATCTCACAGGCTATGCTATACCAAACAGATAAAAAGTAAAACTGACTTTATACTCTAAGTCTATACAAATAAATAAAATTCTACCTTCTTTTCTTGTATGCATGCTTAGATTTCTTACATAAATAACAAAATACTTCATTCCATCACTTCAATAGAATGAACCCCTTAGAATAAAACTTAAAAGAGCTGATAATCAACTCCCAAGATTTATGCTTATTTTTTCTTACTTTTATCGATTTCCTGACAAATTTGACCTAAATAGAAAAATCTTTTCTGTAAATTAAGCACACAAGTCTACATGTGTCTTGAAGAATTCTGCCCAGTTACATATATCCCATGTTGCTTTTGGTTTCCCATCTCTTCTTTGCTTCAAACCTGAAATGAAGAACATAAAAATCTCAATTTCTTTCTAAAATAAAATTAAAACTTTGCTAAAGTACATGTTTACTAAGTGACCAAAGCGAAACAAACCTAAAAATTCCACACACTCAACTGCTTATAAAGTAAACAGGATAAAGAAATGGCTCTTTATTTATAAGCTTCTAAACAAAAATACAAGGTAAAATAAGTTACCTACAAACTGGATTCATAAAATGTATTAACAGGCTGTCTGAAATTCCTATGAAGTCAGTAGAATTACTATTAAAAATCGTAAGGAAACTTACCCCCATGCGAGTTTCTTCTTTTTTCGAGCAGCCTGTGAGTTTTCGGCCTCCTTTTTGGCTTTTACAAACTTGTGACAGGCAATTGCTTTGGCAATTTTTACACCAAGCTAAGAATTACAAAGGAGAAAAAAAAATGTGAAAACAAGTATTCCAGCTAATATAAGTATTATAGTGCTATGTTAATTGAGAACATGTAGGTAAGAAAGCCATGTCTGGGATCAGAAATTCTACATTCAGGCTTCTTGAACAAAGTATAATGAATACACACATATGGTCCATTATTTCCCTTTGCTCCCTAAAAACCCTACATGAACCATCTCCTGGATGGAAATCCTTTCCAAAGTGAGGCCCCTCCAGGGTCCACAAAGGTAGTAATGAGGCTCTTGGAGCTATCCCCGCATTTCAATAGGCTGAACAGGAATTTGCCCTGATAAGGCCGCACAGACTGACAGAGACATCAACTTTCTTTGCTTTGGGCTAGAATTACAGCAACTCAGTAGGTCACACCAATTATCTCATGCTGATCAGAAGCTCTGATTGGCAGTTACAGATGGGATTAATAAAACATGGAAAAGCTAATTACTACTTCATAAATGCACTATGCATGATGAGGAACAGCTTTTAAGACTCTGAGAGAGAAAAGAATATGAAAGGTCCTAGAAAGTGAAAAGCTGGACCCCAGGATTCGGGTGTTTCCTGGGTGGGGCCTTCTCTTTAAGGCCCCTGGATGTGCAACCAGAAATCCTACCTGGTCTGTTCCAAAAGAACACCCCACTGACAAAGTCATCGCTAATTCAGTCTCTGCCTTCTTCCAGCCCTTCTCTAGCTGCAAAGCTGTTTCCAAGACAGGGGTGCTGATACCTTCTAGCTTCTATGAGCTCTTATTCTAAACTGCCCAATTATAATGGAGGCCTCAAACAAATCCATTAAGAACCCAAGAGAACAGAAAAAGCTAAAAGTCCTTCTGGTGTTTCTTGCCTTTCCTATTCTTTCACTCAACGTGATGCATATTAGTAGACAAGCAGATGTGGGGATGAGAAGAAACCCAGAAGCCACTCTGAGGTCAGTTCATCACAGCCTAGGTTTTAGAGATCTGCTTGCCAATAGGAAGGCATAGAAAATGGTTATGAACACATGTGCAAGGGAAGAGGCCAATCAGGAAAGCAAGGTCTGGCACGTCTGATGTGTTTTCCAGCTCATCTCGGAAAATAGTTTTCTTTAGGGCACAAGAGACAAAAGATAATCAAACACTGAGTAGAGTTTATAAATAAGAGAAACACAGATCTTACTTTTCAGTTCAGGCAAGAATGAATACAAAAATGGAGGGAAGCTCACAAATCAAGGTGCTTCAACAGGACAGTTGCTGAAGAAAAAAATGACTATGACTTGAGCTCCCACCTGAGAAAGTGGACCAAACTCAGTATCCTCTCAACAATCAAAGCAATGTTAGCAGCACTACTGCATCATCTTTCACACAAGGAGAATATTTACCCCGCCAAACTTTATGAGGACACAAATGTACAATCTGCCAAGCAACCGCTTGGTGCTGGAGACACAGTCCCAACCTAAACACAGATTGCTATCGAACTGCAAGTAAGGATGAAGCTGACTAGCCGGGCGTGGTGGCCCACACCTGTCATCCCAGCACGCAGGAGGCTGAGGCAGGAGGATCACTGTGAGTTCAAAACCAGCTTGGGCTACATAGTGAGTTCCAGGTCGGTCTCAACTACAGAGTGAGACCCTGTCTCAAAAAGCCAAAAAAAAAAAAAAAAAAAAAAAAAAAAAAAAAAAAAAAGGAAGAGGA
>NW_022900920.1:19109763-19243663 GCF_012274545.1 Fukomys damarensis | reverse complement strand
AAAAAAAACAAAAAAAAAAAAAAAAAAAAAACAAAAAAAAACCAAAACAGGATGAGGCTGACTGCTTCAATGCTGGCTTTGTTCTTTTGGTTCTTTTCATTCCCAGTTCTTTATCACAGAAAGTTCACCTAAGTCAACCAAAACAAGGCTAAGATTCAAAGGGCTGTAGCATCATCATCTCAGGGGAAAATGAAACTCCGGGAGGATGCTGTGGCATAATTTTTCAACAGGATGGAATTCCTATCCACCGAAAAGCTGCCCACCAGCAGGGTGAGGCTACTCAAACACCGCAGTGTCAAGTAAACCCCAAATTTCATTGGTTGAACTTTCATTTGTTTCACTTCAACACCCCACGATGTTAAGCATCTCCACATGTGGCCTTCAGGCTCACCCTGGCAAAAGATCTGCAGGGTTTCACCCTGGCTCTTGAATGCTTTAGTCTTGAAGTGACTGACACACATTATTCATGGCTCATTGGTTAGAACTGCTCACAGGGCTCCACCCAAGTGCAAGGGGCTGGAAAATACTGAGGTACAACAGGACACTAGAGGAACGGTGCCCGCACTTAAGAAGCTGTCTTCTGCCACAAAACACAGCTTATGACCCATGTTTATGATGCAGAATAGGCTGTCCACATTCATATGGGTGAGATAAGTCTCTTTCCCATGCTCTAGGCTCCAAAGCTAAAACAGCAAATTAAAAAAAAAAAAAAATCTGTAGTTTTTCATTAACTCCATTCCTATATTATACACATAAATGTAGAAAGAAAGATAGCATATCACATTTAAATTAAGCCTATCATCTGGGTAAGAAATAAAAACAATCTGAAATATTTTTGGCATGTACCATTAACCATGTGAGTAAATTCTTCACTAAAACTGTGGTAAATTAAGCTTTACATGTTTAACTTCTTGAAATTCCCTAGTATGGGTTTTGCGGATTTGGGACAGAAAGACCACTGAGCATCTCTAAGCGTCTGCATGTGCAGCCACCTGACTTCAGTGGGCTCCTCACCCTGATATGATACATCATCACATACTTGAAGAATGGAAATGTTCTTGGTGTTCCGGCAAGGCTAATGCCACCCCAGCACAACCAGTGCCAGAGTAAAGGTTAGCATATATTCCTAAGACACAGTGGGAACTTGTTAAAAATAATTCCTTAGAATGCATTAAGCAAGTACTCATAAGCTAGGGTTCCCTCATTTTGTGAACTAAATAAATAGACTATTGGATGCATAGGAACACTTTGAAACAATACAGTTGTTCCCATAAAACATACATTTTCTGTTATTTTATGGGCGAGGTTAAATGGAATGTTTATCAACTGATAAACATTAAGCAAATCTGCTCTATGTATTTTTGTTACAGAACAGTATCTTTTAGTTTGTAATGGTGATGAAATGTCATAACCTTTTTGTGTCCTCACATGCTTAGAATCAATGTGTTTCACTTATTTCTGTGGAGAAAGAAAAAAGAATAAAACATGACATATCTAGAAATATAATAGGGTAATGAGGCCTCCACTAAAAGAGACAGTTAAGAAGAAATGCAGTTTCTGAGTCAAGATGACTAATTCAAGTTCCAGAATACAAAAGATATCGTGCTGTTTCAGTATTACAAACAAATAAAATAAGCCGACAAGAATCCTCCTTTTTGCTTCTGAAAAAAGAAAAATGCACCTTCCTGCTTAATGTAAATATCACAAAAGCTTGGCCAATGGTTTCTATATTAAAAAGACTGTTTTGGGTCATCAGATAACTACATCAACGCAATGTGGGAAGAAATTTTTTTAAATGAATAAAAATATATACTGATTTTCTTATATGTGTAGCCAAAGTATCAGCATTTTCCATATAGACCATCCAATATTTTGCTGCATTTTAATTAAGGTGTCTAAACATTATCACAAAGAACTGCAAATTGGTCAGAGCATGCAGTAAGGAAAATTAAGCTCTAAAGGCTTTTTATCACCATATTTCAGGAACCAAGGGTGTAAAATGTTCTAATTTGGGATATATTAAAAGCCATAAAAGGTCTTTCAAAAAGATTAATGGTACTTTGCTTGGATTTAAGATAAGGGCTTTAGCTGGTTGGAAAAGCAGGGCCCTGGCTGGACCCTTGAGGCATTCATCTTTACAGCCACTTGGAAGATTTGTAAAAGCGTCTGCATAACCTCAAGCAAATGCGTGGCGACATTTTTTTAATTCCTTTCAATTTTACAGGTTTAGCATGCGTAAATCATATTGGGTTGTAAAATAGATATAATGGCACATCCTTATGGTACAGATTTTTACAGACAAACTTCAAAATAAAGTTAGTTTTTCTTGCAAAACATCATTACAAAGTTCGCCGATAATCATTTGAAACATCTGATTCAAACAGCTTAATCTAGCACAACTATAAACTTCTTATCCATTTCATAAAATATTCTACTCATCTCAGAATTACTAGCTTGTAAGAGATTTATGAAGTTTTGCTCCCTTTTGAACACTTTCAAGGCACTTATTTAAAAATACCAATTATCATACTTTAACTTTTTATGGAATAATAGGTCTCTATGAAAAATATTTATGCCATTCCCTTTTGTTCTTTAATTAAATGAAAACAGATGTTTTCTGAAGTAAAGCGGAACCATTACTGGAGTACTTAAAGTGTTAAGGTCTTTAATTTTTATATCAGTTTAGTCGACAATTCCTGATTGTCTTTACTCAAGCTCAACATTAATGTCAAGCAAGTTACCTAGGAGACGAAAGAGATCAAAGAGACAAAAACCCCTCCAATGTCTGATTAATCAAGCCTGCAAACAGCTTATTTCTTTTAGCCTGCATGCAAGTATGAAAATGAGATTCTGGGAGCTGAACATTGTGCAGATTTGTTCATTCTTATCAGAACAAAGCCAGCGGCAGCTTATTTCATGGATCATTGGCACTGTCATCAGTGCTACACAGAACGGGTGACAGCTCCTCATTTTGAGGCTTGAACAAAATTAGCAAAAAGTCGGCACAAATTAGCCTCTCATCTTTTTAGTAATATGACATTATTCATTTACTTTTTATCCAATTTTTAATTTTTTCCTTGTCAGCTATCCCTTTTTAGTGTCTCTTGCAAGGCATCATAAAATGCCTTCTAACAACAAGCAAAGAAAGCCAAAGTTGAAATAACATGCAAAGTTCAAGAAGCAAACAAGAACAAGCACTTTCCAATGACTGGTAATGCTGTGTTTTTAAAAGTGACTTTCAAAACTTTGCATTAATAATCGATTGAAAACAAAAAACAATTCAGAATGCCCTGCAATAAGGGGTTTATGAGACCAGTGGTCTGCTTCAATAAATGACTAATGTGCTCACTCAATCCGCAACGCGAGACAGTGTGTATTACAGCCGATCGGCTGTCAGCATTTGGATCGGTACCTTCTCTCCATGATCACACCTGAGATGTCAGAGCTCTGATGACAGCAAATGATTTATGCTACCCCTAATCATCTAACTCTGATTTAAGTCAGGTCATTTGCTCTGTTATAGGAAAGAAGCTAATTTCACTGTCATCTGAAAAGGTCCATGTACAGGCAGGTGCATGCCTGCATTATGCTCATGTACTACACGGATCTATATGGTGCATAGCTATGTGCACATCTCGTGTTTATTTTTATGCCTACAACTTTGTATCACTATTTCTAAGCATAGTCCAATAAATTCCAATTCTAAAACATACCAAAAAGATATGTGCACAAGGACTTTTTATAACATACAATATGTGCATGTACACACATACATAAAGATTACTAGACCCATTTCATAGTGAATTAGTCCACCAAGGCAACACTTGTTTTAGTATTCCAAAGGAGAGAGGAAAGATGTTATACTGCTGAAATTACACCTGGATACAGACATTTATATCTGAGTAACTTCTATTCATACGGGAAAAAAGCATTAAAAAATTAACCATCAGCTGTTAGATGCTTTACACAGCCCCCATAAGAAAGACAGTTTTTTAAAAGAACTGTAGTACTATTTTCAGCAATTTCTTTATCTCTGTTCTTCTAAGTAAGAAAGCCTATTAACAAGCTTTGAACTTAAAATCACATTTACAATAATGTGCCATCAACAGTTTTATAAGCTAATTAGAAAAAGATTAATTAATGACTGGCTGCTAATAAAATGGCAATCATGAAGAAAGAAACCAAGGGTGCTAAGCTTCAACTACCACCAATTAAGAGCTAATTACAAACAAATTATATATGTGTTTTGCTGTGGGCTTTAATTTACTAAAATGGTTTTAATTAAAAGAGAAAACATGCTGATTAATTGAACTGCAGAAAAAATCTACAGTATAAACTGTGCTTTGTCTGTCTCTTTAATTAGACTTGTAACATTTGAAATCTTTTTGTAAGGTTAGTTAAAAGCACAGATAAACATAATTAAAAGAGAGCATAAGGAATGCTATTCAAGGTGATCACCCAATCAGACCCCAAAGGTTAAAAGAAAACATCCACAATGCAATGAGATCTTAGTAAGCACACCTAAACACCGGAGATAAGACCCATCACTGAGCAAGCATCTTATTTTTCTGAGGTTAAAATGCTCCAACTTCAAGGCCGTGACGGGTTTTATGGGAATGAACGTATCTTGAAACTAGATGTAAAGGAATGCACACAGACCTTCCCTTACTTGGAAAGACACTGCTTATTTTCCATATAACACATAAAGTGTTCACCTCGTGTAATAACTAAATCACTTGGAAGAACAAGACTTCAAAGAATTAAAATTCCCAGGTAAGCCCCCAACCTCGCCCCAGACTTGGTTCAGACTACACAATGATACATGGACAAATGTTTAGATTAAAAGGCAGTGAGAGATGACCAAGTTAATAAAAAGAAGTCAGTTCTGAATGATTCTCAGCAGACAGACACACACACACACTCACTCACTTCCGAAAGCAGGGCACTCCCAACTCCCTAGGTAGCTAAATGAGCTGCAGACAAACAGTCTATTTGGGGAGAGGGTTTTTCCTCTCCCATGTCCTGTACTCTTTCCCACTGCACATCAGTAAAATGTACCAAAAAGAAAACAGCCCTAAACCCTACTGCCTGATTATAAGGTGTAAACAAAAATAAGAAAAAATTAAAAAGAAATTAAAGGCAGAACAGTAAAATTTGAAAGGCAAAATGTATTTCTTCCAGTCTGCTGACACCAAATGACTCTTACGAAATTATTATTTGTGTAAAAAATAATCATTTGCATTTATGAAGCAAACCTATAGATTGTACTCATCAAACACAGACTTAGTACTAGCAACAAAATAATCTCCTTTCCATAAAAATCAATTCTTAATATATATATATATTACACACACACACACACACAAATAATATTCAGTGCATTTTACTGTGCTTAATCTTCAGTGGTGAGAAATCACAATAATTAAGACAACAGAAAGGACCAGCCCTCCTTGAGTAGGGTCATAGGTTCCAGAGATAAATTTTTATAATACCTAACTGGACTATATCGTTCAGCTTTATATGTGAGCAAACTTTTACCTTAGAAACATGGTTGTCAAGATATTTTTACTCACAGTATTCACAAAAATAGAAAACAATTCTGCTCTCTGGATTACAGAATAAAAGGTTTAGAAACAAGAGGTTTGCTTCACTATGTTCAATTTAGCATTTTTGATTTTGTTTTGAAGCACACACAACAGCCCTCACTAGAAAGTTTGACAGCCACTCTAACAATTTAAGTAAATGTTTCAAGTTTGAAGTCTAGTGATAATACCTTAAGTACTTGGATAATTAAATCTATCAGAACTGTATTATTTGGGAAGGTTTTGATGGGGTGACATTCAAGCTACCATTCCATAAAGAGCACTTATACCTACATTAATAACCAAAATGAAAAGCGTGAATTGTAGTCAAACTCTCTCAGGGGAAGAACTTGAAAAATTAAACTAACTTGGAAAAACCCCAAATGCTAAAGCAAATGCCACGGTGTCCACAGCACCTCTGAGAAATGACTATGTTTTAGAGGTTAACATAAAATGCGGAACCACTCTCCTCAAATGTACAAACACAGCTCTCTAATAAAAATGCCCTCCGATTTTTCTAGGAATTGCTCTGAAAATACAGTGTGAGCTACACTTAACAGTCTACCCATTTAATTCACTGAGCTATGAAAGCATACAACTCAGTTTAAACTTTGGTTTTTAGAAGAGGTTATTCCTTCCTGTTTTAAATATTAACAAGTGATTAGTACTTTGATAACTTTACCTGTTTTGCAGCTCCCAAATTTAAGGGGTCTACTGTATTTATAACTAAATTTCTAATTAAATCCTAACATATTTATTTATATACACACACACACACAGAGGATGATATTAAAATTATGTATATTTTATCATTTCTAGCTGTGATACTTTGGTTCAATTCTAAAGGAATAATATGCTTGACATCATATCATTGTCTTGGATCCTCATTTTAAAGAAAGTGAGCTTTCCCTTCACTCCCTCCTCCCCTACCCATTCACAAACAGTTTACTTCCATTTTTTCATTTTCTCATTTTTTTTCCCCCTTATTACCTTTCCCCTACACTTCCCACTGGCAGGGACAAGGGGAAAACAATGAGAACTAAGACCACCTGTCATGTAAAGGTACAAGATCCCAATAATGAATGTAACTGTACTATACACCTAAAACGTACCAATAAACTCAATAAAAGAAAAAAAAAGTGAGCTTTAAAATATGAAACATTTTATCATATCATCATCCTTAACCAAAAGATTTTGGCTTTGGCAAAGATGGCACTGGACTAAAACCAACGTACCTTGAATGTGAATATTAACACCCTAGAAATCATCAAAGAACAATATGATTGCTCTTTCCAGGTCACTCAAAAATTGTTGTAAAGCTGCAACAAAAAGTACTGTTTTCAAGGAGTCAAGTTTACACGGTGCAGCCATAGACCACTCCGTCTCAGCTCAGGGGCGTAAGCCATGCAAAGATAAAGGAAATGTATAGTCAGTCGGCCCTCTGTTCACATTTGCCCTGACAACACATAGGCAGACCTGAAATGCACTCGGGCTCTGTACCTAAAGCAGGTGTGACCACTAAACAGTGGGAACACACTGTTCTGCTGTCAAACCAAGTTGGATTTTACAACCAGTAACATGAAGATGCTTAGAAAAAACCCTCTTTTCCAAATGTGAAAGTCACCCTAAGTGCTGCCTACTTAGTTAAATCTAGCACTTAATTTCAAAATACTAATTTCTGTTGGTTTATATAAACTGGTATGTGTATTGCATCAAACATAATGTGTCAGAAAAGTTACTATCAAAAGACAGCATTTTAAAGTTTTTGCTCTGAATGAATATAACGTACTTCTAAGACAGGTTAATAAGCCACAAGTATGCTCTACACATATGTATATGTATTCTTAAAAAACAAACAAAATTTTTTTTCAAATTAGTATAGTTTTATCAGTGCACCACAAATGTAAATATATGTCTCCACTTCATTTCTCTTCCAAGACTGTTAACAGCAAAAAGTATTTAACCAACTAGAAGGGACAGTCTCAGAACAATCCACTACACATTGCCTTGCAAGACCAATGATTTGGAGCACAATCCAGGCTTCAAGCATGTGACCTTGAATCATCTCTCCAGACCAGATCCTATACAGCCTTAAGGTCATCAGTCATTTAAGGGAAAATGGTTACTGTGTCTATGGAAAATTGTGTGCCTGCTGTGTTGCAATGACAGCACACTGTCAAGACTATTTTGGTGGGAATTTTGTTTATTTTATTTTTAATAATTGTTTTCCAGGCTAATTCTTAGCCAGAAATGGTTCTACTCTGGGCTTCATTTTTCTCAAAACTGATGTTGCCCCATTTGTTTCACAGGCTTATAAATGTTAACATCAAAAATTAGCTTCACTTATTATGGCTGGAAAAGGCTGTAAGAACTCTGAGATCTATGCCTCTGAGCAAAGCCTTTATCAGCAGGTCCCAGTCACTGCTTCTTGAAAAAAGAAAATGGTACTGATTAAAAACCAATATACCTGCTTTCCAAAAGGACACCTACCTCACACATATACACTTCACCTTATAAAGGGCTTCACTCATCACTCCTATCACCCAAACTCACACCATCTTTCATATCCACAGTGACAGGCACCAAGGGGATGAACAGGAAAACATAAATCTCAAGCTAAACTACTAACTCAAAAATTCTGTCTGTATGAGGTATTTTTCACAGATGCTTAATTATTATGGCATGAGTATCTTTCCAAGGTCTGTGTCTGAACATTTTCCAGGTGTCTTTCTACTTAACTAGGGAAAAGTGTAGGGCCCAAAGTTTTCTTTTCTCTTTTAATCAGAATTCTGTAATCCTGACAAAGCACTGTATTTGTAGAGAAGAATAATTGATAAAAATGTTTCCCATCTTTAAAAGTGCTGGAAATATATATATTTCTAAAGTGATCTCATTTGCCATAAAGCATGACAAGAGAAGTCTTTTAAATGGAAAACACCAAGTGATATAAAATTCCCATTTCTAAAATAACAGAATGACAAAACATCAAAGAGGAAACATAGTGCTGTATCCTCAAAGAAACACATGCACACTTGTACTCAACTCTCTACAGCACTGCTTCTAGGTGTTTGGCAAGAAGCAAGCTCACCAACAACCAAGTAGGGAAGGCTAGAGCAGTAATACAGCAGCTGGTGGGTGGAATATCACATGGTGACTGCTTCCCAGCCCTGTGCATCATTTAGGAAATTATCCAGGTTTACTATGAGCTCTAATGCAGATACAGAAAAGATTCTACAACCTAGTATCTCACTTAAACCAAATTTCCGATCTGACTGCCAAGATGAAAAGTACAATCAATTCATATTCTAAAGACCTAAAGTCATCATCATCATAAATCACCGTAATAAGTGTCTCAAGCATGAAAAGAATTAGCAAAAGATGCTAAAACTAGTGGGTGAAAGTATGTGAAAGGTAACATTTACACAGTTGTAGATTATGACCAGTCCCAAGTTTCTTACTCATCACAAAGGGGGAAAACAGCAACTCACAGTGGAGAGATTATCCTCTTCAAATAATCAAAGCAACCCCACTAATAAATGGCATAAGGAGAGAGCAGGTGCCTCTGGACAGTTTGCAATGAGAAGGACACCTCCATCACTTCTGTGATTTTTCTGCCCAAGCTGCATAGTCTGAAATCAATCATGAGTAAATCACAGACAAACCAAAATCAAGGGGCATGCTACAAAACAACTGGCCTCTACTCTTCAAAAATGTTAAGGTCCTGAGAAATGAAGAAACTGAGGAACTATTCCAGATTAAAGATGAAAAAACTTGAAAACATAAGACAATATTATAGACCAAGATAAATAAAATTTTAAGTAATTCAGTAGGACAGGTACAACAGACTAGAAATGGGAAACTTTTGACAAATTTCCAACTTTCTGAAACTCTGAAATAATTTCACAGTAAGTTTTCTTTTTAAAGTAAAATGTGTTCAGCTCAAAACTTCAGCACTACTAATTCTGCTAAAAGGAACACAGAACCTGCGGTAAAGTGAATGCCTTTCACTTCTAGTGGATGTGCTAGTAAGTAGAAAAGACAAAAAAGAGAAATGGAGAGCAGCCGATGGACCACATGGTGCCACACTTTAATAATACTGTAGCCTAGGCTTTGTCTTACCCTTATTCCTTTCTCCCCTTAACAAAGCAAAAGCCTCTGAAAACTGACCGACCTGGGGAACTCTGCTATCACTGTCATGGCTTCTGTGGTATTTGGAAGAGATTATATAGTATACAACCTTAGGTGTTTTAAAAGGTTAGATACTCAATAGCAGTGAGAAACCAGTTTGCCAAGTCTGTGATACTGAACAGACCAATGAAATCCACAGCACGTGTACAAGCAACAGTGCAGCCATACTCTGGTTCTTTCTTATGTGCCTGTACTATGCTTTAACGGAACTACCTAAATGTCCACAGACCAGCCACCATCCAATAGCAACCACTAATACATTGCAGAACTTGTAAAAGAATTTACAAGACATTTGTTTAACATGTAGCACAGCACGGAATATCTGATCACTCGTAATACATTTAAGCACTGGTTCTCCAAAAGGTCTGATCCAAATGTTCCTGATCCAAATGAGACTTCTACCAGCTTATGTGGGACACAGACCAGAAATTGCCTGTTGCTGCTTGTATGTGTTCCAGGCTCTGAAAGCCCCCTTAGATCCTGAACACTCTTCTACAGCCCCATCGTGGTGTCTGAGTATACTCCTGCTCCTTAGGGTAATGACACTTACCTACCTGCTGGGGTCTCTTCTGACACCATAAGCTCCGCCTCTCCCTACCACTAATCCCTGATGTTTTTTCATGACACTTTTACACAATGTGGAGATTGTATCTCATGAGTTAACTGTATTATCAAGCTGGCCAAGAAACTAAGCCACTACCCCAAACAGCACTTCTATGAAAATATAAGTTCCAAGTGCCCAATAGTTTACAAAAACACTATGTTGAATGGAATTCTTAAAAGGTCATCTTTGACACATAGCCCAAAATGCAGGAATAAAGACCCTTATCTTACTCACACTGCAGAAGCCACTGTAACAACCAACAAACACTGAAACTAAACTGAGTTTGTGAGACCGTTCACATACTTTACAATTCATCTTAAAATATAATACCGCCATCTTCCTATTCCAAAATATAGGAATAAAATGCTATGTGAGGTATACTAACAAGTCAAAATAGAGCTACTTTTTGTATATGAAATAGGGTAACTGTCAAACTTCAAGCACAAGTATTACAATGTAAGAAAGGAGAACATCTTACCAGGAAAAAAAGCAAAACTAAGTTTTTATGATACAGCGATTCTACTTGTAGCTATATACACTCGAAAGATCTGAAAGCAAGGATTCAAACAGGTCTTTGGACACTCATGTTCATAGCAAAGTTATTTGTAATAGTCAAAAGTGTGTCATGGATGAAATATGAAGTTTCGACTATGTGCTACAGGACCAGTGTCAGCTGAGGGACTTTTGAGAAGTGACTGAACATGAGGACTCGAGGTGAAGCTCTCTTCCACTACGCCCTGTCCACCATGATGTTCGGTCTCACCACAGGCCCAAAGCCAACAGAGAGAGCTAAGCAAGCGCGGACTGAAACGTCTGCAAGTTTGAGCCAAAATACATCTTAGCTCTTTTAAGTTGATTTTCCCAGGTTTTTGTTAAGAGCACTGAAAAGCTGAGTGATACAAGGTGTCCCGTGGCAGCTGAATGCATAATCAAACTGTACAAAATACAGAATGTAACAAATACATACAGCAGAATATTAGTCTTGAAAAGGAAGGAAATTTTGACATGTACAACATAGATAAACTCCGAAAACATTACGGAACTCTGAGACATTACCGCACCTGACATATACCAGGCACAAAAAGACAAATACTTTGTGATGTCACCTCTATGAGGTACTGGAGTGAAATTCAAGACAGAGGAATGGCTCCCAAGGGCTGGGTGAAGGGGAGAAGGGAAGTTACTATTTAATTGGTACAGAGTTTTAGTTTTACAAGCTGAAGAGTTCTGGAGATGGACGGTGGCTTACAACAAAGTGAATGCACTTCAGGAGTAAAGAAGATAAATTTTATGTCTACTTTACCACAATAAAAATACTTTTTAAAAATGGCAACATGCTTTTTGAAAACCACAAAACTGTCACTTAAGGTTACTTCTTGCCAATATTCCTGAGGCCCAGGGCTTCACAATTTCCCTTATATTAGCCATTAATACACATGTATACATATTACGCACATAAGTATTTCATGTAGCAAATAACTTTAAAAAGCATAAAGAAAAAAAGATAATTTTGAATGTCTATGCCTCTCTTCTGAATTTATTTTTTCTATATAAAAACTATAAAATTCACAACAACATTTAAGCTTGAAGCCAAAAATACGGGGAAAAACACATGCAAATTTTCCAACAAACACTCATCAATGGATGATTTGGTTTCTTTTGAGATCTGATGGGGAAAGAGTCCATGGTATTTGCAAAGGATAATGTACTGAGATAAAGTCATCTTAAGTCTCAGTTTAGAAAGAAAATTTCACCTGCTTTGAGTTAGAAAACTGAGCACTGCCAGTAGTTTACACAGATGACCCACAATGCTCTCTATGTAAGCAACACCAGAAATGGGAATGGTTTGAGAATGAAGGAAGAAGGATCCAAACACTAAGAATACAAACTAAGGTAGAGACATTTTCCTAAGAACAAAAAGGAATTACAAAATAACAAGAAACCATATGCTAATATGAGCTCTTGATGAGGTTAATTCTCAGTAGCAGGAATGCCCTCCCACATCTCCCTTCTCAGAGAGTAAAAGCATTTTCACATGGCCTTCTGTAACTGGAAAATGAATATTCAGTTTATACAGTGGTTTTATTATTATATAGAAAAAAGAAAAAAGCTTCAAATTCTTTGGGGGGGTGCACAATATACTACACACTAAGAAAACATTTTAGCAAGGGTTAAGACAAGGTTGAGGGATGTGATCTTAGAACATATAAAACTACTCTAAAGAGGGGCTTACTGAGATATAAATGTAAAAAGAAACCATACCTAGAAAAAAAAAAAATCTCTGTAAGTAAAGCTAGGGTTGAAAATCAATCATGGATATGTCTAGCATTAAATTTTAGAGCAGAATAATCTAAGAACGTTAAAAACACAAGTAAAGTTTAGCGTTTAAAAAGAAGCAAAATAAGCAGCAAAAAATGGACAAAAAGGAAAATCTCCCATCAAATATTTTAATACTGAATTTATTAATGATCATAAAAAGAATGAAGATTCATTTCAGAAAAAATGAGAAACACAGATAAAGTGTAACCAGGCTACCTACCTCTCGAGTAGCCAGCTGGTTGCTGAGTTCCTCAGCCTTCTCAACATCCCACTCCTCCACAGCCTGGTCTATCTTCTTTTCAAGGCCAGACTGAAAGGAAAAGAATCATAAAAATTAAGGGCAGGAAAGGAAAGCAACAATGTGCTAGCAAAGCCTACGTCACAGTAGTACACTAAATACAATACATGTGTAGACCATTTAACTGTCACAGTAATCCTACAAAGTTGTTGCAACTATTACAATTTACAGACCAGAAGTTGTAAGAAACATTAAATGATTTACCAAGGTTATACAGTGTTTTGAATTAATAATAAAAAGGAGGTGCAAATGCAGATTCTTAAGATTCCGAAGATTTCCCTTAATAACATTAATGATAATAGTTAAAACTCGTGGAGTGATTATTATTTGGTAGACCCTAGGCTTACTCATTAAGAAAGCTCATTTCATCCTAACAACTCCATGAAATATCCTGTCTGAAAGATAAGGAAATAGTCACAGACTCCTTAACCTGGCCAAAGACAGGGTACCTAGGTATAGAGGGGTAAACCCTGCCTAGCTAGCCACACCCATTCCTATAGCTCAAGACTCTCCCTCATAGTTCTTCAAGGTCTCTGACTATGGACACGAGGCTGAATGTTAAACATGGGAGGAAATCACATTAAATGATTTAATCATAATTAAAATTTCATGAAATTACCAGGCGAGGTAAGGCTCGTCGTGAATTTATGGAAAGATGTGTTGATGTAAGTAAAATGAGTTTTAGATTGTGAAAATCCTACAGAAAATAAAACATTTTAAAGCTCTAATAATATACTTTTTATAAAAAAATTTTTATCCTAAAAATGACTTGCCTAGTATAAACCCTTCAGTTTCCAATCTGACAGACTGTGCTGCCCTTATTTAGTAACAACAAAAATACTAAGACTGTCTCTCCCATCAGTACATTGCTTGATGGCCAGCCAACTGCAGAATTTTGTTTCTGTGTAGCCTTTGTTGAAATAAGACTTAAAAAAAAAAAAAAATCTGCCTAAAAAAAGATCAGAGAAACTAAAGGCCAGTGAAGTGCTTAGGTGGAGACTGTTCCTTCTTAGCCCCTCCTCATAAACCCAAAGGCCAAGACCAATGGCTGTAGTAGCTGGAGACCTTCACTCAATTGCCCTTCATAATGTCTGACTCAGGCCACATGCCTCTGATGCCTTCTTCACATTTTTTGCCAAACCTCCAGAAATTTTCTTTCTCACATTTCTGCAGAACCCTTCTTCTGATGGTCTAAGGGACACTTCGAACTCACTTTTCCAACATCTCTCATTTTCAAGAATCTGTAACTCTAGCCTCCTCAGAAGTCTGCACTCTAAGCCAGTGCTGCTCCCACTGTGGTCTAGGTACCAGCAGTGGCCTGTGAACAGAGCCAATCCATGAACTGTTTATTTTGGTCCCTCAAGAGCTAAGGAGCTTGTGCCAGGATACAAATCAATTTTACGACTAACAGTTTTTAGATGACTTTTTTCCTCTGCCTCATCTTCGGCAACAACATGCTCCCTAATCTCTCGCCACATTTACCATTTTATTAATGCTCCCTGTGCCTCTGATCTGCTTCCCTTTGAAAAATCTTAATCATCTTTTCAGGCTCACATCAAATGTTACCTTCTCTAAGGCCCTATGTGCTTACGGCTCCTGCCACCCTTCCCCAGAACCCACACCAGAGTGCTCTTCACTGCACCTCATGTCTTCCTTTAATTTACTAACCTGACACACTGCCTCCTCTCTTGGGGTCTATGCTCAGCTAAAGCAGATTCGCACTGGCTTGGAATGCCCCAAACCCAGCCACGTTCCTCATGGAAGGCACTCAGTCAGTCTCTGCTCTGGAGTTAATATCCACAGTGCCTTAATCCATATTTGCATCAATGCTAAAAGGACCCCACCCACACTGGGAACATGACATACCCACTGCTTTGAGAAGTCCCCAAGAGATTTCTATGATAGGAATATCGAGCTAATAATGCCTCTATGGTGGGGGGGGAGCACATGTTATTATGCTTGTTTATATAAATCTATTAGGTTATTAAAACATATATTCCTGAGGGCACGGGGAATATCTTCTCCATCATGGACTACCAGAGCTTTAAACAATAACTGTGCTGAGAACTTCATAGCTAGTATTTAATTTATATTGAAAATAAAGTTTTATCTTAAAAATGTTGATACAATTGCCTTTCCTTCCTGTACAAAATATTAGTTATCACCTCAAATGCCACTGAGATGAAACAAAACATTAATATTAATTCAATTGTCCTTGTATCACAAACACTGGGGTAGCCTGATAGCTAACGCAAGCTAATAATCAGTCAGCACAGACTGCTCCAATCTTTTACCTAAGCAACCAGATCACTAATGTATTCTTAAGCCTGCCTGCTTGCTCCACCACAGCAACTGTGTTCCCTTACAATTATCTCATCTTCTGAGATTACAGAAGACCTGAGTGTTGTACTCTTTTGTACCAAGACCTAGAATGATGACTCATCGGTGAGTAAAGAAGAATCCATTTCTCCCAACACCCATGAATATGCCAGTGGGTGGCCAGCTTACTGAATCATCTTGTGACATCAACTGGCTACTGACCCTTTGGTCAATGGTGCTATAGCATGAAATTTAACTCAGAGCCAGTAGCCTCACAGGATTTCGACCTTCACCTGATTTGCGCGGGAACATTTTTATACACCAAGGGAGTGGCCATTAGCACAGGGCAGAGCTAATAGGTGTAGTGCTTTGCTGTGCTTCTAAGCTGCCTTTCAGATAGAATCAGAACTTAAGACACATCTCAATGCAGACAGACAAATTTAGGAATGGCAATTTGGCCACAGGTGGGAAATTCATCTAAGGGCAGTATCTAACAGGTTCCCACGAGGCAACAACCAAGATCTAATTAATAAAGTTTGTTGCAGATCTCCACAAGGCAGGACTACAAGCATCTAAGAAATTTCTGGGTAGTAGGTTTAACATTATGGACTAACCATCCATATGTGCACCATATATTCTAATACGTGACTAAGGCTCTTTCAGTCAAGCTGTACCCCAATATACTTCTATAAAAACTTTACTACCAAATATTTACTTGGGTAACATTTAATTTTTAAAGTGTAATACAAGTAACTTAACTGCTGAAATAATGTTTTCATTAGGATTGGACCTAAATATATAGAGGGAAAAATGAGGCTATTTCTCCATAAAGGAGAAAAGGAGATCTTTTATACAAATGTAAACCTTGTCTTATTTATAAATCTTATTTATGATTTTGTTACCTTTATGTATAAATCATACTCATTTAAATCATTTGAGTCAAGTAAGTATAAATCAAGTCAGCTATTCAGAAAAATCTAGATTTTGACTGGGGATTTAGCTCAGTGGTTCTGCCACCTGCCTTGCAAGCACAAGGACCCAAGTTCAATGCCAGGTAACAAAAAAAGGAAAAATCTGCATTTGGATGCAAATGTCTTGGGTTTAAGTCCTATTTCATTTCTTATTTGTTTGTTTTGTTAGGCAAATTATACTAAGCTTCAGTTTCTTCATCTGTATTATGAGAATTAGCACTGGCCCTGCCTACCCACCCCACAAGGATCAATCACAGAAGGACCAAGAGAGAACACTGTGGAATTGATACCCGGGGAAATCTGCAGTACCACCACGACATTTCCACACACCCGCACCTTCCTCCCTGTCCACACAAGGCAGCCAGGCTTTAGTCTGACCTGTGCACTGCAATCCCACATAAAAGTTTGGATGGAACAAGTATTCCACTTTTTTAAAAGTGTGAAAAAAGATACACTGTACAGTAGCAGTTTCCGCTCATAAACAACTTTTTAAAAAACCAAAGATACTGTACAAATACTTTAGCAATTATTAAAATTAACTCTAGTTTTCACACCAAAAAGTATCCATTAAATACATTAGAATTACGTAATAATGACTACTGACTAATCAAATTGATTCAACTAAAGAATACTCAAGACATTTATAATGAAATTAATGAGTGAAATTTATTCTAAAGAAATTCCCACATAGATTCAAAATAGTAATTCCCACATAGATTTTAAAATAATTATGTTATGATTACAGATTTATTAGTAAGTCCCAGAACTGCTGCCAGAAACACAATTATAGCTGTATTTAATACAAAGAACACTTTAAAACAGCTTTGGATATTAGGAAGATTACATTTTAAAATATAAGCCTCTCTGCACTGTCTGGCAGGCAGGTGACAGCGGTGTTATAAATACACATTCTGGGCTGAGCAACAGTTTCAGCGTGGCAGTGTTCCAAAAAAGGAAAAGCAAAAAAAAAGACTGCATGATAGACATAAGATTAAGAAGTTTGTTTTGCTGTGCTGTTCATGAGGGCCGAGTGAATACAAAGTAAAAAGGCTCTCTGAGATATGGTAACAGATCAGCCTCTGCTCTAGACAAATACAACGGCCGGCTGGAAATCCATGCTAGTTTTGTCCATAGTGCATTAGAGGTTTTCGTGATCCTCACTAGATTGCAAGTGCAGTACTTACTATCTGCTGGACTTACATTTACTCGGAGCTTTTATCTTGGTCCTCCAATGCGGACATTCTTTACAGTTTATTTATTCTATTAGATTCACAGTAGAGACTTTTGCCCAACAGCCTAAGGGTGACATGCAAAACCATGATCCCAAACCAAAGAATGAGTGTGGACTTGCTGGCATGCAATTACACTGAACTCCCAAGAGAACATGAAATAATTCGGCCTCAATAAATCTATTCTTTTCTTTTATGCTCGCATGTATCTGTAGAATATCAAGTGTTGGCAAAATCCCGCACTAATGCGTGCCTCACCAGTATCAGTTTCCTCATTAAGAAGACTGGCATAACTTTCTTAGTTATACAAAGGAATACTAAGAATATCAAGAAAACCCAAAGTTATCAAACACATCAATAGGTGACTACAACAGGACTTTAGCAACGTCCCTTAAACAGAGATCTCACTCAGAATGGCGTGTGACTTACAATTTTCTTCTGGAACATATCTAATGCATAATGTGAAAGAGAAGTAGTTCTTCAAACTGAATTTAAAAGACTTTGTACTACAACGAATCCTAGTATATCATACTCAACAAATTCTAAATTCTAGACAATAGTCATATTTAGCCAATAACAAAAAGATAATTTCATAAGCAACATGACAATAAAATTCTAATAAAGACTATAAATAACATTCTCTAAATTTTTATTTTAGAAAGACTAAAAAGTTCATTTCATGGCTTTAGTTTCAGCAAGAAATGATTTAGGCAATCTAAAGTCAACATAATTATGAGAAAACCTAATACTGTAAATAACTACAAATCAAAGACTAATTCACAAGTAAAACCTTAAAAAAAAGTTTCCCAGGAGAAGTAGTATTTAACCTGTCAATATTCTTTTATGATTCTGTGAGTTACTGTTTCAAGCTTACTATGTACTATGGACTGACAGTTCTCAATCTTAGCCTCTGTCCTGAACCTTTATTGCTTTTTACTAACTGCACACTCTGTTCTGTGTGCCACTTAATGCCATGCCCCAAAACCAACTCTGCGTAGGCTCCAGTTTGACATCTTTTCCCATCCCAAACTTTCTCATCTTCATAAACATCACCGTGCACACCAGTTTAAAGCAAAACCCTGAAAAACTCTTCCTCCTTATGCCCCAAGGCCTCCCTAGCAATTCATACACAATGCAGAAGCAAATATTATTGATTCTACTTTTACACTATTCCTCAAGTCCACCCAGTTTTCTGCATCTTCAGCAGTACCATTCTTGTTCAATTCACCATTATATTGTGCCTACAAGTTTAACTAATTTCTTATCTACTTTTGTTGCCCCATAATGTTTTCTCCACATTAAATAGCCAGTGCAATCTTTTAAAATACAAATTTGATTACATCACTGTAAATAAAAACTACTTCCTTGCTACGTCTTCTGAGGTCCTATTCAGTTTGGCCCTTCCCTGCCAGCCTGACCTCTCTTATCTCCGGCACCCCTTGCTATGCTGACTCATTCCAGCCAGGGTAGCCTTCTTAGTTATTCAGAGGCCCTAGGATAACTTCCTTGGGATCTTTACCCATGTTACTGCCTCTGCACAATCATCCTTTATGTTGTTTTTTCCCTCACCTTGCAGGTTTTACTGAAATGGTATCTTCTAAGAAGGGCTCTCCCTGACCACCCAAAATCATATGAGGGTCTTATTTTCCTTTTTCACTACAACCTATTCTTTTCCTTTTTAATGGCTTTTAAATGATTTGTAACTATACATCTACTTGTTTATCTGACATCCTTTTGGTACATAATAGTTTTCTCAACTTTTTAATTGAATGAATCAATGAGCAAGTACCTTAGGCAAGACTAATCACAAATATATGATACCATTTAATACAAAACACAATTTAAAAGATCCTACCTTTTCAACCTTTTTCTTTTTAACAGGGGGTTCAAATCTATCATTGGCTCCGAAGTACTGAGTAAGCTCCTTCCACTGGGTTTCATTTAAGGACTGCTCACTGCAAGAAAATAAATTTGTAAGGCTTTGTTTTACTCATTTTTATTTTTACTATGTTTAATTTGCTATAACTATAACCATTAGGTCTTTATATTTGATTAGTATCAGAAATGAGTAGGTTTAGCTATTTGGACAAGTTCTACAAATACTGCCTAAAGTAAATAACTATTAAAAATTCTACCTACCTATTAGATTCTTTATCATTCTTCAATTTACCTGAAAAGAATCCACAAAGCATCAATACTTCAGTTATTTCAAAATAATGTTTTTTAAAAATTATTTAATTCAATGGGTCACAAATGAATTCACAATTTAGCACAGGGACTACAGACAATTTGAATTAAAAAAAAAAAACACCTTTTCTGGAGCGTTTTCTCTTTCTCACTCTGAATCTTGAGGCTGAAGTTTTCTGTTCAGAATGTTTTTTATGCAATTCTTGAAATTTCTATGTAAAGTTTAAAAAAGAAATACATTTTGAAGAAAAACGTGCATTTTTAAAAACAACAAATGTGTTAAGTAATAAAAACACTTAACATTTTAACATTTATAAAGATATCAATTAATGAAAGTAGGAAATACTCTATTACCAAGATGCTCACAACCTGAGCTTTGATATTCATTACTTTTGGTGTTAGGTTGTTTGATAATGGAAGTGAAACTAAATGACTCAGATAAACAGATAAAATGAAGTGAGAAAGTCCTTTTTCAGGTCAGGCACAATAGTTAATTCTACGCAGTAGTTTCTTTTTCTTACTCTTTTTAATGAAAAACAGCAACAAAAATAAAAATATCAAAAGTGTTAGTGGACTCAAGAGAACAGAGAAAGTATTCTGGGCACAACTTCCCTACCTGGTGCATCCCAAGAACCCACATTCTGACCACAGTGTAAAACACATAAAAACACACCAGCTTCCTAAGGGCACATCAGAGAAAACTTACATTCCACATATCTAAGGGAATTCCAGAAGGGCACTCTTCATATGCATTTGCTCTTGCCTCTGTTTCAGTTTTTGATCCATCTGCTGACAAACCTGAGATTTCTATTTCTCTAACGGTCCCAATCTCTTTTTCTCCCTGTAAGTTATGATCAAAGTTCTGTGGTGTGGCCTCATCTTCAGAATTTGATTCAATATCACTTTCATTTAGGCCAGGAGGCAGCAGTCCACTCCACATCTTTTCTTCTACAACAAAATAGATGAATTAAGATACAAACAGTAGCACTACAAAAAAAATCTAAAACCATTAAAAGACAGTTCAAGTGCCTAGTAAGTCTACCACTGGTCTAGACAGTTACTTCACAAACTTAAAAAAAAAGAATATTGGAACCCTCTATATTAAAATGGCCAAAATCTTCACTTGTAATTTTTTTTAATTAACAGTAGTTTAAATGACTTTGTTTCAAAATATGTCTAAAGAAGGAAAATAGGACCTCGATTTTCTAATATATGGGTAATTTTTTTTTCTACAAAACGTATTCAGTAAAGCATCCATTGCTTGAGAATGTTAGAAACCAAACAGTGTACTTTGCAGGGAATATATTTCTATTTCTAGCTATAGCACCAACTACATAGTAAAATAAAGATGGATACTTCACTTATATTTGAATACATAAAACTTTGAGGGGGCCTGAGATAAAGAAAAAAATTTAAGCTCGTCAATCAGTTTGAAGAGGTATAAAGGTTATCTTAGTTTTAAATTTTACACTGTTTGCTAAAATACTACTAAATGAAATATAGCAATTTAACAATACAGCTTTTTTGAGTGAAATACTGTATTTGGGAAATTAATGTTAAAATTCAGGATGACATTGTATTTAATATTAGTTTCATAGTCTACTGATAGGATAATTATTACTAAGTTTAATGAAAATGATTTTTAAATTAAGAGTTGAATCATTTGCTAAAATGATAACTAAGCACATATTCATCACTGGTCTCAACAGCACAGCCTACTTTTTATGTACATCCTGAGTCAAATCAGTTCATTCAAAAGATGTCTAAAATAAAGGAGCTGGCTGTACTGCTCAGGACTTACTATGGATCTGAAGGAGTAAAATGAAAAGACAGAGATCTGTTTTGCTAAGTTTGCTGCTAAAATTTTTTATTAACCTAGTAAGAAAACCATATTCATTATATGTAAAACAAAGACATCAGGTTTGCAGCAATCTCAATGGCAGAGTCCTGTTTTCTTTTAAAGACCTCCTCCCAGGTCCAAAAAATCAGTTTTATGCTTTGTGGTTTTGGTGCAGCCTTAGTTGCTGGTTCTCTGAAAAATCCTGAAATACTCTCTTGGCTTTTTAAGGAGGATGACTCTGGAACTCCTCCAATTACAATCTGGGCTCAGCCACCGACTAGTGGTATAAGGAAATCATTTATCATTTCTGACCCTCAGTTTCTTTATCTGTAACACAGGGATAATTACATTGCCTATAGGGGTATCCCAAGGATTAGATGAAAGAAGACACTCAACACAGTATTTAGGAGGTTCTCGGAGTTCAATAAATGTTAAATTTCTTTTACTATTATTATTTCTGTGGCTATGTGTTAAACTTTTATCATTTCTATTACGAGTGACAGGATTCAAAAATATAGTTCTAAAGTTTCTTTTATTCACTTAGCAATTGATAGATAAAATGATTTATTCCCTATTTCCACAGTCTAATACAAAGTTTCTACTAAAAAACTTGGTATTTAATTTTCTGGATAGAACAACGAAAGGCAAATTACCAGCAAGATGATAGAGCTCAAACTTCAACTTCCCTCATTTGCACAGGCCCTTGCAAAGAGCATGGTAGTAGATTTTCTATTCAGAATTTGTATTTTTTTTTTTTAATAACAGAGACCCAAAAGTTTAAAAGCTCCAGGCTCCATAAAACTTGAACCCATTCCTAAACCTAGCCTGTGGATGTTAAAAATTGGGACAGAGGTACTCTTGAGGTAAGTCGGTACTATAAAAGACAACATACAAAAAAAGATGCCAATACTGGAAAATGACTGTCCTATTAATAAAAATATTTCTACTGTTCTGAGGAGCAAAAGGTGGAGAGCAGTAATAAACTCCAATATAACTTTGCCACTTACACAAAAATGTCTGTAGGATCATTATCTATTTAAGGGCTTGAGGACAGCAATAAATTTCAGATTTAGATTTCTTAACCTAAGTGGGGTCTGTGTCAGCACTGTTTCTCTTCCTGTCCATGGCACTTTTTACACGCTTCGTGCTAAGTACGCTTTCAGACCTTGGAAACAGAAAGACTTCAAAACAGTCAGAAAGCCCTAAACCCACGGGGGACATCTACATATATGGTTGCTTTCTGTCAACCAGCGGCCAAGTGTCAACTCAACCTGGATCTTAGAGGGCATGTTTTTGCCAAGGGACAACTGCAGGTCTGCTGCCAGACCACTGCTTTCACATCTCTGCAGGAGGACCGTCTATGCCAGTGGTGGCAAACATATGGCACGCGGGCTGTTTATATCATTGAAAGCTATAAAGGTTCACCATCACTGGTCTATGCTCTGGGGAACAGTCTCAGGTGCCTTAAAGGCTTGCTTTTCTTCAACAGGCTTTCAGCCCACAAAAGCAAACATAGGCAGAAAACAGCGTATCAATAATGACAGTCATCCATTTTTTTTTTGGCTTTTGGACTTTCTCAAAATTATTCCTCCGGACATGACATTAAGAACTGTCTTGAACAAGACATTTACCTAACATCACGATTTGAGTGTACTGAAAGAAAAAAGAAAGTAAAGCTACTCTAAAAAGTGGTTTCCCCCTTCAAATCCATAAAACAAGGCAAAATTAAAATAGGTTGGTTTTGAACTTCTTAAAAATCTTTAGTCGTAGGCCATTTTCTTGTGCTAAAAACCAAAACAAATAAAACAAGGGAGACTCAGTAGCCACTGATAAGCACAGACAACTGCTGCCATTCCCTATGGAGCTTGCAAAACGGAAATGCCCAATATGTAGCAGCTCATCTTTAATCAGTCAATATGCACGGGCTGCTTAGGGACTTCTGTTGTGGGCTCCTATTTGAAAACACTGTCTTCCTCTGCATAGTGCATACATGTTATTCACGCATTTTCTTCTTTTTTTTTTTTGGTACTAGAGATTGAACACGCATTTTCTAATCAGCACCATGTCTGGCCTCCTGTTATTCCTGTTTTGGGCTGCTCTGGAGGATGACTTTTTCTTTAACATGTCTTTTACTCATGACTTTCATAGTGTGTTTCTTTTTTTAAAGTAGTTAACTCCAAATTACCCTTTAACTGGGAAAATTCACTTAATCGTTCTCAAGAGACATGTAATACCAAAGAAGGCGAAACTTTTTTAAAAACGGAGATTATAGCCAGGTTTATATAAAAGCCAATGTATTAATAAGATTTCAGTTTTTAGCCCATAACCAAAATAACTATTAATAATTTTAGTCCCAAGAAAAATGTGAATGATTCACACTTTTTTTCTCTACAGTTCTGAATATCATCTTCTTTATCATTTCATACATTCTTCACCTCTGATTTAATATTTCTTCCAACCTACAATTATCCTACAAAACATTCTGTGTCACTATGCAGAACATCTGAGCCCTGGGGTGACATTACTATAAAATAAAAACATTTCTGTATCAAACTGGTCTGAATAGCTGCGTATTCTTTTGCCTCTGAAAACCAACCAAAATCATTATTTAACATACTTGGGCAGTGGGACACTAGTTTAGCAGTTCCTGTTCTGTATCACGGTAGTAATTGGAATCACTAAATTAATTTCAGTATTTTCAAAAACCCACTATATTTTTCCTCCCAGTGAGACAAAAATCATCTACCTTTAGGTGAGGAGACTTAAATTCAGTGAAGCACTCATTATTCCTTTGCTCACTAGAGATGCTGATTGGAATCTATGAGTCTGACTTTCACAAGAAAAACAATGAACATAGCTTAGTAAAGCACAATCTTTCAAAATATAGAATCCATAGAGATTTCAATTTGTAACAAAAGGAGTTCTAGACTGTGCAAGAATTAGGAACTACTGATTTATGGGGCCAAAACTCTGGCTTCAAAGTCAGATGATTTCTTGTCCAAAGCAGATCACTATTTGAATAGGTCTCCTTCCTAAAGCTTTAAAGGATATGTGCGATCAGATGATTGCTGAGAGGACTCTAAAATGTTTCTTTATGATCTTAATATTATTAAGTGATCCCAGATACCCAGCGGCACCTCACTCCGTTCTGTAAAATTTCATTTTCTTCCAGCATATGCAATCCTGACTAAATCCGAGGAGATAAGGCTTCCATCCTCTACCCAGCAGCCCAGCTAAGATTACCACTTTCAAAGAGTCTGTACATAAGGACAGGAGAAAGGAAAGGAAACCACGGTTACAAGAGAACACAGAAGGAATAGAAAGAGGAAATAAAGCAGGTCACTAGCAATACAAAGGGGCAGGCAATGGTTTACCTACCATTAATCTTCACAACAATCCTTTCACCAAAAATTACTATTGATAGCCTTTTTTACAGATGAAGTAACTGAATTGTCTCATAATTGCAATCCATTTATTTTACAAAACTTGAACCTATGGCTTTAAATTATGAACTTTTAGAGAGCAGAACTGGGAAGGGTAACATTCTTGGAGAAGACAAAGATTTATGAGTAGATCTAAAGAACGATGCTAGCCTGTAAGTACAGACTTGTTGAAATTTAGTTAGGATTTTTTTCCTGTACTTTTTAAAATATAGAAATCTACATGGTACACTAAACTGCACACGTGAAAGTCACATTCAGAAATCTGGGTAACAACGTCTTATTTTCTGGAAGACCAGGCAGCTGCCTATAATCAAAACCCCAAAGATATAATCTGAACAGCTCCACGGATGTTTCCTGTCTCCTATAGCCCAGAAGTGAATTTCACTTTTATCAAATGAAGCTACCTTATATTCTATATTTTTATTGTATTACAAATAATCACAGAAACCTGAATCTTGTCTAATCTAACTTGTAAAATAATCATAAGCCACCATCCACTAATCTTAAAGATTTTGTGAATTACACAGTTTCTGTGATTTGAAATTACTTAACTAAAATACGTGAGCATGTAATATCACTATTAATGTAAATGTCCTAAATTACGTTTATGAAACAAATGTGCTCCCTTTTCTCAAAAAGATACAGAAAATATAACTGATGAATAGAACTGGGTTAGGATTTAAGTTGTCAATCTGCTTACCCAGATAAACTATTTAGTAGGATTTTGCATGTATGCATGTGTTTCATTAAAGAGAGTTTAACGAGACCGAGACTGGAAAACACTTCCCCAGACCATTGGCCTCGCATGGCAAGATTTACAATTAACCAGTAAGATTTCAAGGCTCACTTTAATTCGAAGCCACTGTGAGAATACTTACAAGCTTCAAGATTGCAAGAGGGTGGCTCTTAGAAGGGTACACCTTTTCCTGTTTGGCTGCACAACCCGGAACTCGGCAGGCTCTCTGACGGCAGGGCCACACTCCAATCCCAAAACCGGGAGAATCCCCTCCTTCCACAGAACTAAGCACCACGGATTCCAGCGTAGAATATCTACATAAGCTGCTCTCTCGGATACAAGAACTGTAAAGATGAGCCTGTTTCCTTGTTCAAAAGCTCCTCAGCCTTTCTCACTTTGGTTGGGACAGGACAGAGAACCCCTCTCCCATTAACTGGCTAGGGAAGGCGCCGAAACGCCCCTCCGAGCCAGGCGGAACGCATCGCTCCCATGGACTCGGCCCGAAGCTTTCTAAACTGTCCCCGCCACTCCGGCCAGAGAACTGTGAGGTCGCACGGTCCGGCCCCTCTGTTGCCCTCACGGGGCGCCCTTGGACCCGTCACGCCGGCGACAGAGCCCACCAGGAACCAGCTCCGCAAAAAGTCGTACTCACCGATCAGGAAGCGTCCACTCGGCATCCATTTTAAGACCTCGTCAACATAGTGCCTTCTCATTGGCGGTGGCGTCTCAGCCAATGGGCTGGGGCCGTCCTGGTCCTGGGGTCACCATGGTAACGGCTTCGCCTGGCTTTCTTTTTCTTTTGGCCTCCAGGAGGCGGTTTCTTCTCTTTCCCCTCCTCTTTTCGTAGTTTTTCTCTTTCTACCGAATGTTTTTAAGGGCTTTGTTTTTTCCTCCATTCCTTGTCGTCCTCTGGTGCCTCCCGGTGAAGAAAGTGCTGACTTCAATAGTGAGCTGTGTTTCTTCTAGGAGACCAAATTGTAGACGCTCACTGTGCTTTCTGGGAACGTTTTCATTCATCGTTACTCTTCCCTTCTCTCCCTCCTTTTCTTCTTTTCTGTACATATTTGTTTACTGTCCACTGTATTCCAGACACCATGCCATACTCTGGTTAGTAGAAAATAGCCAGGCTCTTGCTCTATAAGCGTTCACCAAGTGGTGATTGAGTCCTAACTGCCTCATGGACAGGTTCTGTGACCTTCATCAAAAGTTTATGAAGTGTTTTTGTTTCTTTGTTTTTTCATGGAATGCACTATTTTAGGGCCTGTGGAGAGTATTGGAGAAACCTAGAAAATAAGGTAGGGAAGAGAGGGAGGCTGAAGACAATAAAACAATGTGATAGGAGTAGGGCTATTTTAGTAACGCTTTCATTTTCCATAATAGTGTCTTACAATAAGATTAAAGTACTGTTATTGTTATGTAAGAAAATAGACATAAAGTCTTTAGCAGGTTAAAAGTATAAACTTTGGATAAACTTGCTAAGCAAATAATGAGCAAATAAATGATTCATGAATGGTACGCCATGCTGAACCAGTAGTAAAAGTTCAGAAACACCACCTCTGGGCAGGCAATCTAAAGAAAAAAAAATTTTTTTTAAGGAATTGATGCAGAGAAACAGCTTGATTGGTTGTAGCTGGGCATTTGCCTTATGTGGCCATGGTGTGATCAGGTGGTGGGCTGATTGGCTGGAGCTCTGCTGCTATTAAAATCCACTGTATCTCCTGCAACTTGTTGCAAAAGTTCATGTTAGGTTGCAATTCAAGAAATATAGTTATTTAAAACAGAGTCAGCTTTAGGTCAGATTTAATGTATTTTAACAAACCTGACCCACAATAATTTTCAGTCTTAGCAATTTGATGATGTTGTTAATGATATTGCTAAAACAGTCCTGCTAGTTTTTTGAAAGCATTCTAAAAGTTATGAAAATTTTTCATTGCACTCAGTAATCCTGATTTAGCGAAAACGAAGACTATTAACTACTCATTAACCCATCTTACCTCCAACATCTTTCAAAACATATGCCAGGTTGATAGAGAATTTTTTATAACTCCAAAATCATGATAAAGCCTGATTTTTTTTCTTTTTCTTGGCCAAGAACCCTTCTCATGCTGATATTCCCTGATTTCAGTGTAGAAGCAAGATTGAATGTGTCTTAGTTACTTTTCTCTTTGCTGAGACAAAATACCCAACACCCAAAGTTAAAGAAGGACAGGTTTATTTGGTTTGCAGTTTATAGATGTTTCTATCCATAATCAGCTGGCTTAAAGGCAGGGTGGCATAGCAAACAGGAATCACAGAGGAGAAACAGTTCACAAGGTAGCAAAGCAAGCAAGCAAATAAGGGACAAGACAAGCCTCTGTCTGTCCTTTATATTGTATCCAGGCTACCAGGATTAGGATGGTGCCAAACAAATCAGTAAGCTGATTTAGTCACTCACCCTTGATCCTAGCACCCTTAAGTGCACCATAAATTAATCACCCAACCTAGATCTAGACACCTCTGGAAAAGGTCCACTTAAGACTGCATAAAGCTTTGGTGAGACTTCTAAATACAAGCGATAGCAATGATTTTTAGAATCTTTATGAGCATCACCTTGATTCCAAAACCAGACAAGGATCCAGCCAAAAAGAGAACTATAGACCATTCTCTTTCATGAACATAGATGAAAAAGTCCTCAATATGATATTGGGAAACAATGCAACAAATTATCAAAAAGATCATAACATCATGACCAAGTAGGCTTCATCCCAAGGATGCAAGGATGGTTCAGTATATACTCAAATCAATAAATGTAATACATCACATAAACATAAGCAAAAACAAAAATCACATGATCATCTCAATAGACATAGGAAAGGCCTTTGACAAAATCCAACACCCTCTCAAAAAGCACTTAGGAATATAAGTATAAACCCATTTAGAACAAACCCACTGTCAATATCATATTAAATGTAAAAAACCTGAAAGGTTTCCCTTTAAAATCTGGAGTAAGACAAGAATGTCCTCTATCACCATTCCTGTTCAATACAGTACTCAAAACATTAGCAAGAGCAATTGGGCAAGAAAAAGAAATAAAAGGGGTATGTATGGAAAAGGAAGAAGTCAAATTATTGTTATTTGTAGGCAACACATCCCTCTACATAGAACACCCAAAAATTAAACCAAAATACTACTAGAATTAATAACCAAATTCAGCAATGTAGTAGGATTCAAAATCGACACACACAAATCAATAATGTTCCTATACACTAATAATGAACCCATTGAAAAATTAGGAAAACATGTCATTCAAAATAGCACCAAGAAAAATTAAGTACTTAGGAATTAACCTAAGTGAAAGACCTCTACAATGAAAACTATAGTACTCTAAAAAAACAGAAATATATCCCCTGTTCCTGGATAGACAGAACCAATATAATCAAAATGATCATATTTCCAAAAGTGATATACAGATTTAACACAATCGATCAAAACACCAATAGCATTGTTCACAGAACTGGAGAAAATAATCCTAAAATTGATATGAAACCAGAAGAGACCTGGAATAGCAAAAGCAATCCCAGTAACAAGAACAAAACATGAGGCATCACAATCCTGGACTTGAAATTATATTGCTAACTTGATAAAAACAGTACGGTGCTGGCACAAATACTTGAGGATCAATGTAACAGAACAGAGAATGCAGAAAAAAAAAAACCAAGCACGTTCAATTATTTGATCATTGACAAAGGGGCCAGAAGCATTCAGTAGAGGAAAGATAGTCTTTTTAATACATGATGCTGGGAAAACTAGCTATCCTCACACAGAAGAGTGAAGCTAGACCCATATCTCTCACCATGTACTAAACTAAAATCAAATGTATCAATGAACCAAATATTAGTAACACAACTTGCTGGAGATAAAATAGGTAAAACTCTTGAAGTTGTGGGTGTAGGCAAGGATTTTCTAAACAGAACCCAACTGTATAAGAAATAGTACCAAGAATCAACAAATGGAATCATATCAAATTCAAGTTTCTGCACAGCAAAAGAAACAACCAACAGAGTAAAAAGATAACCTATAGATTCTGGTTAAAAATTTGCCAGCTATTTCTCAGATGACAAGAAGCTAGAATATATAAAATTTAGAACCCCTCAATAAAAGAATGAGCAAGTGAAATGCATAGATACTTCACAGAAGAAGAAATACCAGTGGCCAATAAATATATGGAAAAACATTCAACGCTGTTGACCATTAGAGAAATGCAAATTAAAACAACCCTGAGATTCCATCTTTTCCCCAGAGAGAACGCCCATCTTCAAGAAATCAATAACAAATGCTGGTGAGGCTGTGGGGGGAAATAATTATTTCTGCATGGTCGGTGGGACTGTAAACTAGTACAACCACTGTGGAAATCATTATGGAGAGTCCTCAAAAAGCTAAAACTAGAAATTTCATTTGACCAGCTATTTCCCTTTTGGGCATCTTCCTGAAAGAGGTGAAGACATCATATTATGATACGTGCATACCCATGGTTAGAGCAGCACAATCACAATAGCTAAATCTTGGAAGGCAGCATATGTGTCCATCAACAGGTGAATGAGTAAAGAAATTGTGGCATTTACACACCATGGAGTACTAGTTTCCTATAAAGAAAGATAAATGAGTCATTCATAGGAAAATGGGTGCATTTGGAGACCATAATGTTAAGTGAAATAAATCAACCACACAAGCTCAAATGTCACGTTTTCCCTTGCATGAGAAGCTCAAAATATAAATGCAGAGCAAAATAAAAGAGATAATAAGAAGCAGTGAGTTGGCTCATTTTCAAATGGGAAAGGGAACCAAGAGATGGAACAAGGGAGAAAAAGGGGAGGGAATATGATGAAAAAAGGAAGGAAGATGTGTTACACATATGTACCAACTCCCCACAATCAGTACACTGCAAACATGTACTAATTTAAAAAGTCTATATGAAACTTTCCTGGAAAAACCTACCCAGCTTCTTCACAGGGTTTTAAAAAATTCAAATCTTTAATATATTAAGTAGTTAAATGTTGTATAAGAAATTGCTTTTAAAACTGTTTGCCTCGAACTTCTTAACTGCTGTGTTAATCTGCTCATGCTGCCATAAAAAATACTACAGATTGCTTAAAGAACAAATTTATTTCTCAAGCACGGAATGCTGGGTAGCCTACTAGCAAAGTGGGTTTATACTGAGGCCTCTTCTCTTGAGTTGTAAACAGTCACTATCGACAATCACATGGCCTCTTTGTAAGGACAAGTTGAGGAAGTGCTCTGTTATTGCTCCTCTCTCTCATAAGGACTGCAATCCTCCTTGATCAGGGTTCTACCCTTTTGACCTTATTTAACCTTAACTACTACTTTAGAGACTTCATCTCCAAGTATAGCCACATTATGGATTCTGGCTTCAGCGTGTGAATTTTGGGAGTGCAGTCATTCAACCCATAACAGTTACTGAGGGTAGAAGTGCGACCAAGCAGGGAAAAGAGAGAGCAGAAGGAAAAAAAAAATCCGTGGCATGAAGTAGGAAGAAAGCAATGTTGGGGTTACTATTGAAGAATCCTCTAGGTTACTTCTGCATATATCCATTAAATCACAATCATTACTTAGTACTTTTGAATATGAGATGTCTAGAAATGGAATCAGCACTCTAAAATGTGCCAGTATCAAATTTCATATCCAATGTTTTTGGAAAGCCCTACTTCAAAAGTAGGTATTCTAAAATTAAGTTTCTTAATGTTAATTTGAGGCTACTCAAATATCTCATTGTTTATGACAGGTTCCTATAATAAACATCAGTAGTAGCTCAGATTTTTCTTCTGGTTCCCGTTGGGAGGCTTTCAGTTTCTGAATAGTATTGTTTTCTAAGGAAAATGTCAGTCATTTGATTTATTTTTAACAATAAATTTACCTTCCCTCCTGCAAATTCCTGTCCTGGAAATCTGCCAAGCCATGCATTTTGTGAATGAAATATTTGTATTGTTGAGAATTCTATGAAACAGAGAATTGTTGCATTCCTTTTACTAAATCATGGTGAAATACCTGACGCAGCTAGTGAATTGTGTTTGAATCGTGTTGCATCTGGCACTAATTTCAAGCATGTAAGTTTCATTTAAATTCTTGACCATATCCTTATAAGCACAAAGCAGTTTTTCTTTGCCAAGAAATATTAAGGCTTATGAGTAGTTTTCCCTTATATTTAATATGCCTTCTTAGCGTAGAGATTAGAAGTCACACCCATGTTATAAAAGATTAATTGTGATTTTTTTTTTTTGGTGGCTGCTAAGCATCTGATTGATGAAACATTTCTCCAAATATAATGACATTTCTTAAATATCTCTCAGTTGGAAAAAGTGAATAAAACTTTGTTGAACATATAATAAATGTGCTTCTTACTGAAACAGAATAATTAAGTGTTTTCTGTATAACATGCCTCTTTTACTTTTCCTTTTTTTTTTTGGTACCGGGGATTGAATTCGGGTCCTTGCGCTTGCAAGGCAGGCCACCAAACCACTGAGCTAAATCCCCAGCCCTATGCCTCTTTTTCAACACTGAAGAAAGCAAAGGTCAATGACTTAGGTAAAAGAATTCAAACCAGAGAGTCCTGAATTTCAGAAATGGTTGCTATCCTTCATGATTAAGACACTTTAACTATCTGGATTTCTTTTTTAGATTTGTAGACTGAAGCATCTATAAATAATGTTAGTCTCACACCCAGTCAGAAAATGTAGGGAAAAAGAACAGAAGAGGAAGGCTTACGGAACATTTCTCTATGTGACATAATTTCCCTCTAATAGCTCATGTAACCCTATGAGTATGAGGTAGGTGTTGTGTCCATTTTGCACATGAGGAAATTAAGATTTCAAGGATTTAAGCCTAATGCTACACATCTAATACTGTGCAGACCCCAGATAGAGAAGTTCCATGGAACTCGGAAGCTATTGCTCACCCCACTCCCACACTGTGTTTCTGATGAGGGTGCAGGTGTTACGCCTTGTGTCTAGATGTGCCCCCCCAAAGCCTTACACAGTCATAAGTGCAGCTCTTTGGAGGTAGCTGGATCTAGAGTGTGTGTTGCTGGATCAGATTGATTCATGGTGCAATGCCAGGATTAAGGGTGTGAGTGCTACCTGCCTTAGGAGCAGTGTAGCCTGGACAAACTATGAGGGGCTGCATTCATTATGGCTTGTCGCTTGCTTGCTGTTTGCTGCCATCTGCCTCCCCTACTTTGCCATGGACTGTTTATCCTCTGTGATGCCCCTTTACCGTGCCACCTTGCCTTGGAGCCAGCTGGCTGCAGACCGAACCCTATATGAACTGTGGGCCAAATATTTCTTCCTTTAACATTTGGTGTTGAGTATTTTGTCTCAGCAATGAGTGACTAATAAAACATCCCAGTGCAGTCCATGAAGCATAGACCCCAGTGCTGCCCAGTGAAATGGGCAATCCAGTGGGAGCTCATGACAAGATGTCTCAGGAGCAAAATATCTTCGCTCACTTCTTTCCCTTTGGCACCTAATGAGTGATCAGATCCCATCAGAAGTATCCTTTTCAATTATTCCTGGTTCTCTCCACTGAAAACTATGTTGTTCTCTCCTTTATTAATATGTTCATTTTCTAAATTACCCCCACTACCTGCTTAATCTCTCTAAATGAAGGAACACAGAGCCTGGCATATGAATGCTGGTCAGTAAATGTTAGTTTCCTTTCCTGACATGTAAAACCCAAAGGACGCATGAATCTGAGAGATTATCAGATTAAGCTGGTAGTATCGTTGTGTCTTTCCTATGTGTCCATTGTTCAGCACTGTGCTAAGATTTCAAGATTCAAAAGAAATATATGAACTGACATGTCAAGAGGTTTGTAGTCTGATTATTTATATATGTTTATAAATGATATACTTTATACCATATACACTAAAACTATGAGGTTAGTGATGTAAGTGTAAAGTCATGAGAGCAGAAAGGTAAGATAGATTTTAAACTATATTATTTCCTCTGCCTAGAATACCTTTCTTTTTTATATTTGTTGAACTTTTCTTCATTCTTGAAGCCTAGATCAAATATTATCTCCTGAGTTAAACCTTTCCTGATGCATCCAGTTCCTGCCTTTCTTCTCTGTGGCTTCATATTGGTTCATACTAATACGGCATTAGCATATTGAAATACAATAGTTGTCATAAGTTGGTCTTTGATAGATTGCGAGCCCCTGAACATCCGTGTTTGCGATGTACTAGATAAAGCAGAAGTGATGGGATAAAAAGAAATAGGGAAGATGGTTTAGGAGCCTCGTGTGAACAAATGTAGAGTGACAGGAATGCCGTGGTTCAGGGAAGACAGGAGAAAGCAGATCAGGCCACACTGTGCAGCCTCTTCTGTGGCAGACAGACAGGTTCTCACTGACAGTGGAGGGAATGATAGGACCAATAGAGCGACATGAAGCTGGCTCTCCAGGGAGATTATGTTATAGTCTTGTACGTGAATTTGAAAGATGGTTTTGGAGGTAGTTGAAACAATGTGAAAGGCACCTAGCAAGAAGGCTGTTAGAAAAAATGATTAGCATCTAGATAAAAGAAACGGAGATGGAGAATAAGGGGCAATTCTGAACATCAAGTCTAATATTTCCCTATTTATGTATTCATTCTCTTCCATTCACATTTTCATGCTATTGCTCTTAACATCTTATCACTGCTGCTTTCTACCCACTCATGTTCTGCGTTGTTGTGTGAATTCAGTCAAGCCCTCGGAGCTACTCTGTTATGAACATCCATATGACATCTTTAATTAAATCTGACTTTCAAAGACCTCCCAGAAAAAAAAAAAACCCTGTTGTATATAAGTTTTCACCTCCCTTCCACCTTCATCACCACATTCTAAAAAACAATCAGAAAACAGTTGCAGACAAATGATGGCCATGAAGACATGGTGGTCCTCCTGGGGCCTAACCCAATATGTTTTCCTCATGGTGTAGGGAGAACCTAAAAATGCTCCGTGTCTCTCCTGGACCCTGCAGGCATGGACACATGCCTGGAAATCTCTCCCCCCATCAGGTAACTTCAGTGTCTTGTTGCTCATCATTTTGTGATCCCTCCGAAACACCACTACCCACCCTCTTAGTCATAACTGCTAAGCACAAAAGATGGCATATTGGTGAAGAAACAAGAAAGCTGTAACTTTAAGTGAAAACCCTAATCAAACTATTAGCACCTCACCTTGTATGTGGCCAGAAGAACTCTTCAGATTATTTTCCAAGTTTACCAAGGAAGAGGGGAATCATTTCTTATTCAGTGTTAGTAGTTAGCAAGTTTAAGTCGTTTGCATTGCAATGTGGCATTTTCTTCTACGACCTGGGAATGTAAACGCCATATTAGAACATTGTCTCTAGTGAAATAATTATTCTCAATGTCCTATGACTAGAAATAAACACTTAAAAGCACATATTCGCTGAAGTGAAGACACCCTGCATGATCTGACTCACACGATCTTACCATTACACGTTTTGCCTTTGAAATTTCTTCACGTTACCTTCTGTGTTGGTCAGCTTCCCTTCATCATCATCATCATCATCATCATCATCATAATAATAATAATAAAAACACCCTGAGATAAGTAATTTATAAAGGTTTATTGTGGCTCACAGTTTTAGAGGTTCTGGTCTATGAGTGGTGGACCTTATTGCTTCGGGCTTGTGGTGAAGCAGCACATCATGGCAGACGGTGTGCAGCAGAGCAAAACTGCTCCCCTCGTCATGAGCTGCGGTGCAAAAGAGAGAAGGAGGAAGGTGCTGGGGCCACTGTCCCTTTCCTGGGCACACCCCTGACCACATATGGGCCTTCTGCAAGGGCCACTTCCTAAGGGTTCCATGACCTTCCAACAGTGCCATCCTGGACCGACCCCTTGTCACACAGGCCTTTGGAGACATTCAGTGTCTAAATTATAGCACTTTCTTTCAAAGTTGGGTAAATTTATTTATCATTTCATCACAGTTCAGCAAAGCACTCACCACTCTGTGATCCTGAATTATAGACTTGTATATGTGCAAACCAACCAAATCAGATACTGAGCCGCACGACCTTGCCATCCTGACCTCCCAGCTCTAAGCCTTCACTCATCCCTGGAAAAATGCCTTCTTCCCAAGTTCACTTCCGGGTCCTGTCCAGAACTTTATTCCAATTTATATATTAGCTTTTCATCTATACCTCTTGGCCTTTATTGTTTTATGACCATTGTAGGGATTATAGTATCCATCTTTGACTTTTGACAAACTACTTAGAGTCACCATCTTAACAATCCATGTCAAATGTAGAAATCTTGGAACTGTACAGGTTCAAAGTTCTTGACTTCTTTGATGTTACCATATAATTCCACACCTACATGCATTGTAAATCTCAAATTAAAGTGATTATTTGCTTAACTCACATTTGTGCTTTAAAGGAATAAAGAAGAAAAATAGTCTTTTACATTTCCCCACCTATTTATTATTTCCAATGCTTTTCATTCTATTCCTTAATTCTTAGTTTACATCTGCTTTCATTTATCTTTATTTGAAAGTGCTTCCTTTAACATGTCTTGCAGTATAAGTTTACTACCAATGATTTCTCTTTTATCTGAAGGGACTGAATATTCCCTTCAAAAGTTTTTATTTTATCTTTATTTTACCTTTATTCTTTTTTTCTCAAATCAGACACTGGTGCAAAACTTACATACAATACAAATTCACACTTCTGTATACTATGAGATTTCCACATAGCCATGTAAACACTACCACGACTGATACACCCATATTGTCATCAACTCAAGTTCCCTTCAGTCCCTTGTGGCCAAACATTTCTCTTACTTCCAGATCCTGGAAACCCCTGAGATATTCTCTATCTTCGGAGTTTTGATATATTCTGAACTGAGTCTCCATTGATTTTCTTTTTCTCAAAAATGGTTCATGTTTTCCCATTTCTTTATATGATAAATATCTTGAATTTTACCCCGGAAATTGTGATAATATGTTGTAGAAATTCTGGATTACATTTCTCCAAAGAATACTGTCTTTTAAAAAAGTGAGGCCATTAATTTGGCTAAAGTATAAGCTCTGTCTCCCAAGAAAAAGGTGGCAGCTCAAATTCCAGTTACTTTTCTCATATTTGGGCTTCTCGGAATCTACCCTTCACTTGCAGAGTTCAGAGGTCATCCAGAGAGATTCAGTCATACTTTATATATGAAATTTAGTCTCAGCTTTTCTGTTTCTCTTCTTTCCAAAAAATGTTCCTTCCTTTTCTGGTGATTGCTATTGACCTAAACTCCTTTCCAAGTAGGATAGATTTCTATTCACTTTCTAGCTTTCCTATCCGGTGCTGGCTGTAGCTGGTCCTCAAGCTAAGAACTAGAAAATTGACAAATTCATCCTCTGTTTATGTGACCTTTTCAGTATCTGCCTGTTTTATTTCTTCTCCGATGCCTTCACATTGTTGTTTTGCTTCTTTCAGAGACTATAGCTATTAGCTGCAGGAAAGATTGGTTCTTGTCAGATAGGAGCTTACTTGGCTATGACTGGAAGTCGATTTTTTAAAAAAATTCAGACAGGTACATATCTTCTTAAACATCCCTTGAATTTCTTATGGAATATTTTTGTTCTTCTTAGAGTTTATTCCTTTTAGCTTATATTCTTTAAGATCAAAGATTGATATTTTATGTTCAGTATCATTTTGACAGTTGCATTATCTGTAGTGCTAGACACTGGGAACTTGATAAATATTTAAGTGATGAATAATGAGTAAACTTGGCATAAATTTTCCTTATATAAGAATATATTCTTGTTGAGAAAAAGTATTCTATGCCAGAACTTCCAGTCAAGAAATGCTACCGTTCATAAAAATTACCAGTAGACCTGAAAAAAAAAGCATTTTTTAACAAAAACACAGAATCTCACCTTATTCTCTTTTAAAACAGAATGTTAAATCAGTTTATCCTACAGTGATTTATTACTAGAAGCAAATCATTATGAGAAACACTAATTTTTTTTTAATGAAGGGAAACATGATTTAAATAAGACTAATAAGTTATGGTCCCTGCCACCTGAGAATCCAAACTACAGCTGAGGTGTCAGATAGATGGAAATAACTATAGCTTAAAGCAGATAATAATAAGTGCTATATAAAGATATAAAGACTAGAACAATGTGCCATAGTTGCAGTTAGTCAGGAGCAATTAATTCACACTGGGATTCTAGGATTATTGCTTGATAAAAGTAGCTATACAGTAACCTTACAAGGATGTAAAGGACTTAATATGGTAGGGAAATTCATTTTAGGAAAATTTGTGAAATTATAAGCCATGTTTAGAAAAGGGTAGAATGATTTAAAGATCAGAACTTGGACTTTGAAGTTACAATGATATGTTTAAGAATGTTCAGTTATCCAAAAGTCCTTGAACCTGAGTTTTGTCATCAGAAAAATGGGCAAGTTGAATAGATTTCAAATTGTGGAGACCCTTAAAAGAAGGTTCATAAAGGCATGGAGACCAGAGTCAGGGAAGCCTGCTGTAGTAATAACCCAAGTAAAACCTACTGGCAATAGAACTGAGCCCCCAAACAAAAGATTGTTTTCTCTGTCAACTAGAGGCTGGAAAAAAACTTTAAAAAAACAGTACAAATATAAAGGTGCTGACAGTTGATTCAATGAAGTAAGGGGAAGTGAAACTCAGCTTAATAAGAAGAGTTAGAACCAGTTTTTTTAAAGCACTAAAATGATTGTTGTAAAGATTATACATATTATTATTTTAATGCTACATGTACCTAGGATTCATTTTTCCTGATATGAAGGCAACTCTTTGGCATATTTTTAACATAAGCAAAAACTAATAATGGGACTTAAAAGAGGAAAAATACTTTTCAGTCAGTCAACTTTTTAATTAAATAGAAACGCAGAAATTTTATTCATAATTTTGCTTAAATAACAGAATTTCTATTTTTTCTAATTTTTTTCTTCATTGAATTCTTATTAACCTGTTCTTCATATTTTCCAGATATTAAATATTTATTTACAGCAGCAGTCCACTCTCTGGTATCCCTTTTGTACTTCATTGGAATTGTTTTTCCAAACAATATCACTATATATCATTATATTTCTATTTATTTTGGACAGTAAGAAGATATTCACATAAAAGAAATAGTGTTTATAGTTCATTAACCTGGCAACTGGCAACTTACTATTTAAATGCAAACAAATTGACATCCATATTTAGTTAAGTGATGCTAAGGGGTAATTTAACATGTAGGAAATTGTACCTTTCAGCCTAAAGATGTGTATGTATTTACTTTGCCTTTAATAGCATGAGTAATAATAACTGTGTAATGCTTGTCTTCTAGGTACACAATATCTTGCTAAGTAGGACATAAACATTATCTTTTTAATTTTCACAGTAAAAATATGAGATGCTTTTACTATCCGTTTTTTATACTAAAGGAAATTAAAGTTCAAAAAGGTTACATGCCCACAATCACATAGCAATGGTGCAAATGGCAGTTTAGATCTGCACTGAACATGTGACCTCCAGCCCGTATGCGTTCATTCTCCCCATAGTCAACCACCTCCCCCAAGGGACAAGCAGAGGAAGAGGGAGGGAAAGAAGAATGTCTAGCAAATTAACAACCATACAAGGGAGTCTTCTCATCACTCCCATTTTGTATATGACTGAACTATGCAAAAAAAGTCGCATGAACCAGGAAAGGAATCCTAATCTTCCACGCGACAGTCAACAATCCGCCAACAAAAATGTCCATAACAATAAGATCCTTGAACTAAGTCACATTATTTGATATCACTTGGAACATTTTCCTGGCCTTTACATATTTTCTCTCTTACATATTTGTCCCTGTCAAAATGAAAATTATGCTGAGGGTGAAAACCCAATAAGCATTATTAGTCATCACACAGTAATGCGCCTGAATGACAGCTGTTTTCAGGATCATGGCTTTTGAGAAGGGAGAGGAGAGTAGCAGTCAGTAGGGCATCTGAGAAGAGCTGGGGACAGGAAGGAGGAAGAGACAGGACACGCCAGAGCATGGCTGAGGCACAGAAGCAACCTTGCCTACTTCACATTTCTCTGGGCTTGCTCTTGCGAGATTCAAATGTACACTTAAGACAAATAAATGGAGATGAGACGATTAAATAAACACACTATTCCAGAGAAGATGCTGGATAAAGCACATTTAATCTTTCTCTAAGAACACCTTGCACTTTGAGGGAGATTACTTGTTAAGAGCTGTCCATCAGGCCCTGACAAATACTAATTCAGCTTAATTGTAGGCTGCTCGATCCATCATCCACACGATGGTTTCCAATTGTAAGATGACGTACCAAATTGCCCCTCTATAATTTGATGTTACTCCTACACTATAATATATCACATGTGATTCGCCATCCTAACTGCCCGCTGTGCAATCCTGTGAGTGAACCTGAGGCAAACAGAGGAGAGCACACAGAGTGGGAAGGGCTGGGGTTGAAGCCTAATCATCCTGCACGCAGGTGTGATATGGAGTAAATTAGTCTATGAGCATTTTCCCAACCATAGACTGAAAACTCTCATTCCCAAGTTGTTTTGACTTCTAAGCAGAGGATACTATAAAAGGTAGACTATTAGAAAATTTCCTGAAGCAAAATATTTGCTTTGTGTAAATAGCCTTCTCAAGGTAACAAATAAAGAACATCAAAATAAAATAATATTTGAAGCTCTGAATTTCTAACCACAAAGGCTTCCAATGATACACCTTTGAAAGTGAACTGTCTTTAAGGAGAGGTCCTGAAACCACATCAGTTGCCCTAAGAACCAAAGTCATAAGTGACAGTTAAGGGCAAGAACAAAAATAGAGAGTTCTGTGTTCAGAAGCGGCGAAGACCTGTGTACTAATTCTTTTCTCAGGTCACCCAAACTGCTGGACCTCAGATGTTCTCACCTGCAAAGCAGGGCCTGCTTTGCTTCTTCCACAGAGGTGATGAGGATCCTGGGCAGAACCAGCAACACCATCAGTCACTCCAGGTGTGCCTGGCAGAAGTCGAGCTCCAGACAACGCCTTACACTTTTTTTTTTTTTTTTTTACCTTGCCGGATGGTTTGGGAAAGTTATTTCTGAAAGTGGTAATTATAGAGATTGTGTTGGAGCTAAAGCAACATGAGAACTCATGTTCTGCTGAGGAACAGGAAGTCGAAGGAGCCAAGAGTTCAGCCCTTGAAACTCTTGAGAATCACTTGACTTTGAGAAGACAGTGACTAAATTTTTACAATGGGTTGAATTGGGGAATGAGTCAGGCACCCTGATGTGCGTACCTGTGGGTGGAATGGTGGAACAGAGACGTGATAAGACTAGTGGTTTTGTTGTTAAAGGAAGAGGGTTTCTAAGTAGAAGATTAGTCTGTAAAAATGGATACCAGCCACCAGCTGTGATTATCACTGAGTGGTAGAATCATCAGTGGGTAAATGTGTGATTTTTATTTAATTTTAATATATACTTTCTAATTCTGCTGTAGTGAGAATGTATTATTTCCACAATTACAATGTAACTTACATATAAAGTGACTATAGACTTTAAATTTCATATTACATATTGAAAAACCCTAAATTTGTTTTTTGGTAACCAGGCACATTATTTAATAGATAACTTCTTTATGATGGAAACAAGGAGGAGTCTTGCTCACCTGTGATTGCTTAGGACAGTCAGTCCTTAACCCTTTGGGTAGTTGCATGGCCTGACTATTGCTAAGAATGGGATTGGTTGTGGGAAGGGGTGTGGCACAAAGAACCCTCGGGAATACAGTCCACAGAGCTAATGAGGAGCCCCGGGAAAAGAAAGGCCTACCCACAAGAGCCATGAATCTTCTCCCCCAAGACACGGACCTGAGGGCATGTGACCCAGGAATGTGCATCCAAAGATAATGCTACCTTCAGAGAACTCTACTTATAGGTAAGTAACTCCTTTATAGGAGGTATCTTTGTGTGGCAGACTGTTTATGGGAGCAATTTGAATTGAACTTTAAATGAAAAAGGCATATCTCTGTAAGTGGTAATAATTTTAGTCATCTCACTGTGGCTAGGGGTTGTGGAATTCATTAGCACAGATTAACATATAAAGTGGGTGAGATATCTAATAGCAAACGGAGAGGTTTAGGGGCCTTAATTCATCACTGAATGAACAGCGTGTACAGTATTAGGGACTATGAAATTTTTAATTTACACAAAGTGTCCAAGAATATAGGGAATAAATTTAAACCCAAAACAGATAATGGAGCTATGCCCTGCCTGGCTGGCAAGTTGAATTGTTTTTACACTGAGTGAAGAAAGCTAATTATCCCAAGCACAAGGAGACTGCTAAAAATAATAAGATTATAAGGAATAATTTGCTGATATAATTACAACAAAATTGGGTACACACAATCGTCAGATACATGTATTGCTTGACCTGGGTGAGAAAGTGAAATAAATCCTCCTTCTATAGCTTTCGTAAATTTGTTTTTATCATCTCCAAGTGGTGTTTGCACAGGCAGCACAATTTGCATGTGTAATGTGGCTGTACAAATTGACAACAAGTAAATTATTCAAGGAAATAGGCTGGTCGCGGGTCTGAACTATCTTGCAAAGCCTATTCATTTTGAAGAATCACTGAGACGTGAAGCTCATACATCAACCGTTTTCTGACAATCCTCAGACTTATTGTCTCCTAAAATGTCATTATGGCTATTATTTATGAAGCTAATTCATTTATTAATATATATTTAACTCTGACTTGTCATGCACCTTCGCAGACATTCTGTGCACTGCATATTTTGAATAGATGAAAGACTTTTGCATGCTTTATGATTACTGTAAGCTGCTATAGATTTATAGAATGCAGCTTTATTATCTACTTGCATTAATACCTTTTTATGACTTTTTTTTTGCTTAAGGCCATCAAATATAAATGGCAAATGACATATTCAAAAGATTGTGTGGAATAAGATTTTCTGAGAGTTCGTTGGATTTTAGAACAAAATGGGTTATCTGTCAGTTAAGGCCTAATTCACCTAAAAAGATGGGTATATACCAATTATGTTGAATTTTCCTGCAAAATATAGGCTTGCAGTTTTTTTAAGAAAAAAGAAAAGTTGCATGATTCTTTGAGCTCTTTCCTTATGAGAAGACAGCCTACATTTTAGGTGCTGGAGTTAGCAACACTTGCAAAGGATGCTGCATATTAGCATTGTATTGCTCGAGGGCCTTATTCCACACCCTTTCTGTTATCATTAATCAATAAATGTGTTGATCAAATGAGTGGATGGGTGAATGGCCTCCAAGTTTTCTAACAGTGCCAGGAATAAAATCAGTAGAATTAATAATCTACCCAGAACACTATTTATGTATTTCTGTTTTCTGTGTTAACACTTCTGGCCTCTAAAGAATATATGATGACTCCCAGTATGATTTAGAAATAAACCATATGTACATGCAATCAAATACACAATAAGGGCCGTGCACAGCAGTGCACCTCTATAAACCCAGCACATAGGAGGCAGAAGCAGGAGGATCAAGGCCACCCTGATGCTGTCTCAAAAACAAAACAAAACAAAAACCACACACACAATAAATGTTATTTTATTGTGTGTATACGAACATGTCACTACTGGGCATGTATTGCTGCTATATCTTGTCATTGAAACTTGCTCATTACATGTGACCATGACTACTGTGTGTGTGTGTGTGTGTGTGTGTGTGCATGTTTGTGTTGATAGGAGGAGAGGAACTGAAGAATAAAAAGTAGTAATGAGCTGGGCACAGAGGTGCATGCCTATAATTCCAGCTACTAGGGAAACAACTAGGGAGGCAACAGGATTGTAAGTTCAAGGCCAGCCTGAGCACATTAGTGAGACCCTGTCCCAAAATAAGAAGGAGTAACACAGTGACAGAGTAATCATAGTTTCAGTCCCGAGTAACACACACACACACACACACAAACACACACACACACACACACACACAAACAGTAGGTTGCTGGAGACATTCTGCTCTGAATGAAGCTCATTTTAACCATTCAGATATTCACCATTTTTCCAATGCAACATTTCTGCATTTGTGGAGGTATAAATACAAAATACTTACAGTACTAACCAAACAAATGGGCAGCACAGGCAAACATCCTACTAGTGCAAGTCACTAATGGGCTTGAAAGTGGCATAAACCAAAGGCTTCACTTTCCTATGAAGATGGAAAATTCCATTTCCTGACTATGGCATTGAATTATTAGTTTAATAAGGTCATAAAATCACCAAGCCTTTGAGGTAATTAAAATGTGTTTTTAAAATGCTTCTTAATCTGCCGAGGCAGAAAGTAAATTTGTAGTGCCCAGGGTGATAAGATGCAGGAGTGGAGTGACTGCTAGTGAGCATGGGGTTTCTTTTTAGAATGATGAAATGTTTTAAAATGAGATTTGGGTAATGGCTCCACAACCCTGTGAGTAGACTCAGCCCCAGTGAATTATGCACTATAAGCAGGTACATGGTATATGAATTATATCTCAATAAAGCTTTTTGAAAAGTATTACTTCATCTATGCCAAATTAAATATTTTATTATATATTATATATAATATATATTTTATATATAACCAACACCATGTGCTATGAATAATAGCATAAGGAAATCATTACTTAAGAAGCCAATGAATGAAACTAAATTAAAATTGAAACATTCTCTACCTACATATGTGAAAAGAGAGATAACAGTGGTATTTTTGTTATGGGACTCGATGAGAGGGAAAAACGTCTTTTCCCAAACACTGATCTAAGCTACCAATCAACAGACTGATTTTTGTAGTTAAGCAAAGTCTTTACCAAATGTACAGGAAGATACTATTTTTCACATAGAATTATTGAGTTAGACTGACAAAGCATCGGGATTCTATTTTTAAAAGTAATATTCTTATATTAATCTGTCTCTCAAAATGTCCTGTTAGACATGGAAAGCAAACCACACACATACACATACAAAATGTGTTTGTAACTGCAACACCCTGGCAGGGAAGGCTGATGACATTTTTATTAGTAATATTAATCACATGCTTAAAGGGAAAATGTCTCACTTTTCTAAGAACCATAATATTTACCTATTTACACCTTTTAAAATTTCAATAACTCCAACTTAGAACCCTCAACCCCCATAACCTTCAAAAAAGCAAGTAAAATGAAAATTAATAAAAGTTCCCTAGTGTGCTATGAACCATTAATTGTATAGACTGAAAAGCTTTAGCCTAATAAGAAACATGCTTTCCACAGAAATGTGAAAGTCACCTGATGCTCATGATTTAATGATAAAAATGTGCAGTCGATTTTCCATGAAGTTAAGACCTACAACCCAGGAATATTTTAACTCACAAATTCTTGCCGATACCTGAGGAACTTTGAAAGGTGAATAACCTGAAATACTGAAATGTTCTCTGCATGAATTTAATAATTCCTCTCAAAAGTGGTTGGAAGATAGAGGCAATGGAATTTCCAGCAATGACAGATGATCAGAGATGGGTTTGCCCGGACACTTCGAGAAAGCACAGGTATTTCATTAATCTAGCAACAAAATTGTTGTATTAGTCATTTTTAAAGAGGAGGTATTATAAGATTAGAACAGTAGAAATAAAGACACGTTGATAATATAATTGACCATAAATCTCACATAAGTTTTAAAAATCAGCTCTAAGCTTAGTAATAAATGACTTAAGCACAATTCATTCATTCAAATAAATACTTCTTTATTCTCAAATGAACCAAGCCTTGGGTAGACATTCTGGCACTAAAGTGGGCAGATTTGGTGGGGGGAAGGTTAGATATAAAAATGAATAAAGCATGCTCCTGTCCTCAAGGAATTTAAAATCACGGAGAAGTGTAATGTGTTAACAAAAATGTTCCCATTATTGCTTGAGTTATTTACAATGAACAAAGTTTTATAATCAGAGCTGCGAGCCTTGAGATAGGGTTTTTTAAAAGGCATTTATGTGCCATTGAGTGAGGTGCAGAATTTTACAGGCATTCAGAAGAGAGATTCCCACCAAAGAAGATTTTCAAGGAAGTGTTGACTGTGAGCTGGGCCTCAAAGGATGGCCGGCACTGTGATCGGTGCACTGAGAAAGGCAGCCAGGTGAAAAGGTAGGCACAGGATGGTTGCAGATTAGGGTGCAGAGTAGAAAAAATGTAACATGATGTTGGGGTTCAATCATGGGAGACCTCCCCTATCATTCTCGAGAGTTTGGATTTGCTTTGCCAGGTCATGAATGGAAGGCACTTAGTGCACTGTGCTGGGTGGTGTGAAGTGCTTAGTGCATATGCAGCATTTTCATTATTGCTCACACACTCAGAAGGAGAAGGTGCAGAACAAGAGTAGATGATCTAGAGGCTCAGTTCAGTGTCCTTCCTCCTATCACATAGGTTGGCCCTGGACAAGTGTCTTCCAATAGGTTGGTAGCTCTATATTAGGCTGTGGTTCATTTTTAGCTTGCCCCAAGCCCGTCTCTACTTGAAACTCACTGTGTGCCTCAGAGGCATGCAGTAACCAGCCTGAAATTTCCTTGAGTGCAAGCACCATGTCCCTTCTGCACCTTTGTTCCCAAAGCTTTAACGTGTACCGGGTGTCGAGAAATGCTTGTCAAGCCAACCCCACATTAGGTGTGAACACTTGTGAGTAAATGAACAAATAATAATCTGGCCCATGTTTTAGAGCAGGTGGTCTGTAAATTTAGTCCTAATTTATTCCCTGTCCGTACCAATGATAACTCTTTTCTGGTTCTGCTGGGATCCCAAATGAGGTATTGCTCTGAGATGTGTTTGTCTGCCATCCTCAGGATATTTATATCCTCTCAGTTCTCCTGCTTCAACCCAGACTACCATGCCTATCCCACAGAGGTACTGTGAGTGAAATAAATGTGTCAAGAGCCTAGCACTGTGCCTGATATATACTAAAATTCATTATGCATCCTCCTTTCCTGAACAGAATTTCCAGCCTATCCTCCCACGGTTCACCATTTAGTATACTATTTTGGAAGTAAACGAAACAAGAGAAGGCTCTTGAACGTTTTTGATGTGAATGTCTCTCCAGGCTGATTTCAGCCACTCACATACTCTCCCCTTTTCCATGATTACAACTCCTGGGGCAGAACTCATTTCTCAAAATCCTGGAATTATAAAGTTCAGAACTGCAATGTAAGTCAGGTCCCTGTTCCTACCCAGTCCTAAGGGGTTGAAGTTCAGAGAGGTCAAGCATTAAAGAAAGGACTGAGACCCAGACTGGCCGAATGATGTTGGCTCTGACGAGCACTGTTATAAAATGGGAGACAGGCAGCTTTCAGTTTTCATCTTTGTCGTATTGGGGGTAGTGGGTCCTAGTGATTAAGAACAGGTGTGGGCAAACTATGACACATAGGCCACCACTATGCTATGGTTTAAATATGAATAAATATGGGTAGTGTCCCCCAAATGCCTCTCTGCTGAAGGCTTGGTTGCAGGGTGGTGCTATATGAGGTGCTTTGGCCTTTAGGACCTTGGAAATTTAATTCTTTGGAGTTTGTGTCCTCAAAAGAGATTGTGGGACCCTACCGGTCCTCTCAGCTTCCTGTCTTGATGTCAATGGTTCGCACACTCTCCCCACCATTGCCATCTGACTCCCTCACTAAAAGCTCAAAGCAATGGAGCTGCTGCACCAGAGCCTCCAGAACTATGTGTTCAATAATATTTTTCCTTATAAATTAATTATCTCACATAAGCCATTAAAATAATGTATTGACTGATTGAATGAATGAATAAGTTTGATGACTTTTATGAATAAAGCTTTATTAGAATGGTGCCGTGTCTATTAGTTTCTGTATTATCCAGGGCAGATTTCATAGCCTGGGATTTGTTATAATCAAGTATGCTAAGATGCATGGACACAAAGATGACTGTCACGAAGGAGAAATTTCTAATAGACACAGATCTGTGTAAAGAGGATGCAGGGTGGGCAGTGCATGCTGAGCCATATGATCAGCCCTGGGGCCAGTCAGCAGCTGAGCAAGGGGAAGACATGGGCAGGAGCTTTGACTGAGGTGGTTGTGGGACAAATGAGCAGGATACATCACTTTAGGATTTACTGGTTTGAATAATTTCAGTGGTCTCTAGGGCATAGGGACTGTCCAGGGTTGTCTGGTACCTGGCCCTGATATAATTAGGTTAGGACAATAACCCTGAGCAGGAGAGCCTGGTAAATGAAATATGGGTGTGGACTTTGGACTGGTTGGTTTGCACAAGGAAGGTAGACTTCTAGGGTTTTTACTGTGTTCAGAAATTAACTAGAGAGGCAGTGTCTAGGGTCAGCAAGCCCTAAGATGTCAAAGCAACAGGAAATGCAATTAACATATAGTGGCTTGTTGAAGGCGTATAACATATATACACACACATGTACATATACACACATAGTTGCAATATATGAAAAATATATGCATTAATGTGAGTAAAATATACACATACACAAATTGTGTATATAATACAAATATATGTATATATGGTATGAAAAATAAAATAAGCAGTTCTCTGACGAAAAAGTACTTTCTCAATGGCACAATACAACCACTCTGTATTGTGCAATTCCATTATTCAATTGTGCTATCCTTGCACTAAAGGTAGAACAGAGGTCACATGGAGAGTTGAGATTAGGTTGAATTTAGCAATAATTGAGCAAGAGTTCTTCCTTTATCCTCTACCCTTTTACAATTACTCTTTAACTCCTTTCATTTTTTTTTTCCACCCAGTGGCGAAATTGAGTCACCACAGTCACTGACACTGCCTAGTGGTTTGCTGCCAATTTCTTAGTTCTGAGAAAACAACTCAAACAAGGCGAAAAAGTTAAGGAAAACAGATGTTGAAAAGACTGATCCTAAACAGTCAAAACTGCCTTGGAAATGAGAATGAAGGTAGTGAGTTATCACCTTCTACTGTAATACATATTTATTATGTCTGTTCTTATCCATGTCTTCCTTAATATTAATTCCCCAAAGTTGAGGAATCTGACTGTTTGGGTTATCAGGGGGTCCAAAATGCCTAAAACATAGCCATCAGTTCATATTTTCCTGAAGTGACTAAATGACTTCAGGCCCATGAACTACGCTGCTTTTAAAGGAAATGCAGGGCAAGTCCTAAGCCAAGGTAATTAATTGGTAGTGAATCCTCAGCCCGTCTAGCCCCTTAGAATTGGTTCATGCCTCTGTAATTAGAAAGATGAGGGCTGTTTACACTCTTTTCCAGAAAGGCTGTGAGACTCTGGGTCCAGAAGAAAAAGTAATAACTAATGAAGAAGAAGAAAAAAATATACTACAGAATATGAACAAACTAATGCAGAAATGGAACGGGCTTCTGAAATCTTCCTGTGCATAACAACTACAAATTCTAGACAAGCTATAAACAGCAGCTATCAGAAGACACTGGAGAGCAGCCAGTCAGACCCACAATGGTGGGAAATTTGCATTGGAAGATGGAATGGCAATGGGAAAGTTTCTCATTATTGTAGCTTTTTGCTGGAAAGCAGAACCTAGTCCATGCCCCCCCACAAAAAAAGACTCAAACTTGGATAGAAAACCGGTAGCCTTAGCAGAATGAAAAGCCAGGAGATGGGGTTTACGGAGATTACAGTAACTGGAAAGTGAGTGGGAAATCTTGGAAAAAAGAAAGCCACACAGTTAGAGGGACATGATCTTTATGTAAACCACACAAATCATTGGCTGATTCCCAAACCATGTAAGCAAGTAGCCCAGTTAAAGCTAAAAGAATGGAACAGAGATTTCTGTTGCTGCCCACTACAAAGAAGACAGTGTGAAATCAATTAAGTTAGCTACTTACTTGAAAAGAATCAATACTCTTCAGAGGAACATAACAGAATCTAGCGACTCTCTAATGCATCCTTTACCATTTCCTGGATACTGGAATATGAGAGCTCTCAGCTTTCAAAGAGGATACAGTTTAAATTTCTTTTGAAATTTCACATAGTTATAATTTTAAATTTATTTTTAATTTCATCTATCATGAACAACCTAAATACACCACAGTAAACATCTTCGTAGTCTCTACCTAGTTTACTAAATAAAACACTACTAAATACTGTTAGACTCCACCATTTATAATTCCCTGATCTTACTTCTTTCAACACTTCACTTCTTTGACATTTTCCCTAAATGGTAACTACCACTTTGGGTTTTATTAATACTTTAAGGTAGGTGGGCTATGGTTAAACAACACATCACTTAATTTTGCATGCTTTTGTAGTCAAAGTGGTATCTGACTATATGTTTTCATCCGGAATTTAACAAACTTCAACTTCATGCTATGTGATACTTTTTCAGATTGATATACATGCTAAGGTTTGAGTGTGTCCCCCCAAGTTCGTGTGTTGGCAACTGAATCCTTGATGCAACAGTTCTGAGACGTGAGATCTTTAAGAGGTGATTAAAGGTCAGAACCCTCACGAATGAATTAATGTTGTTATCACAGGGGCGGATTCATTATAAAAGTAGGTTGAGCCCCCTCTTACTCGCTTGCACTCTGTTGCTTTTCTGCCTTTCACCATAGGGTGGCAGAGCAGGAAGACCCTGACCAGAGGATAGCCTTTGGATTTTGTATTTCTCAGCCCCCACAACTGCAAGAAATAAATCTCTGTCCTCGTCCAGTCTGTGGTGTTCTGCTGTGGTAGTACAAAATGAGCCGAGACGATGAATGTAGCTGTGGTCATTGTTCTACAGTGTTTGATTTCTGTATTGCAACGTATTTTTCATTCTACCTTCCATGAATATTTGAGTTACAATTTCTGTTACTGCCAAAAGAAGTTGCTATAAGTTTCCTTGTACATGAATTCACATGTACTAGTTTCTCTGCAGTAGTCGTTCTCAAAAGTATGGTCACACACAAGCAGCCTCGGTATTAGTTAAGATCGCGTTGACAATGCAAACTCCTTCATTCTACACGGACCCTCTAAATCAGAAACTCCAGGGCGGAGACAGCAATCTCCCTTTCAGTGAGCCCTCCTTCCGGGAGATCTGAGACACAGGCCGGTATGAGAATCACTACTCTAGAAATGGAAATACTTTTTGATGTGTAAAATTTTTTAATGCAATCATGTTTATCATTTTTCTATGTGGTTGTGTGTTTTTAAAAAAATCTTACTGAACAAATTCTTCTCTTCCATGAGGTAATAAGTATATTTTCCTTTATTTTCTTCTGAGAGTCACCATTTTCCTGTCATATTTAGGTAATTTTTGGCAAATGTATTCCTATATATCGTATATGTTTAGTTGCTTTGTGAACAATATTCTTTTAAAGTAAATTGTATGTTCAAAATGTTTGTTGCTGAAATGAAAATACATCATTGATTTTTGTGAGAGACTTTTAGCCAGAAACATTGTTTAATTTTAAAATGGTAAAAACAAGACTATCCCTATATTTCTCTATTGTCACAATTATTGGAAGTTACTGAAATAATATCTATCGAATCTTTTGGCAGGGACTTGGAGACCCTAGAGGTCCATGTAGGCAAAGCTGTCATTCTACTCAGATGTTAAAGAGAGGATATTCTCAGTTCTACAAAGTCGTAGGCTGTTTCTTTTTTACTGCTCGCTTGAAGACAGAATTTTAAGCAATGAATTAGAATTTTAAAATCATGAATTAAGATGTTACCGCTAAGATGAATCTGAGGTAACCACTTCTGAAATTGGAAGTAAGTACATGAGAGCTCTAACTTAAAAGGTTGTCACTGTTTTCTGGTTGAAGTGATTGAAAAAAAAACAATAACAGTACACAAAAGAAGTAAATATCCTGGAATGAAATGGGGGCAAGGAGGAGTTTCAGAACCTTAGATTCAAGATATGAGAAAAGGGAAGGCAGAATCCAACGTGCAAAATCTCATCCTTCCCTGAAAAAGCAACATCCAGTGGTTTTTATCAGATACATTTTAAATTTCAGAAACGCCTATGAAATGTCACCCTATTTGACCAATTGATTAAAAAATATAGGTGTTTAAATTCAACATTGTTTTAAAACATCAAAGGAAACAATATTGTACATGTGATAAAAGGTATCTACAGAAAAGAACAACAAAAAATTAAAAAGACACTAACCATATGTGATTATTGTAATGAGTGCAGTATAGTCATATAAATTCCCTAAAGGCATGTATAAAATAGAAACGACTTCAATAGTATTTTGTTTAACAGAGTTTTAAACCCAAAGCACTGGAAACACAATTTAAAATACAATGAATTTATTCCAAATACATAAAGTCTAGTGAAGAGAAGTTTTATTTGAGAAAATACTTCTGAAGATTTTTGCTTTGTATGACAGAATACAGAAAGATGTATTTACTGTTGATTACAAAAATGTTTCTAAACCTCATTTATTTTATTTGTTTATCAAATACTTATACAGTGCTTACCGTGTGCCAGCTATTATTCTAAGTACTTTACAAAGAGGAACTCCTGGCAGGAAGCAGATGGCATGCTCAAATTGGATAAATTGAAGTGAATTGAATAAAAGGAATATTTACAAAGGTATGAGTGGGACTTGGAAAATGCAGTAGGGGGAGATGGACTAGGGGCTGTGCAACATCCTGGCTCACAGCAGTGGGGAGCCTTGCCACCCCAGGCCTGCCTGAAGGGGTGCAGAGAGAGAGTGAGGAGAGTGCCCAGGTAGAGCTCCTTCCTGACACCACTTGGCAGGAACATGTTCTGCAGATGACCCCTGGCAACCTGGCAGGAAGAGGTGAAGGGGGATAAACACCCCAACCTCACTCTCTTCCTGCCTCCTGCCCTCCTGGCCAGTGCTTCCGGTCAGCCATGCTGGACAGGAAGCCAGAAGGAAAAGAGGCCATGGATGCCAGCTCTGTGGACCAGACTCCCAGGCTGGAGAAGTAGGGTAGAAAAATGCTGAGGTGGAAATAAAGGAGCAAAGAGTGGATGCTCAGCACACTCACAACAACCCTATTTGTTAGGTACCATTTTGCATTCTACAGAAACTGATGCACAGAGAGGTTAAATAACTCGCCCAAGGTCACAGAGTGCATAAAGATGGACCTAGGATTTTAACTCAGGAAATCAGCTGACTCTCCTATCATATCATCATCCTAGATGCTTCTATATTTTACTGTAGGCATCCTCTTTTTAAGAAACCTTTCTGCTAGTGCTGTCTGATATTCTGAGATGAATACAGATTTTTAAAGACCATTAAGAGAGTCATTTCTGACTTCATTCTACCACCTGTTTAAAGGCTATGAGGCATTTTTATGTCATTGTAGGCACTCACCTACCAAGACTCTCCCATGACGATGCTATGATCATTTTGAAAACTGAGCAGTTTTCATGATAGGCATACTTCCCAGCAGCTTCTCAGTGAAGGTTGGCAGATGATAGCTAAAGGAAACATAGGAGGTGAAAATTTGGTCTCATTTGGAAGTGCTCAGTTGGAAATGTGGATTGTGGTTTCATTAAATTTGTGTACTTAAAGTGTTTCGGCTTTCTAATAGAACTGTAGGGACTAGCACTTCTTAATTACAAAGCACAAATCCTATTTTGAGTTGTTGTTAAGTATTTTCAAACGTTAAAAATAACAAGCTATGAGTTGTGTCCCAGCAAGTAAACTATAAACTTTATTTCTAGAAGGAAAAATTATGTCTGCTTATTAATCTCTATCCATACGTTGAAATTCTCTTGAATGAACTACTTACTAGAAAGTTCAGACCTGAACCTTGAAAGCAAGTACAAGGGTAATATAATTGCCAATCCAGTACCGTCTTCCTGGAGGTTTTGCCAATGCTTTTGGTCTTTTCTACAATGTCCACCCTGCCCACTACTTCCACTTCGTCCAGATGCCCTTCTGGCCACACCTCGTCCTTCTCCCTAGAGCACGTTTTCATGCCTACCCTTCTTTTCCGTGTTTGCCCCGTCTTGAATGCCTTTCTTTTTGGCAGCTCCTGCTCTTCATCTGGAAGTCCAATCTCTCTTCTACCTCCCCTGGGAAGATCATCACTCCCTTCTGTGAGCTTCCAGGATTTGCCATCACGCTTCTTTTGCAGCCCAAGACCACACTGTGGTAACCTTATTTGTTTAACTATTTATCACACTGAACTCTTAAAGGCCAAGTCAGACAAGGCTCAAGAGTTTTCAAAAAGGTATTGAATAAACAACTATCACTGAACCAAGTAGTTCTATGATCCTTGACCATCACACAGGGACCAGAACTCCTTCAAAGTCTGTTTATATTTTTTCTGTGTCTGCTACCTGCAGAAAGAGATTCAGAGGATTGCTCAGCAGCATGAAAAGTCTATTCATCCTGTGAGTCTAATATAAGTCTGATGTAATTCTGTAGTAGAGCAAATATTCCTTATATGAAATAGAATTCCCAAATTATTAATAAATCCCTTGGCATTTTGCTTCTTATAATGATACCCTCAGTAAATTCACTAAGATTTGGAGTTTTGGGATACCATAAGTTATATTCTTACTCAAAATATTAAAGTTATCTAGTTATTATTTCCAGTTGCCTTCTTGTGAAGAAGCATTAAAATCAGAATATAAGTTAAGTTCAGATGAAGACACAAATGGGATGAAATTTTGGTTTAAAATATTCTTCAGTACTATTATCTAAATACATCTTTGTTTTCAAATGGTGTAGAAGGGTTCATCTTTTTAAAAGACTAATTAAGACCCTCTCAGGGTCTCAGATGCCTTCATCAGTAAGTGTTTTCTCATGACATATTCCACGCTTTCCAATGTCCACCAACTTGGTCACAGGGTCCACCTGTGTCTGCTCATTCTTCATGGCCACAGGTGTCACCAGCATCACTTACTAGGGGAGACACTGCACACTAAGTGCATTACAAACCATGGCACAGTATGTAGGGGTAAAACATCATCCTTATCTAACCAGTAAAAGAGAACAGGCATTTGTCAATTATCATCAACACTAGAATCTGTGCACTGTAAAGAAAAGTGTTCCATCACTTTTAAGTCCAGCACCTGAGGACTCAAAAACTCAATCATATATATGTATTTGGGGGGGGTCTCTAGAGGTATGTTCCTATTTACTGAGTTTGTGGCCAGAAAAACTTTATTTATGTTCTCACTTAAATTGGCCAGTGAGCTGAAATCTTTTTCAAAAATATTTGATTTTGTGGCATTTTCTGTCCCTTGATTTGTCAATATGACATACATTTACTCTTCACATTAATGTGAATTAAAATTAATTTTGTTTGGAGAATATGGAAGAATTTCATAAAATCCCTGGAGGTAGTTGAAAATGCCCCAGAGTGAAACAACCTAGGTTGGGAGACACTAATCTAGATTCATGTTAATAAAGGACATGGCAGGATTCATCATGTGCTGTTTGGACTTTCTATCATGCCCTGTGAGTGGTGGTTGAGTTGCAAATAATAGTTAATCCCAGTATACTGAAAATAATATTTAATTGTTTGATATTCCTCTGAAGTTGTTTCTTGTAATGAAAGCATGACTCATTTTCTTCTTTTTGTTTATAGCTCTTATGTGGATGTTAATAGTCAGTGAGTTATGGCTCACTTGGTAACTTTTTCAATTATAGCAGTAATTAACTTATGGTTTATTCAAATGACAGATTTGAAACAAGAAATTTATAACTAATAAATTATAACAAGGCCAGTTTCACTGTTAAAGCAATGCATAATGGATTAAAAAGTATAAGATGAATGATAAGTGCTTGGAACTTCCCTTTGTTCTGAGCAAGCTTGCAGTTTCTGTCATTAATAGTACTTGGCTTTAACGTGGCGAATTTCATTTTAAAAGTTTAAAATTTTCCAGAAACATTTGTTATTCTGCACAGCATTCAAGGTCCACCAGTACTCTACCTTAGAAGATGATTGGATTCATTAGGAGTTAAAAGTAGGTTTAAGTCAGTAAAGCTTTTAAAAGAGAGGAAAATCAAGATTCTGTCAAATTCCAGTGGATTCTTTTCCACCAGCTCAGGGGGAAGCAGCTCTCCTTAAGCCTCAGGGTGAAGGAGGCACCAGGACCTTTTCTCACTGCTTCGAAATGAGGTGGATTTTTTTTTTTCCTGCCATATGCATAACCTCAGAGTAACATCCAGCCGCAAGCACAGGTCAGGTCAGCACGGGAACTGTCACTAGAAATTGTGGACCCTGAGCCATATTCTAAAAGCATTCTGTCCTTTTGATTCCTCCAATCTTCCCTAGTAGTATTGTTTTTGTTTCTCTGTTGATAATTTGTATTCTTTAAGCAGCGATTACTGCTGAGAGAACTATGGGGCATCCATTGCCTCTGCTTGGGTGAGAGCTACTTGAGGACTGGGATTTGGCTTTTGTACCATTTTTGTACTTAAGATCTTGCACAGAGCCTGTCATGGGGAATGCGCTCATACATATACACATGCACATACACTCACACACCTACATACACAACTCACACAAAGTCCTTACTACCTGATGGATTAAATGAGTGAGTATGAGTAAGACATAGAGAATCTTAACCCCTAAGTTCTGTCAGTGCAATCAGGCTTGCAAAGTGCAGCAATACATAAAATCAGGGTCGGACACTGCTGCTGTCTATGATTTTAAGGAGTGGTATTATTATCTCCAACAGCCACTCAATTTTCCTTTACATCTGCTTTAACCTCTGCAAGACAGTGGGCCTTGTAATTGAAGCCACATTCACAGTGAACATATCCTTTAGACTCTTCTAGTTTGCATTCAGCAAAGATTCCTGATTCTTTCTTAGTCCCCTTAAGTAGTCAGCAGGTCTAGCAGTTTTGTGGCTTTCCTTGGCAGACGCTGACAAAACGCCGTAGAGGGATCCAGGCTTACTTTTTTCTTTGTGGCTAGAGATGATTTTCTCATTGGCAATGATCGCTTTTCCAAACTTTAAGAATGTTGGAGACAAAGGATACAGGTGAGAATGAAATGGAGGGCTGAGTCGATTCACAATTTTTGCAAGTGGATCAGATAGTGAAGTTAGAGGTTGCAAGATTATGCTATACTTTGTAGGCATCAAGTAGCCAAACAAAATAAAATGAACCCTGTCCCAGTGCTTTCTTATACAATATAATATATTCCTATTTAATTAAAAGAAACATTGCTCTTTCAAATTTCCAAGGCAGCCTTCAGTTTTGTAAATACATTCATCATTAGAGCAACTTAGCATAATTAATTGAGAATTAACACATTCATTGAGAATTATTTAGGAATTTAAAATTTTGTGGTATGTGGTATTCTACATAAAATAAGTTTAAAATACTTATGAGACCTAAGGTATCACAAATTTTAGAAACCATATGCCTTTGGTATACTAAAACTTTTACCTCGATTTTCTTAAGAGAGGAGACAGATGATTTTTAAGCATTGTTTTGCTGTTCTAAATCAATATTTGCTTCCTATGTGACAGAAAAATTATTAGTGAGTACACACTTAACTAAAAAATAACCCCATTAAAATACATGGAAATAGTAAATATTGTATAAATACATCAAGGAAAGGAGATTAAAGATGGCATCTCTTTGCTAAGGCGTAACTCTGTCTCATAATTTCATGTCTGAGGTTAAGCTGATATGTTTAGATTTCAGTGGAAATATGGATGGAGGAGATGAATCACAGTCACGACAACACAGTATACTATTCGATCTCATATATTCTCTATGAATTAGTCACTTTCTTTAGTTTATGAAAACCATAGTTTAACATAATTCTTAAGCAATATACCAGCATACTACGTTTAACAAACTTGAAATTTAACACCAAGGATGCATTTCTTTTTTTTTTACTCACTTGAAAAAACGTTGCAATTGCTTTTTCTCTGGTTAGGAAAATAAGAAGGTCTCTTCCTGATTTATTCAAGAAAAATATGTTAACATCCTGGAGAATCATGTTAGAAGCAGAAACCATGCAGGGGTTATCATAGAACAAAAAGCCCAGAGAAGCAGGAACCTTGTAGTTCATCACAGGAGAGGAGTCAGGTGGTCTACAAGAAGAGAGTGGGGGATGTCCCAGAAAGGCGTCACCCATTTAAATAGAAGTAAATAAATTAGGAGGCGCTTAAATCTGGAAAAGTTGAAGGAAATAATGAAGGGTTACCCATACTGGGCTCCCAGTGCCTCCTGATCCACATAAAAGCCAGCCAAGAGTGCCAGATCTCAGGAACCAGAGCTTTTGGTCCTTTTTCCCACTATGTCTACCAGAATGGAGAGCAAAAGTGGGGAGTCAAGGGAGAAGATAATGGGTCAGGGTCATGAGGGTTGTTTTTGATGAGAGAAGCCAAAAGCTTGGATGTGGGCCCTGGGTATGGATTCCAGCACTACCACATAATAATTACGTGCTTTAAAATTCCTTACATTTATGTTTCATTATCTGTGTTAAATGGATAATAATAATAAGTACTTAACTCTTAGAGTTATTCTCAGAATACAATAACAATTGCTAATATTTACTGTTTCTGGCACTATGCTAATCTACTTGCATTTGTTATTTGCCTTAAGTGTATTATTTGCCTAACTTTATAGGTGATGAGGAAGCCAAGGCCAGGAAAAATTATGTACCTTGTCCCAAGTCATTCATTTAAAAGATTACAATGCTTTGACTAAGTGAGAAAATCCATGTTGTGTATGATACCACGCAAGTGTCACTAAACACATGACAAATGCCAAGCGCTATTATTCCTGTAACCATATTGAAAAGCATGCTATCCAATATGTCAGAAGCAGAGATAAGCATGAACTTGCCGTGGACTCTTGGGGTCGACTAGCTGGCAGCTCTCGGTGGGTAAAACATCTGTCACATTTTGCATGATGCCATAGAAATTCAGTCCATTTGCCTTCTTTGGCTCATTTGTCAGGTTTCTGTCTTCTGTTCTGATAGATAAAATACTCCCCTGGGATGGAAGAAAATGCATTTTGGCCCCATGGTTGGGTATACCTTGATTATATATCTAGGCATTCACCAGCCATGTGCCATCTCGAGAGACCAACCATCAAGGGCATGTTGCTACCTGATGAATTTTCTCTCTCAGGGGTAGGTAGCATTAGAGATTAGGTAACCTGTGCTCCAGAGCACCCATGTGGGCATAGAACAGGTAGAGGCCACCTGGCTCTCCCCTCAGCCAAGACATCATTGGAACTGGTACAGACATAAAAGGGAAACCAAGAATGTTAATTTTTTTTTGAGGTATTGAACCCAGAGCCTTTGCACTGAGCTCCATCCCCAGCCCTTATTTGTTTTTGGAGACAGTCTTGCTAAGTCACTAAGTTGTCCAGGCTGTACTTCAATCTGAGATCCACCTGCCTCAGCCTCCAGAGTACTAGAATTATAGTCATGAACCATCATGCCCAGCTTAGCAATCTTACATTTTAATTTCTTTCATTTCTTAATTAGGTGGAAATCTTGATGACCAATTTGGTTAAAACAACTGGTGAAAAAAAAAGAGATAGCTTTTATAATTTGAAATTACTTTAAATAAATGACGGTGGACTGCTACATTTCCCATAATGTTATTTTTACCGTCATTTCTGCTTTAGTGGCTGATCTCAGAAATTAAAATAGAGGAAAAATTCTCGTAAGATTGCTTGTCTTGTACTTTGACAAAATCACTATGTCTCTGAACTGTTCAATAGGGAAGCCTTCCACTGGGGACAAAAGGAATCCAGGACACCAAGAAGATGATAATTTCTTACAGAATTTAGCAAGATGATGTGTAAGATTTCAGACGTGCAGCTCCTATTAAAGTCAACGAGAGTTGTACTGTTACCATCCCCTCCTGACACTTTGGATCCTATTCTAGGAAGCCTGGAGAAGGTGCCAAAGGATCATCAAAACATCAGCATCACCTTCATAAACTCGTCACGGGGTAAAGTAAAATAGGTGTATATTTGCTTCTTTCCCTCAGAAATATACAGTAATTATGACTATAAAAGCCTTTTACCATAACTAATTAACTAGAAGCTCCTCAAAAACTGTGTCGACAGCACCATATGTCTAATTATCATTTTTCTGCTTCAGAATTGTGATTTTGAATAATGAAGAAAACATTACCTGATGAAAGTCTTTTATTTTATGATGATATCTCTGGAGACAAAGGAGGCACAGAGGCTTAAATGCCATCTTCAATTACGTCTTGGCCTTGGCAGGCTTTCAGCTAGTTTTGATTTGCATGGAAAACACATTATTTAAAGTGAAAAAAGGAAAGGAGGAAGGAAGGAAGGAGGAAGGAGGGTGTGGGGGGAAGAGGAGTGAGGGGGAGGGAGGAGGGAGGGGGGAGGATTATAATAAAATAAGATGTTCTATATAGTTTAATTAGTCTATTGATCCTAGGCATAACAAAGCCTTTTCACTGAAAAAAAAAGTCACAGCAAAGCCATTTACTCGTAGCTTATACTATAGGGCACTGGGACTTGGGTTTTGCCAGTTCCATTTATCTGTCTGTGTGTTCGTCTCTGCCCTATAAGCAACTACTCTAATTCAAACCAGAGAAGCTTGAACTCTATATGACAGAAAGAGAAAGTGGGGTATTTGTTGGTTTTTGCGTTTGTATCTTTTTTTAGCCTTTGAAAACTGTGACACAAATCCATACCCATGGATGCCTACACATAGGACTAGACAGGACAGGGATGGCATTTCAGGCCTTGCCTATTCCTAAGCCTGTGACCTATATTTCTATATTTCTCTCTGAATTCAAGAGTGTGTTTTGACACAGCTGGTCATGAAGTAGCACTTTCTTTGTGTTTGAAGCCAACACTACCCTTTGATACCATGTGTGAAGTCTGAGGTAAGACAGAAGACATAAAAATAGGAAGAAAAGAGACAAGGAAAATCATAATGTTAAAATTGGGATTCCCAACACAAAAGTTGCCCAAAGTTACAGTGCCTTTTCTCTTCCAGGAAACTCACTTCAAACAAATTCCTAAAGAACTGAAAGACACAGTAAGCCCATAAATTGGAGGATCATACACTGAGCCTCTGCTTTTCCTCCTACAGATCTCTCTCCTCAAGGAAACAGCACTATTAAGTGGATGGCAGATCTTAACTTCCAACACTCTCACATAGCCTGCCAAATGGGTAAGCTGGAAGGCAGTAGGAATGTATACCTAGATTGCTCATCTTGAAAACACCCCCAAGACGGCATCAAAACCCCCAGCTCCAGACCAGAATGTGCCTTTCTGGTAAGCGCCAGTATTTATTCTCCCTGAATGCATACTTTTCAAATTCTGACTAGTAAATCTCATTATGCTTCTCACTGACCCATTTAGAAGATTCTTTCTCTATCACAGAAGTCAGCAAGCCAACAAGCAACTCTGGGAGAGGAGTGAGTTAAGGTTCTCATGTCTTCTTTGGGGGACCTCTTCAGACCTGTCTGGTAACAAAGTGTACTAAATTCCGTATCTGCCAGAGGGAGAGATTTGGGAAATTCACAGCTACAACTAACTGGACCACTCCACGGGTTTCTTTTCCGGGGCATTTCTGGTTGATGTTCTCCAACTCACACGGGTTAATTGGCAACTTCAGACAAGGCTGGGATGTGCTTCCTAGGCTGGGTTGTGCTGTGAATCACCTGAGGTCTTGTGAGAATGCAGGTACTGGCTCAGTATGTCTGAGATGGGGTTTGAGGCTCTGCATTTATGTTATGCTTCCAAGAGATGCCAGGGATGCTTGTCTATGAACCACACTTTGAATAGTGAGACTCACTTCCCTGAGATTCCCACTCCACCCGGTTTTTCTCCTTTCTCTACCTCCTCCGTCCCATCTGCATTCTAGGAACAAAAATCGACAATGCTTGGTATTGATCTTGGTACTCATTTGATCTTTGCCTCATGCAAGATAAACATTTCCTATGTGAATCTTATCTTTGCAAGTAGATTCTAACCTCTGCCGCCTCCTGACAGCAGCAGCCGTGATGACCCAGCACAGACTGTGGTAATTACTTGTTGAATTGCATTCAGTTCAGTGTGGCTCTGCTTTCTTATGCTATGTTGAGAATGCATTGCCTTCCAAACAGGATTCGCAGACTGACATGTGAGAGCTTTGAGGGAGAGTTCACATTTTTTTGCATGTTTGCAGCAGTGATTGTCAAATAAGCAATACAGTTCTGGCATTGGATCTCAGACCTTCTCTCCCCAACCTCGCCAACCTTTCCTCAAGCCAGAACAGGAAAGAAAGTGCAACCAGAATGAACTTAGTCTTATTGCCCTGAAGAATTTTCCTAATGTCCCCATCCTTGCCTACCCTACCTCTACAGATCCAACGAAGTATCTGAGACTTATAGAAAAATGAAGGAAAATATCTTCCTCCCCTAAAAAAAAAGAGAGAAACCTTTTCATTTGCTAAGTTAAGTACATAATAAAGCCCTACTTACTATTTTTCCAGCCAAATAGGTTTAGTTTAGATGTCCCTTCTCCCACCCCAGTGTTTTAAAAAATGGTGATTTGTTCTTTCCTGCTGTTATTCCACCTCCCACACCTCCCAGCCTCCTCACCTCTTCTTTCAAACCAATTCCTCACCTGCATATGGAGCCAGTGCAAGTCTAACCTCTCCTGGTCAGATTCCCTCCTCACTCCAAGCCAAAGACACTTCACCTCCCTCAGAAGCTCCAGTGGCATGATTATGTGTAGAGTCTATTTGGCTATTAATTGGGTGGTATCCTTTGTGCCATATTTTTCTTTGTTGTCTCAGCCTGCTATTTAAATAGTTTACTCTCAGTTAACATTAGACATATTTATGCATTATCAAAAGATTTTAAATTAAAATTTGCTGAAGAAATCCATGACCTATAACTGCATATTCCCCTGTGCGTCTGGCATTCATTCATCCATTCAACAATTAATTGTTGAGCACAGTAACAGTGGTGTGATTGATTAATAATCAAAATAAGGTTAAATATATGAACATAATTGAATTTAATACCTGATGTTTCACAATCCAAGTACTTTCACAAATAACATCTCTTTGTCCTTGTGACATCCTTCTGAGGCAGATGGGAGAAAATAGTATGTCATGCAAAAGCACTTAATCAGTAAATTCACTCTGACAGTGTTTCAAGCCAGCATGTGAAAAAAAAAGATATTAAGTGGAAAAATATAAAATTTAATTGTGACTCATCAAACCAACTCTTAAAGTAGATTCATAAAAATACCAAAGAAGAACAGTGATTCAAGAACTAAACAACACTGGCCCAATTTATGGCTTATTTAACCAAATCAGCAATCTGGAAAAGGTACCTCTTAAATTTAGACTAAATGCTTGACAGAGAGTAAGACAGCCTGACCTCCATGGTTAATAAATTCCATAAGTAGAGAGCAAACATTAAAAATGCCCTGTAGCTCAATGTCTTCAGCCAAAAAGAACTAATCCAATTGAGTGAGACCAAAGAAAACGACTGAGGATGTATGGTCCCAGAATGTCTCTGAGGTATTCAAACCCAAGTCAATTTAAGGACTTGTAAGTTAATAACTAGGACTTTACACATAATCCTGTACTTTACAGGTAGCCAGTGAAGGTTTTATACAACCAGGGTAATGTGATTTTCATGCTTGATGTCAGTCAAAATGTCAGTAACTGAGTTCCAGACCAAGAGAAGTTCTTCTCTCAGTCCACTAGGAAAGTCCGCAGAATACTGGCCAGCCGGCACAGGGCTGTGCTAAGGAGGCAGAGGCTCCAAACACGTGGAGAGCAGAGAGAGCCCATGGAGTGGGCTGGGCCACGGGGGGCTTTTAAAGGTGTATTTGGTAAATAATTAAATAGGAAACCTAAGAGATATGTCAGGATGAAAGATTAAGCGCAAATCCATAATAGAAATCTTAGGAGTGAACAGCCTCCAAAGCTGTAGTTCTGGGCAATGTATAGATTTGCAGTAATCGTGAGAACCCAGAAGCAATGAGAGTTTCTTCTTGGTGTGATTCATCCTCAGTTTTTAATAACTAGGCAGAGAATATCCAGAGGTGAGGTAGGTACAGAGTGAATCTAAGTTTTAAAGGGCAAAGAGGACTACTTTTCAAAAATATACTACATAACAGTAGGTGAGTATCTTAAATGCACTGATTGGATTTCTTTTTTTTTTTTTAAATGAACCAAGAACTGTATATGTGCATGCATACAAGTGCATGTTTAAAGTGATAGAATCTTTACAGATTTGATATTGACTTGTGTTGAAATAAATAAAGTGGAAAAAACCAACCAAACCACTAATTGAGCATACCTGTGTTCCTTTAATCTCACTTTAATGTTGCAAGGCAGCTAACAGCAGTTCTAAGCAAACACTGGGAAATGGTAGCACAGAGGAGTGAGAGCTCTAGCTCCTGGCCACAAAAAAATTGCCTGCAGATGAGTGATATCAGTATCACTTGAAGTGTGATTAGAAATGCAGAGTCTTAGGCTCTTGGTAGACCTGCTGCCTTACCCAGCAGCTGTGGCATTCTGAAAGGCCCATTCTCCTGACAAAGTTCTCACAGAGTACCTGGGGAAGAGGGCAGACCAGTGATATGAACTCGCCAGGGCTGGGCAGCCAACTCTGCTATGCACATGAGCTTCAACCCAGGGGCCCCTTGTCTGGGAAGTGCATTCACGAGGACCCCGATGAAGAAATGAGACATCTTTAGGCTGCCTCTGGCAGGCAGTGTGGGAGCTCATGAGTGCTCAGGAAAAACAGTTCTACAAAAATTTACAGAGTAATAACAGTAAACTACAAAACTGAGGTCAAGACAATAGGCTCTGGAGCCAGACTACCTGGTGTTAGTTTCAGATCTGCCAAGTGGCAGCCTTGTGACATTGGACAATTTGTTTAATGTCATTATCCCTCAGTATCCTTATCTGTAAAGTAGAATTGTGGTAAAACAAACCAAAAGCTCAACAGAGGCTAGCTCTGGTATTCCCCATGTCACGGGTCGTGCAGGGGCTATGTACAGTGTGTACGGTATATACAGTGTGGAACAAAACTGATGTCACCTCCGGCCTTCCAGCAAGGGACTTGGCTTTTAGAGGGACAGCAGACATTGCTAGGTGAGACTGAAATAAACACCATGCAAGATCAGATTACTACGGAAAACAGATTAAGAGAGCAACTTGATTTATGGAATGAATTAGGGAACATCCCTTATGCAACTGAGCTTTTTGTGTAGCCTGAAGCTGGGTAGGGTGAGCTTTCCCAATGGAGAGACCAGCACGGAGAACCCCATTGAGGAACTAAGCACCAGGAGAGCTGAGAGATGCCCTGTGGAGTGAGTGAAGAGAGCAAGGAGGTCTTAGTGATGTAGAGGAGTAGATAACTTAAATCCCTACGCAGATAACTGGAAATGCTGATACAGAATAAAAAAAATTCTCTTCACAGCACAGAACTTAATGTAAATGAGGACCTCTCAGTTGTTACAACTGAAAAATGAAAAAAGTAGTGAACTATGCCCTGGCTGCCTTTGTAGGAGTTACTGATCTCACAAACCTCAAGGCAATGCTAAGAGATGATGAGACTTTGAGCTGTACTACAAGTCAGTAGCCAGAGGTGAGTCCCTCTGTGAAGCCGAGACAGTGGAAAGAGTGGATTAGGAAACTTACTGACCCAGGGAGAGAATGGACATGTCTGTCTTTTGGTGAAAAGAAAGAGAGGTCACTAAAATTATATTTCAAAACTATCATTCTAGCTGCAGATTGGAAGAGAGCAAAAGAGGTATGAGTTTCTGAGGTAAGAAGCCTAGCATTCAAGTGGGGGTTTCTTATGACTTTAACTGGGGCAGTAGCAGTGGAGCTTGCCTATTTTAGTAGCTTTCTTGCTGTTACACGGAGCCAGATGCCCACAACTTAGAGGAAGAGAGTTTTATCTTGACTCATGTTTCAGTCCATGGTTGTCTGGCACCAAAGAAGAAGCAGCATGGCCAAGGGACATGGCATAAGGGAAAGCTACTACTTCCTAGTAGACAGCAAGCAGAGAGTGAGGGGAGGAGCTGGGAAGGGAGACACAACCTTCCTGGTCAGTCATGCCCCTCATGAATCCCCTCTTCCAACCAGGCCCTACCTCCTCACTGCAAGTCAGCTATTACAGCCTCGGAATCCCATCACCTTGGAAAAGCCCTGCCTGTGAGTATGTGAGGCTCTGGTGTTACATTTAGACACAAACCATAATATAGTCAGTACATAGTGATTAATTTCAGGTCCAACATTGTCACCATAAGTGAATAATGGAGCTTTCACAAAGAACTGTGGAATGAGTGAGAAAAACAAAATGAATCAATGCCAAGGGCCAGGCTTTCAGAGGCTACAACCAGAGAGGCCGGTAGAAGCCAGGTTGTAGGAGATTTTGGCAGTCAGTATGGGACAACCCAGGCCAGGAGAAAGCTCCCTGAGGTTAAGCAGGAAGGACCTTTACATCCTGAGTGAGGATAATGTGGCCACTCCTGCAGGAGAAAAATCTTCAAAGCAGTTCCATGCAAAGTTGGGGGGATCCAGGGGCTCAAATCCAGAGTTAGAAATTTGAACAAAATTCTAGAAGGAAATAAAAAACCCACCAGAAGAAGCAGTGTCTCTGATTTAAAATTGCTTCAGGCTAAGAGAAAAAGTAGTGTAGTCTAGAACCTTACGCATCCTATAAAGGCGAAACAAGTGAAAAGTGTATAGCCCAGTCTGCTATTCAATGTATGCTGTGTGGGCTGGCAACATCAGCCTCACCTGGTTAGGAATGCGAATTTTGACCCTTCCCGTGGACCTCATTAGCAAGAATCTGCATATTAACGTTCTCAGGGGTTCTTACACACGGGACCATTGAATGACGTGCTGTGGAAGATGAGGTTAGTTAGCTAAGTCATCTGTGACCGAGGACAAGGAATACGCCACAGTGGACAGTATGGAGATAGTATTGAAATATGATAGCTCACTTCAGGTAAATCAAAGATAGAAGAATTGGGCCACATCTAGACCAAGATAACTAAGCATCTTGGAATCTTCCTATAGGTCAGTTTGGTGGATAAAACAACAGGACAAAACCAATTGAAAAAAAAAAAGGGAAGTGAAATGAAGTAGGAGAGATACAAACTTGAGAAGTAGTTTAGTTTATAAAGTCTGATTTGTTCCCACTCTGTGTTAATTGAATAGGCTGCTGACATCAGCTTGACCTTGCCGTGCAACCTTAAAATGCTTACAAGTATAATTATTTTAGATTTAAATTCACAGGTTCAGCGATTTGTACCGGAACACCTCCCCCAAGAGTTCATTAGAATCCTTTCATATTACTCTGTTGTCACCATTTAGGACATCTACTACCCACAATGCAATTCGCGTTGTTATATGACATTACTAACACCAACTTCAGTGGTGTCACCTTTCAGTGAGTGCATACTGAACATCACCCGCCACGTGCCATGTCACCCTGGAGATACAAGCAGCAGACATGACTGTTTGCCTAACATGGTCACTACTTTTACGGTGCTTCAAGTCTCTGGGATCAAATTTAATCATCACATTTTCAGCTATTCTCTGAAGTGTTATTAACATTTAAGCTCTGATTCATTTTTGTAGTGTTACATATGGTAGACCAGGAAACGTCTCCATTTGCATGTGTATTGTTGTTTGTTAGACAGCAACATCAAGAGTGCATCAAAAACTTCTTTTGTCCTATATTTTTAGAAATGTTTTCTTTCAGCCTCACTATGCTCCTTCCCATAGTGAAAAGCCCTGAGAGTCCTAAGGGATGGCAATCGGATACATAAATATGTAAAATTCTCATTGAATTAATAGACTTGCTTTATTTTTTCTGTTATTAGTATATAAAAATCTGGCAACTTCTCTAAAACTCTATCGCTTAGGTCTCTTGGGGGACATGTGAGACCCGAGGACAGCATAAGCATCAGTAGTCTTTGTGTCACCAGATAGCTCTGCTGAGTCTCCAAGGACTGCAAAAAATTGTCAGTTTAATTTCAGCTGCAGTAGCTATGGCATGGGGACCAAGGCTTCTCTTCCAGTCACAGAAACAGACATGCAGAAAAATCCAGAAATGCAGGTGGTGGGAAGGGAGCCCTGCTCCTTACATCCCCGTCCACCTATTCCCCCACCCAGCCCCACCAGTGATCGCCGGTCCTGATAGGTATCTGTGCACTCAGCTGTATTAGGACTTAAGGTGCATAGGTAATTACAGCAACAGTGCAAGCCAGGTCCCTTGGCAAAAAAAAAGCAAGCAAGATTTTGAACTTTGTGCCTAGAAACATAAGACAATAAATTTGGGTATAATCTTAGTTATTACTGAACTTATGTGGGTAGAAGATAGAAAAAATATATCCTATATATAATAACTGACTTTTCTCCTTCCTTTGTTCCCTCTACTATACCTTAACTCATTGACTATCTCCATAGAAAAGAGATCAGCTGTAGAGGGGTTTATAGTTTCAGATACTTAGGGCCCAGGAGCCAACTATAGCATCCATGTTGTTGGTGATGCTGGTATTCATTCAGTCGGGAGATGAGGACACGTTCCCGAGTATGTTAGCACACCGAATGGCCTTCAAATCCCTTTTCCTGTCAGCAGCTGTACACCACTCCTGTCTTCCCAGGGGTGGCTTCCAGGCTGACAGCTGACTTCCTGGCACCCTTAAGTACTGTCACTTCTCCCTAGAACTATGCTGGGATTTGCTTTCCTTTTCAGTCCCATAATTACGTCCCTGTTCCAACTCAAATTTTCTCTCTTGTTACTACACTCATCGATCTTCTGGCATCTCGTCTTTCGCTACACTTATCCATCCATTAGCGTGACCTTATGCAAATATCCTATTTGTTCTATTGCTTCTTGGCTGAGAAATTTGAAATGAAAGATAGCTCTGGGTAAGCTAGCAAACTGTGCTTAAGAATATGAAGAATATGTAGGTAGAATCAGAAGGACCTGGGCTTGAATTCCATCTCCACCGGTTGCTTATCTGTAAGTCCTCTAATTTCCCTCATTTGTAGGCATTTGTTGTTGTTGTCACTGTAAAAAATACTAGACGTGTTAAAATATGCCACAGATGTTTAAATTTTTTAAAAAATGATTGCAGTAAAAGACACATTGCCATTAATCCCCTTCCAGATACTCCCCCTAGCTTCAAACATACTTATCCCACCATTTCGCCACTTTCTGAAGCAGATCTAGAAGACCTGGCTAGTGAGTGTCTTTCTGAGGTGTATGAAAAACATGGTGAATGCCGCTGCCCGGTGCCACCCGACAGAACAGCACATCCTAAAGACATTATGGTGCATCCACACCCTCTTTACTCCTCGGCTCCGCACCACACAACTGCTGTCTCTTCTCCAAAACCAAAACTACCACGAAAGGTGAACACTGTGAATGGATTAGGGACCTCAAGGCACGACAGTGTAACTAAAGACACTGATTGAAAATGGATTTTTCAGAACTGCTTCATAAAGTGGCAAGAATGTGGGATAAATGTGTTAAAGGGAGGGAGAGTATCATGAGGAAGATTAGTGACAGTGTGTCTTCCACCCTGATAATTTAAAAAATTTGAACATTCACTGTATTTTTTTCAATTACACTTTGCATAGAACATAAAATTTGCCATTTAACTATTTTAAGTGTTCATTTTGGAGGTCTTAATCACATTCAAAATGTTGTACAACTATCACTGTGACATAGAGAGTGACATAGATATGTGCAGAGATAGAGATTTAATTTGTTATGCAATTTAATAGCTGGATTGGCCTCCCAATTAACTGAGTAGAAATTTCTAGTGGATGATCTACCTTTTTTTCTCTGTAGTTAATTCTCAATGTGCACTAACTTTTTATACATTTTTATGAATAGATACACAACATAAAATTTGCCATCTTAGCCATTTCTAAGTGTACATTCACTGGTATCAATTATATACGCAGTATTGTGCAACATTCGTCTTTATCATTTTTCAGAATTTTTCATCATCCCAAACAGAAACAATGTACGCATTAAACAATAACTCTACACATGCCCTCTCGCCAGCCCCTGGGAACCCCTAATTTATTTTTCTTATATTACTTGGATTTCTCAGCCTCCGGAACTGTGAGAAGCGAATCTCTCTGGTTTAAGCCATGTGGTCTATGGTATTTTGTATGGCAGCCCAAACAGAACAATTCACATGGTAACGCTAAGGTAACTGCCATGTTGGCTTCCAGAAGTACTACACATCACTGGGCAGTCCCGCAGTGATGCACAGGGAGCGCTCTGATTTCCTCACACCTTGCTACCGCTTGTTATCTTCTGTTTCTTGTTGGAGAATTTTCATTTAAGCTGTTCTAGTCGATAGAAATGGGATCTCATTGTGGTTTCAATTTACATTTCCCTAATCACTCATTGTGCCGAGCATCTTTTCATGTGTTTATTGCCCATTTTTTAATTTGGGATTTGTTTTGTTTTTTTTTGAAAAGTGCCTTTTAAAAATTGGGTTGTTTGGATATTTGCCATTGTTAATGTTGTTTGTGTTTTGTGTAAAAGCGGAGTTTTTTCTAGGTATTAGGGATTGCATCGAGGCCTTGCGTATATAACCTCTTAACATTTTTTGAGATAAGCTCTCATTAACTTGCCCTGTCCCCCCTCAAACTGGATATCCTCCAGCCATAGCTTCTCATGTAGCTGAAATTCCAGGTGTGTGGCCACCACGCCTAGCTTTTTTTTTGTTTTGTTTTGTTTTTTTGTTTTTTTGTTTTGTTTTAGAAGTTCCTTACACATTTTGGATTATAAAGCCTTATGGTGTATATAATTTGAAAATTCTTTTTCCCACTGTATAAGTTATCTTTTTACTTTCTTGGTTGTTTCCCTTGATGCACAATTTTATTGGATGCACATTTTTATTGTCTTGCTTATCTATTTCTTCTTTTGTTGTTTGTGCCTTTAGGCCATAGCTATGAATGCCTCGTTAAAAATCAAAGCTATAAAGATTTGCTTGTATATTTTCCTCTTCAGATTTATGACTCTAGTGCTTTTATTTAGGTCATTGATATACCTTTAATTAATTTTTGTATACAGTATGAGGCAAGGAGCCAGTTTCATTCTTTTGCACATAGAAATCCTGTTGTTTCAGCACTACACTTTACACACACTATTCTTTCCCCGGTTGAGTGGAATTGACATTCCTATCAAGTCATTTGGCCATGGGTACTTAGGTTTTTCTCCTAGACTCTTAATTCTACTCCATGGATTCATTTTTATTCCAATACCAAACTGTTTTTGAATACTATGCTTTTGCAGAAAATTTTAAAATTAGGTCTTATATTTCCTCCACCATTTTTCTTCTTCTTCCTTCTTCTTCTTCTTTTCCCAGTACCGGGGATCGAACTCAGATCCTTGTGCTTGCAAGGCAGGCAGTAGAACCACTGGGCCAAATCCCCAGCCCCACCATTATTCTTCTTTTTCAGCATTGTTTTGGTTATTTGGGGCTCCTTACAATTCTGCATACATTTGAGGATTAAAAAAAAGACTTGAAAATTTGCTACAGATTGCTTTAAATCAGTATTGGGAATCAACATTGGGAAGTATTGTCATATTAAGAAGATTAAGTCTTAAGGGCTAAAGGTGTAGGGGAAGTGAAAAGGGAGGGGGAAAGGAAATAAGGGAAAAGAAAAAAACATGAGAAAATGAAAAAAAGGAAATCAAGTGTTTGTAAATAGGGAAGGGAGGAGGGGGTGAGGGAGGGAAGGGATAAGGGGAAAAAATGAGAACTAAGACCTGTCATGTAAAGAAAGGTACAAATTCCCAATGATGAATGTAACTGTACTGTATACCTAAAATGTACCAATAAACTCAATGAGGAAAAAAAAAGATTAAGTCTTCCAACCTATGAACATGGAGGGATTTCTATTTATTTAGATTATTTTAAATTTATTTCAGAATATTTTACAGTTTTTATTGTATAAGCCTTTCACTTCCATAAATTTATTCCTAGTGTATCAGTTAGTGCTTACTAGAGAAACATTTAATGCAGGTTATACAAATACATAACTACAAGATTAGCGTACAGTGGCCGCCCACAGAGTCAGGTGTGGAAGAGCGCAGAGGGTCTGCCTGTGTGCTGGAGACCCGAGGATCCAGTTCAAGGCCTGGAGCCCACTGTAGTGACCCAGGTGAGTCTGTCTCAGGAGGCTGAAGCATCTGAGATGAAGGGTGAAGAGTCTGTGCAGATGACATCCGAGATAAAGGCGAAGACTGGAGCTCTTCCAAAGAAACAGAAGCGAGCCTTCCTTCTTCCCTTCCCCTCTATACCATGCAGGCAACAAGCTGCCCTAGGAGGGTTCTCCTGTCTCAGTAAATCCCTCAGCCACACCTATGCCGATCAGATTTAGTTGGGTGTTTCTACTCAAAGGGACACAATCAGTTAACTATCAATCCTAGGTATTTTATTCTTTTAGGTATTTTGTAAAAGTATTTCATTTCTTAATTTTCTTTTCTAATTGTTTACTGCAGGTATATAGAAACATAGGTGACTTTGTGCTGATGTTGTGCTGTGTACCTTTTTTGAATTTGCTTATAAACTTTAGTGCCTTTCTTGTGGATTCTATGGGGTTTTCTTTTTTTTTAATTTTTTAAATTTTTTTTCAGCTTTAATTGAGTTTATTGGTACATTTTAGGGATACAGTACGGTTACATTCATTGTTGGGATCTTGTACCTCTACATGACAGGTCTTGATTCTCATTTTTTCCCCTTACCCCTGCCCTCCCTTCACCCCCTCCTCCCCTCCCCATCTACAAACACTTTATTTCCATCTTTTCATTATCTCACATTTTTTTCTTTTCCCTTATTACCCTTCCCCTACCCATCCCACCTTCCCTACACCTTTTGCTCCTTTCTTCCCATTTCTAAATGTCAGTAATCTTATTAGGATCTTATTTATTATTGCAGATTATTCACACCAGGGAAACTATTTGGTATTTACACATGTGTGACTTATTTATTTCACTTAGGAGTATATCTTCAATATGTATCCATTTTCCTATGAATGAATCTATTTTCTCATTATTTATGGCTGAGTAATATTCCATTTTATAGAAAAACCACATCTTCTTTATCCAGTTATGGGGTTTTCTATATATAGGGTCATGTTATCAATCAGTAGAGATGGTTCTACTTCTTTCTAATTTGGATGCCTTATATTTCTTTTTCGTATCTGATTATTCTGACTGTAATTTCTGGTGCAACATTGAATAGTAGTGGTAAAAGTGGTTTTCCTCTTCTTGTTCTCGATCGTAGTTTACGTTTAAAATACACATTAAACAGAAAAATTATTTAAGCCAATTTTACACATGCTAATCATCATTGAATCCAAAGCCTTCTTTTAAATCAACTTCTTACTTGCTGTATTTGAAGGTAGACTTGCTTATTGAGAAAGGCTAATATCGTGATGAATTATCACTAAATGAATGTGCCACATAACCACAGCCAGCAAAAGGAAAGTAACATCATCAGCTCCCTCAAAACCCCCTTGTGTCTGTCCCAGTCAGTACCTTCTTCCTTCTCTACAAATGGCATCACTGTTCAAGTTTGAAAAATCGTAGATTATCTTTGCCTTTCTTGGTATTTGATGCTACAAGAATCTTGCAGCACAGCCTCCCCATCACTATATTAGTATGGTATATTTGTCACACCTGATGAATCAACATTGATAGTATTAGCCAAAGTCCATACTCAATTTAAGTCTTCTTGGTTTTTACCTAATGTCCTCCCTTCGGTATCTCATCCAAATGCCATATTATGTTTTCTCATTTCCTTAGGCTCCTTTGGTTTTGAGAGTTTTTCCAATTTTTCTTATTTTTGGTGAACTTGTATTTCATTTGGGATTTATCTGATGTTGTCATGATTTCACCAGGGATACGGACTTCAGAGGGGAAGACTAATCAGTAAAACATCCTCATCGTATCAAAGATGCATGCTCTCCATAAGGCTTATTACTGTTGATATTGCTTGGATCACATGACTGTGGTAGTTACTGTCAGGTTCCATGGTGAAGCTGCTCTTTTTTCTCATTTCTGTATTGTCCTGTGTGGGAGGAAGTCACTGTGTGTAGTCCACATTTAAGGAATGGAGAATTATGCTCCACCTCCCTGAGGGTGGAATATCTACATGAATTATTGCAATTGCTCTGCTTTGAGGTTTGGCTAGTCCCTCTCCCTTATTTATTTACCCAGTCATTTATTTATGTCAATGTAGACAGTAATTTATACTGTGAGCTAAAATCCAATATTAATTTATTTATTTTGTTGCTTAAATGATTCCCACTTTGGTGTTTATAATTTTTTTTCAGTTGACCCCTGTGTCTCTTTGATATATCCCTATTATTGTGGATTGTTTTGTTTTTGCTTGTTTGGTTTTATTGCCTTGTTTATTTTTAGCACTTTCCTGCTGCAGTGAACTGAATGTATTCCTCCAAAATTCAAGTGTTAAGAGCTTAATAGCTGATACGATAATATTTGAAGATGAGATCTTTAAGAGGTAATGAGATCATGAAGGTGTATCCTTCATGATGAAATTAGTGTGCATTTAATAAGAGATGAGAGAGAGAGAGAGAGAGAGAGGGAGAGAACTTTCTCATTCTCTCTTCCATGTGGGGACATAAGGAAACATCTGCCTATACACCAGGAAGAAAACCCTCACTAGAACCAGACCATGCTGGCATCCTGATCTTGAACCTCCCAGCCTCCAGCATTATAAGAAAGAAATTCTTGTTGCATATGCTACCAAGTGTATGGCATTTTTGTTATAAGGCACTGATTTTCAGGCACTACAAGATGCTCAAGTCATCTTGTCTGCTGCCAGCCTCAGTTCTACAATCAGCCATTTCTCCAAGAAGCCTTAGTTCCCTTGATTAGAGACTGGTGCTATAAACCAAGATCTGGACACTAGCTTATCTCTCCTGTAGTATCATTGCTTTAGGACCAGGGCCCAAATGCAATGTCCAAAGGTTATACAATCCTCCACATTCCTGTGTCCCAAGAGTCAACCTTTTTCTCCCTGATATAGCCCAAGGGAAACTTCCCCACAGAGAAAGAAACAGACCCGACTCCACAGCCAAGCAATAAATTCAAGAGGCCTTCTTTTGCTTTCTGCATTGACTCCTCGGCAAGCTGTTTCTCTTTCTAGTAGGATGACCTAACTTTCCATTCTTCCCTGCCTCCTTGTGGAAGACATCTGTGGAGAACACTCTGAATATGTTTCAGATTTTGTAGTTAAGTACTTAGATGTCATACACTCATCCCCAGCTCCAGCCACAAAGGATGTGAGGAACAGGTATCTCTGTCTTGCAAGATGAAGTCAATAGTATGTTGGGCAGAGCCTTTAGTAATAATACTTCTTGACTATGAATAAGCTAGTGCCCATTACCATCCTGTACACTGTCAGCACACTTGAATGTAGAAAATACTTACAAGGGAGAGAACATTTTAATTCTGAGGCGCAAAGCACATTATAAAGCATGTACATGCAAAATTTTCTCTACTTAGTAAGAATTATTTATGACCATAACATTAAAAATTATTAAGCTCAAATTTAAAAATTCTTCATTTTTGTAAAGAAAAAAACGAAGGTAAACAGCTGCCTTGCCATTGTGCCTACCATATATGGAGATTTTTAAAAAATGCTATTTATGTAAGATAGAAATTGTTATTGTGGCTTGGAATTATTTAGTCTTTCAAAAGTCTTGATGAACATTCACATTTAATAAAATTTTACTACAAACCCTCTGAATTAGATGGGATCTAGAGTATTCTGTAGTTATCTCTAATCGTTAGGCAAGGATATGAAGATATTTTCATCTTCTTTTCCTTGATGATACACTACAAAGTATGGAAAACTTAAGCTATGTGACACATTTGGGTCATTCTCAGGAAAGACAATACACAACAGTCCAAACATCCAAAACAGATACACAAAGGGATTGTTCTGCACATTACAAATAAATCATAAAACTAATCATTTCACGTTTATTTATGTAACAATCTAATCTTTATAAAAATTACTTGCCTTAAAAATTCCATGTAGCCTAAAAGTTTACTATTGCTTGGTTGAAAATGTAAGCCTTAAGAAATTTAATAATCCAATTATGACGCAAACCCATTTTTATAATTTATGTTTTCTGAAAATTGGGTTCTTTTAAAAAAGGAAATTCTTGCAGGTCTCATTCAGCAAGTCATTCCTGTAATATTATTCAATCCTAGAAAGACATAAAACTATGATTTCAACATGTATTCCTGAGCCATGACTAAGCTGAAATGTGTATCTTACTCCCACCACAGTTAAGGAGATTCTTGATCTTTACTGCACAGGAATTCTTTCCTCATATCTTTGCCATCAAACTGTCAAGAGAACTGTTTTGTACCAGGTGAGTCAATACAATTAGTCTATATTTTTTCTGATCTTTGAACCATAAACCATATTACAGACTTCTCCAATGGCACATGTATGAGGGAGGGCACTTCTCAAGTGTCTTTTATAAATAAAAGAAAAGTCCATCTAAACATCATATTCTCTGTCTTCACCCATTAGCACCTGTGAAGAGAGCCACACTCTCCAAAGATCCCAGATGGGCAAAATTATGGTAACAACTGTGATTCCAAAGGAGGACACTTCCTTCAGACTCCCAAGTTCAGATGATAAATGAGTGGACCGTTTGGCCTTAAACAATTGAAACAGAAGTATTATGACTGATTATAAAGCACTTTTAACTTTATTATATATGTCCACCCTTAACCATCTAAATATATGAATAAAGAGAAATTTATATTGCTTCTGACACCTCAAGATAAAGTTCTGAGGAAGCTTCCTTTAGTAGACTTCCTGCTTTTGGCAGTAGCCAGACAGGGTGTGGTTTTATTAAACCACCAAGGTCTGCATGGCAAGATCCAAACTCTCTGCTTTCTTTCCATATTATAAACAATACCTTCAACCAGATTCCAGCTAAGCTTCTTGACCGTGCCGGTGACTATTTCCTATGCCTTCTTAGCAGATGATAGGTATTCGTGTTTTTGTTTTTGCTCATGCTCAATTGCATTTACATGTTTGGAGCAGGAAGAGAATGTTTCAAACACATTTAACTGGGTCTTGAGTTTGGGGTCAGAAATGTGCTGTAACTCCCACGCCAGTCTGCAAACATCTGGTGTTCCAGATGGGAGTAATAACAACTCTGCTCTTATTTTCATAACTGCATTATAGAAGATGTTCACTGATTTCCTCCTTGGTGAGTTTAATTCACACCAATATTTTAAGGAAGATTAGAAAAAGGGAAAAAAAGGGGAATGAAGGAAAACATTTCTGACAGCACAGAAAGTTGGGTTTTCATCCTCCCATCCTACAAAAGAGTCTAAGATAATTATAGCGCGTAACAGATCTTCTAGGATTATTTTGTGAATCTAATCAACTATGTATTATTTTCTATGCTGAAGCTCAATATGGACCATAAAAATACTGTATTTTTAGCCCAGATTTAACTATTATGTTTTTCCTCTAAAATGATTTTGCCAGTAAAATAGTTTTTCTACAATCAGCTGAAAATCAAGTAGAGCTGCTTTGTTTTCAGGGGCACCGTTCAGCCTCCCTTGTAATACTGAGCCTGGGAGATGCCCCACCTGCTGCATCACCAGAACTTTTTAGCAGCTGCATGAGGGAGTAAGATGTCATCTTATTGCTAACTACATCTCGGAGATGATTTGCAGTCACGTCGTCCAGATTTGCTGCACTCGTTTGGCCTTCGAAAGACAGTGAACAAATGAGACTCACAAGGAGACTATCAGCTCCTACCTGAAAGGGGTCCTCAAGCAGCAAGCTACAGGGTCACAGATCCAAAGCTGTGGAGCCACAGGTGCAAAGGATAAGCAAGGGTCAGCATCACATCTAACCTAGACCTGGCTGTCTAGCACTCCTCAGCAAGAGGGCACTACCTGAAGTGCTGGAAGGACCAGAGGGCTTGCCTCTTTTGTTTACTCATTTGTCCTGATCAATGCTTAGGAAGAGTGCTTGGTGCCCAGTGAACCCTCAATAAATATGACCAGCTTCTTGATTGACATCAGACACGGCAGTGTACCAGACTTGACTCTCCACTGGGCTTCCAGCATGAGTTAGTGAAAAGAGGTCCCAGAATTAGCTCTCGACTTAGCCACTTCCCTACTTTAGAAACTTTATGGCTATTTTTCCAAGAGCAAATAACTCAGAGCCTTAGCCTTATCATCTTTAAGATGATAATATGGGGCCTCCCCATTTCACAGGGCTTTATGCATACTAAATTAGATGATGTATAGAAAACTCCATGACCTGGTAGAGATAGTGTGACAATCAGCACATGGACTCTGAGATGTGATCATCTTATTACAGAGGTGCTGGCTGAAGGAAAGCTTAGGTAGAACCTTCCTGTGGATTCGAGTCCTTGGCCACAGAACACATTAAAAGCCACAACCTGGGCTGCTCATGATCTGGAACCATCTCTAGAAGAAGCCAGGGAAACTCACACAATCCAGAGTGAGGTACAAGATGGGGTGGAGCAGCTTCAGGGAAGCAGTCAAGAAGAGGGTAGGCCAGGCAGAGATTCAAGTGAGTTATCCCAAATATGAGGAATGGAGGACATGTTTCCAATAACTTGCCCAGGTTGTAGATTATAATGAATGTTGACAATTCTGAGTGGACAAGGTTATTAATACTCAGAGACATCTAGGTGATTGGTAGACAATTCCAGTCTCAGGACTAGACACAGGCATCTGGATATAAGGCTAGCTTAAATGGATGGGTGTTGGCAGATCCTAGGATAATGGGTTAGGCCTAGGGCTATGTTAGGTGCCAGTGAAACACCAGATAGCGGAGGCTGGAAGTAGTAGGGCCAGATGGGGATATTTGTCTCTCATTAGGGTAAAGGAAAACATAGCCGAGGAGTCATGGGACATCCAGGGCTCTGTTGACTCCATGTTGAGATTTCAAACCCCATTACATCCTGGGGAGAGGTTCCTAGTGTATCAGCAGACCTAGGTAGAGCTGAGTCCACAGTCAAAAATATTATATAGGTTCCTAAGTTGGGAAGGTTTGAGTTCTCTGGTAAGTAGAGCTATCAAGAAAGCAATTGAAAAAAAAAAAACTTTAAAAGATGTTGTCTTTGCTATAGGTAAGAGAAAACAATAGTTTTTCACTAATAGATGCTACTTTATGGCCTTTTACAGCACAATATGATTGGACAAAATCCTGACTGCACCCTCACAATTTTCCAAGTGTTTATTCAGAACAAAGAATACCAGGCAGTTGGGGTCATAGCTGCAGAACTATGCAGAGAATAATGGTTGTTTGTACACCTTGTGCACCCAGCCCTGTCCCTGTGAGTCATTCCACTTGTCCACGGGCTACTCATTGGTGGTCATGAAAGGAGACCAGGGATAGGCAAGCACAGCTCATGGCTGTTCCTCCATACCTCCTTCTCTGCATCCTCACTGGTCTCAGCTTCAACAGAATTTTGAATTATTTTCATTTCAACCCTCTCCTTCTTGTCCATTGATGATGGAACCCATGGAAGTTTTCCTGCTCAGTCCGGTGAAACCAAGGATTCTGGCCTCCCAGACTTCCCACACACAGCTTCAAGGGAATTCTGCTCAAGCTCTGACCCTAGCTCCCCTCCAGCCTCACCAGCACCCAGACATGTTAACTACAGCCCCTCAATGTTCACCCCTTGGTGAATACTGCAAACAGCATGTGTGCCTCAGCTCTTCCACTGGGGTCCCTCAAGCCACTACTGTGAGTGACCATGGGAGAAAACCCTAAGCTTTTAGAGGAGCTTCCCAGTCTGATGTGAAAGAAAAAAGCAAGTGTACAGGAGGTACTAACTTGAGGACTATCCACCATCTGGAATGTTCCAACCCTATAAAACCTGAATTTAAAATTTTTCTTTTAAGGATCATTCCCTTAGAACACACAAGTAATTCATTGGAAGCTTAGAAATTTTCAGTCGTCCACATTCACTGTAAAACAATTTAGATAAGTGCTTTCCTCCCAATTAGTTCTAAGGGGCAAATATGAAATTTGACGGGCTGCGGGGAGGCAGCAAAATAACTGTAGTAACTGAAGACTTTGGAGAGGAGGGAAGGCTGTCTTAAAAGAGACGGTGTACAAGGGAGAAAGAAGAGAGCTTTGAAAGACTCAGCAGCAAGAGGACACAGAAAAGAGGCATAAAAAGACCAAAGTTCTCTTCACTGTTACTCACATTTTACAAGAACCATCTGCGAATCAGGAAGGCGGAATTCTCTTCTGTATTCCTCTCCTGTTATTATCATTGGTAAGCACGTTTTCATTTTGTTGATGCACAAGTTCAAAATGAGTAACTTTTCCAGCGATTCAAAGTCCAGAAGGCTTCTCTAGAAGGCAACACCCAGCTGACTGAGGATCTTTCTGGAGCTGAATAATCAGTACACCGGCAGGAACATATTCATTCTCAAATGTACTCTCATTTTCCCTCTGGGCTCATATTTTTCAGGAACATCAAGTTAAATGGGCTTTTGAGTATATTTGGGAACCTGACAACCATTTAAAACGTTTTCCCCCATAAGAGAAACTGTTATCAGATCCACAAAATCAGTCCAAAGGTAAAATTTTGGACCCAAGCCCATCCGAAAGTTGAAGACTTTCTGTTTCGATCTGTATTAAGTGGTGCTGAACCAGCAGAGATACGAAGAACGAGAAGGTGAAAAGCGAAAGCAGTCTGTAAATGTTAGATTAAAGTTTTCTGTGCTTTTTTTTTCTTCCCAAAGTTACCTTCAAATGGGCTTTTAAGAAGTCAACATTTTGGGGGAGCTAAAGGTTAGCAAAAATTGATAGCTGGAAGAACACGTCTTAAACTATCAAAATTCTTCGTCTGTTAAATAGAAGTGAACTCCACATAAGTGGTGCCCAGGCTGCCCGCAGAAACCCTTTCCAAATGCCACCCCACTGTCCACAGTGACCACATCCAGGCTGGGAATCTGTGCAGTTCACATTCTCATATGAGAAATACCTTAGCCACAGAAGGGGCCAGATGCATTTTGTTTAAAGTCACCAGCTGAGATCGTCTGGCAGGAAATTTGTTTTTGTTTGTTTCAAATGACAATGTGAAAAAGGGTGAGGGTGTAGTTCACCATTCCCAGAAACTGTGTGGGCAACCAGGTCACTGGGCCTGCGTTGAGAGAGTCACTTCTTGGGGGGCATTTCAGAAACTTGGCATAATTCATCCACACAACCACAACTGTATTATGAAGTCAGTGCATGAACAGCAGTGCACATCCCTGAGATAATTAATGTTCAGACTTCTCACCTTAAAAAGAGGTAATGCAATAATAAAGGTGAAATAATTCAATTCCCCTTCAAATTTGTTTGGACCTCAAAAATGAACCCTTCTTTTCTTGACCAGAATTAACTGAAAATACTCAGTTTTTGCTACAAAAAGGAATCTCAGTACTATAGGTAGAAGGCTGTGTGCACCTATCCTTGTGGATTCTAAATTTCTTAAAAGCAGGGCTGCTGGATTGAAAAAACAGACACAGGGAGAGTGAGAGGGAGAGAAAATAAAAATAGGATACTCAGTTAAATACAAATTTCAGACACTGTCATAATTATTGTTTTATACCACACAATGCTTAAAAATAGATTTGCACACAGTGGTTTTCCCAAGGTTGTGTGCCAAACTGGATTAGACATCATTTCAACATATTTATCTATTTATTAATCTAACAAACACATGGCACCAAGTGTTAAGCATTTTCCTACGTAATTTGCAAATCGTCACTTATCTAACAGACAGCTGAATCCATGAATATAAGAAAACCACAGATAATAGCTTCTTTTTAGAATTTAAAATCTCTGTAATATCTTTATTCATAGGGTCAGTGTATTCTAAATTTGGTTGCCATCAGAGTAAAGCTGTGCATATTTTTCATTTGATTATGAAAGTAATGAATACCTAGGTTAAAAAGTGGAGAAAATACAGAAAAGCACAAATAGACAATAACGTCAGTCTCACACCTGTTAGCACTTCTTAGACATATATATTGAATCGCCATGAAATAATGAGCTCATTCTATCCAAAGAACTTTCCAGGCCCAGCCATTCTCAATCCTGCAATCCTATCTTACTGCTGCTACCTGAAATTATCTTATTTATTTAGTTTTCACATGTGTTCTGTCTCCTGCTATTAAAATCAAACCTCCAGGTACATCTCTACTGTAAGCACAACATCACTGCTCAACAAAATATTCCTTGAGTAAATTAATATTCTCCCTCTGATGTGCATAGGATCACTGTGATCGATTTAGCATGATCCCTTAGCATTTTGTTTCTCTGGTATCAGTGGGTCCTAAATCTGAAGTGACAATACTCAAGATCTCTCATGCTCAACGCTGAAAACAGGATGTTGGCTAAAATTTATTGATCACCATTTCTGCAAAAAATTCTGCACAGGCTAACTTAGTGTTGCAAAAAATGTTTTCAAAATGCCTGTGAGGCCTTGTTTCAGATTTTAATGGGTTAATCCTTTTGATCCTGACATCATTATGGGCAGAAACTTGCCGATTACAAATTTTAAGTGAGAATGTACTTAACAAGGTCAATAGAAAATGTCATCCTCGTACGTCCTTATAAAAAGCCAAAGTTTTGCTTTCTTCCCAAATGCTCAGTTTGACAGACCAGCATTGCTAGGTATGAAAAATTCAATATGCACTAAGGGAAAATAGAAATGGGACATCTGTTGAACAGTAATTGGTGTCTGAAAAGATTTCTTATCACGGCCCTAGGACATACTGTGACACAAAGAAGACAGCCCAGTTTGACTTACGGATTTTTTTCCCATTAAATTACATCTCATCGCATATATTACCACAACATGTCCATGAAGTAGATAATAAAGACACTGTCATTGTTCCCATACTACAGGGTTGGAAACCAACAACTCAATAAGTACTTAAGCACCTATTTCTTGCCCAGTTCTGCGCTAAGGAAGGCATGCCCAAGAAAAAGTGCTTTAGATATAATTTGGAAGGTAGCAAGAAGATGCTTCAAGCGATTAGAAAAATAGGAAGCAAGAACAAGGGGATACACGTTTGTTATGAAGATCAGAGTTCTGGGAAAGGATAGAAGAATAGGGCAACATGGAGAAACAACATTTGCAAAGATACAAGAGAAGTAGGGAAGGAACAGTAGCAATGCCAGTTGCAATATCATCTCCCAGGGCTTATGCACTTACTGCTTGACGTTCTAAGGGTCTGGCATAAACTCATTCCAAACTCACAGCCACTCTGTATAGTTATTGATCCTATTAGGATGCCCAGCATGGCCAGATGAGGAAACTGCAGGATTAAAAAAAAAAAAAATACCATGTCGTGCAGACAGTAGGAATAGGGAGAGCCTTCAGGTAAACAGAATGAGCTAATCGTGCGGCCAGCCTAGAAATCAGAACTGGAGAGACCCCAGCTTGGCTGGGAGGAAGTTTCCCCTTGTAGTGAGAATGCAGCCCAACTCATCAGAATGTGTCCATTCTGCAGATTGTCGAATCTCGGGGGGCAGGGTCAGTCTTATCAGGCAGCAGTGTTAAGGTTTAGGACCCTTTTATGATTTTAACAATCACTAACAAAGAGCTTTTCTGTAAATGGTTATCACATCTTTAACATGGAAGTTACAGCAAATTTTTAAAACATGAAAAATATTAAATGATCTTGACTGTTCGATATAACTATAAGTACTACTTGCATGAAGAATACATTTGCCAAACAAAAAGAAAGTAGGGGGGAGAACTGCGTTATTTTGCATGTTTGCAAATTGCTTTTATGTCTAGCATAAGACAAGACACATGGATTCTCCTATCTGTTTCTGTATTTGATACGTTTTGATGGGTTGCAGTGGCTGAAGAATATGAAGAAAGTCTGCGCTCACATGGATACATCGTTGAAAAAGTGACTATTTTGCCTGGGATTTAGCTTAGTGGTTCGGTGGCCTGCCTTGCAAGTGCAAGGACCCAAGTTCAATCCCCAGTACCAAAAAAAAAGTGATTATTTTAATAGTGGATAATTTGCTGGGTATTTTAATAGACTTTTCAGATAATCTGCCAGCAGTCTTTTTGGTAATGCATCAAAACTTGCTCACTTGTAGCATTTCTGTCTTTTTGTTTAAGAAGTATTTATACAAACAATTTCATCAGTTTAAAATGTACAGTATGATGGAATTCAGTACTGATCTCAAAGCATACATTGGTTGCCAAACCCTAAAAAACACCTACCTTCATGCCCCTTTTCACTCACCTTGCCTAGCTCTCAGCAACTAGTGATCTGTTTTTCTTATTATTTTGCCTTTTCTAGAATTTCATATAAATAGTTGCTTGTGTTTACCTTCTTTCACTGAGTATAACGTTTTTGAGATTCACATATATTGCATAAACAAATATTTTAAATATCCACTTACTCACTGAGCACCTTTTGTAGTGATTCTATCCTATTATTCCCCCCATCTTCAAATTAGGTTATCTTATTACTGAATTGTAAGCAGGTTTTTGTTTTGTTTTGTTTTTGCATCTTATGGATTTGAGCCAATGTAGGGTTCATCTTTCCCAAATTTTCTCCAAGTCTATGGCTTTCCTTTTTGTTTTAATTACATTTTTCAGAAGGCAAACATTTTAAATCTTTATTAAAATAATTTTGCCAATTTTTTCTTTTTGAAAAATTTTCTATTTTCAGCCAATTTTCCCACATAGTTTTAGGTAATGGTTATGGTTCTTTTATTTATTTGTTTATTTGTTTTTATGCACATATCCAGTTGTTCCATCACCACCTTTTTTTTTCCTTTTTCTGTGCTGGGGATCAAACTTGGGCCCTTGTGCTTGTGAGGCGGGTGCCAGAACCACTGAGCTAAATCCCCGGCCCAATCATCAACTTGTTGAAAAGATTGTCTTTTCTCCTGTGAATTACTTTGTTATCTCTGATCAAAATCAATTGGCCATATGATACTGAGTCTATATCCGGGCTTCTATTCTTTTCCTCAATCTATTTTTACTTTAGTACGCCATTGTCTTGATTACTATAATTTTGTGGTAAGACACAAAATTAGGTAGCATAAGTCCTCTAGTTTTAACTTTTTTTCCCAAATTGTCTTAGATATTCTAAATCCTTACTTTTCCATTTATAAACTCCATACATTTTTTTAAATCAACTTATTAATTCTTCAGAAAGGCCTGTTAGAATTTTGGTTGCTACTGCAAGGATCAGCCTGGAAGGATTTCCACTTTAATGCCATCTTCATAATATTTAATCGTCTAACCAGGGAGTCAACAAACTATGATCTTCAAGACAAATCTAGACTATCTTTACCCCAAGCTAAGAATGGCTTTTACATTTTGAATCAGTGACAAAAACAAAACAAAGAAGAATATTCCCACGATCAAAGCAGTTCAAAAAGCCAACAATATTCACTCTCTGGCCCTTCATATAAGGTTTGCCAGTTTCTTGTTCTGAATATGGCACAACTCACTGGGTGTGGTGGCGCACGCCTGTAATTCCAGCTGTTTAGGAGGCTGAGGCAGGAGAACCACTGTGAGTTCGAGACCAGCCTGGGCTACATAGTGAGTTCCAGGTCAGTCTCAACTACATAGTGAGACCCTGTCTTAAAAAAATAAACAAACAATGGCACAACTCTCCATTTCTTCAGCACTTTAATTTCCTCTTGCAGTGTTCTGCAGTTTTAAATTCATGGGCACCACACGCTTGTCCTTAAATTCATGCCTAGGATTATTATTATGACTACATTTTGTGGTGGCTGGAGGCATAGCTTTTTTTAACAACTCACATGACATGATAAAAATGCTAAAGCCTTATTTTAATGATATTGTGGAAGGAGCTACATAGACTAGAAGCAGGGGAAATGGGGAATCTGCAATATTTAAAGTGAGAAGTGCTAGAGAAACAGGTTAGTCATGTGGGAGACAAAAAGAGTAGATTCAGAAAAAAAAAACATTTCAAAGGAAGGAAAGGCGGGATTGATAATGGATTGGATAAAGAGGATGAAAGCGAGGGAACTGTCAAAGACAACTTCAAGGTTTCTAGCCTGTGATGTTCGATGGCTTGTCCATGGTGATTTTTATTTGGTTTACTTTTATCATCTGGATGCACAACTGGGGTTTTCCCACATCTAGCTATTGTAGCGTCCAACTTTCAGATTTACAACTGAAATTACTTTCTATCTCTTCACACCCTGTTAGTGAACAGGTAGCAGTTTGATGGATGTTACATGATCAGAGAAATCCTGGGTCCTGGTGGCATGTGGAACACGGCTCTCTATAAACCCTTACTTTAATTAATCTTGCCTTACTCAAAGTCTTTTTGGTTATGTGGTAACCTAATAGAATTTCATTCTTACAACCTTGTTTGTTCTGAAATCATGAGCCCTTTTAAGGCATCTCTGTTATTTATGAAATTTAAAATTTTCCTCCCTTTTCCATCCTCTGGCTTTCTTTTGAAGTCCCACTATTAAACCTCCTTAAAAATATTTATGTGTGTTTAGCTAACAAAAGCTCCTGTAAGTTGAATCCATGCTGGGAAAAGGTTCAGGTAAGCTCTCTATATAAGCTTACAGACAATTGTGTAAATCTTCAGCCATTAAAGAGAAAGGAGAAAAAAGCCACCCTCATTACACTGCTGTCATTTGCTCTTCATCTCCTGTCCTCTTTAGCAGCATTAAGATGGGATGTAAATTTGCCAGTTAATGCTGTTAGAAAATGGATGGTTCAAGAAGGGCAGGAATTAGAGATCAGCATTAGGTGCAGATAAGCCCCTTTGCCTCCGCAGTGGTGGCTGTTTAACATTCATGGGAAAATCATCATCAAACAGCGTTATCACAGCTCTGTTGATGGCTGAGGAACTTCATCACTATGATAATTTTTTTTATAGCTGTGAGCCAAAAAGCTCCCTTTTATTTCTGCTGTCTCGAGCTGTGATAGAGGCTTGTTTGTATGGGTAGGACACAGCAAACCCTGGGCTTCTCAGCCCGGTTTGATTTCTTTTTCCCTCCCCTCTGCTCTCTCCTCGTGCATGTTGCACTAAACAGCCCCGCTGATAAAAATACATATATAAATATAAAAATGGAAGTCCTCCAACAATCCTTCAAAGCAGAACAGATATTTTTATGATCAGTAATTCAAAGTTTGACAAGTGATGCCATTCTGTAATGAAACTGTCATCCGTTTTATTGTGAGCAAAATGCTAGCTTGATAAATGGAACATGGAAGGGCGGGGGCAGGTCAAAGGCAGGGGAAATAATGCCCGCCTCTGAATACCTGGAAAGCAACTACTTGTCATACCCAAAGTATCCCTCAGTAGCATATTTCTCTCCAATAGGCTAAGTCGTCCAGGCTCCTTGCCTATAATTGTGTCTTTCTAAGTGAGCAGAGTAAACCCAAGAACAGGTTTTCTATAGACCCTTTTGGCTCTATTCTATTTTTATGTTTGCAGCGTTTGGGGACAACATTGGCTGTGTTATTCTAAATTGACCGAAGTTTCTTGAGAATACACAATCTTTGCACATGATATTTCCCTGATGTGTTTAGACATCTTCAAGTATACTGGAAACAAAAGTTGCAGTCGCTGCTTGCAGCATATACGGGCAAAGGCGTATGGTATTCTTCTGGGGTAGATAAGGAAACTATTCAAAGAAAATTTAAATTTTTAAGGTGCTCAAGCTTATGCTTCTTTGCAGCTTTGACCTCATTTCTGGATGTTTAACTGCTCTATGTGACTTTGTTCCCCTTTCAGGATGCAGCCAGAAAGGCGTGGTGCTTAAAAGCAGTTTTGCCTCCCTACCAAAAAGGACTATCATTTCAATAGTTGGGATTTGAATTCAGGATTGACTTAACCACTTCAGTGATTTACTTTCCATCCCGGCTCATTCCGTTTCTTTCCCGAGAGCAGACTTCCAGTCCTGCCATGATGGGCTGAATTATGCTTGGAGTTTGGAGATAAGGACTTTTGTCTACGAGGCTCAGCTTAGACGACCAAACTCATTTCCCAGAAGACTAGAGTTTGAATCCAGTTAGGATCCTGGTGGTGAAAGGCTAGTGCCTTATCATTTAAGTATAGCTATTTAAACATAAGTTTAAACGAGATACTGCAGGATGGAGGGACAGCGTTGTTCCTCTAAGGATAATCTTGAGGACAGGAGGCTGGCTGTTCCCTGAAGATCAGATAACCCTCTCTATCCCCCAAATAGCTTTGGTCACCTCTGACTTCTCAAGATCAAGAGCCAAGCATGCTTCCTCATTCTAAGATTTTCTGTTTCATGCTTGTTAAAAAAAAAAAAGCTAAGAAGGTATTTAATTTTCATGAACACATTCCTTGAACTGACTATAGGTTCAGTCTTAATTCTGCAAGCTTTGCTTTGTTGGTGAAAAAAAAATCACAGGGCCCTTCTATAAAGAAGTATTGAATGTGCTTGGTATTTATTCCTCTCAAGGAACCCTGACACATAGAAGCCAGAGATGGGATAACTTTCAAAAGTCTCCTCCATGAGCTACAAAGAAGTATCCTTTCCCTACCTAGGGGACCACATTCAAAGGAATTCTTGCTCTTTTCCTCTCTGCTGATGGAAACTCCATGGCATTTACCTTCTTTCTTTTCTTGTTTATTGCCTGTCTCTGTAATGTTAAATTCTCCGAGGGCAACATTTGTTATCTGTCTTTTCGTTTCTTTTGTATCTCCAATAGTTGGGGCTGAGGCCTGAAAGAATGTCATGGAAAGGGGTCTTTTTACCAATAATTACAGGAAATAATGTTTATAGCCAGTGACTTATTCTAGCCCTTTCTTTCTGTGGAAAAATAAATCAGTGATTCTCCACCTTAGTTGTAAAGACCGATAAGCTGTGAGTCTTAAGTGATCTGTGCTCAGAAAAGATGAAGAAAGGAGTCCCCTGGAGGAGAGCATGTGGATTCCCGGCCTTACAAAGCTCAACAGGAAATCCAGTTCCTCCAGCGGTCCTGGGCGGCCCAGTCAACCTACAAAGAAGGCTTGAGAGCAGCACTTCTGACCCTCATGAAGGAGAACCAGCTGCATTTAGCAACTGCAGAAATCATCCACTCTCTGACTTTGTTCATTTTTACACGAACAACTCTAAGAAATGCCTTTGAGTTCACAAGAACAAAAGACAACAATGATTTCCTTTGGCTTTCTTGACAAGCCATTAGCAATTTTCCAGCTCTTTTTTTCTCCTTAAATCCATCCATCTATCTCATTATCTTGAATTAGCTTTATTTTTCTCTTGGAAATTAAAAAAATTAATTAACCTTTTAGTAACTAGAATCTATTACAAAGATATCTTGTATTCTCAATATGTAGGTTATGACTCAATTGTCAATTAATGCTTTTTTTTTTTTCACCTAATTTTGGCTTTGGAGTTAAGGATAGTTAATCTCACAAGAATTTCATTTAAACTTTACTGGACATGTCTGTGTGCACACTTACACATGCATGTGCATCTATACACACACACATCCCCATGCATTTGATAGACTCACAGCATAGATTGGTTTTAGTGCAAACCTAAATTCATACAATTTTTTACTGTGTTGGGGTCGAAACCAGAGCCTCAAGCATGTTAAAGTAAGTGCTCTATCACTGAGTTTGTATCCCCAGCCCTAAATCTTTTTATATTTTTGAATGTCTTATGGACACCAGGACTTCCTCTGAAAGGTATAAAGATAGCTTTCTACATCCGAGGTCATGTCAATTAAAATTGAACATAATAAGCTAGTTGCTTTCATCGATACTATCTCATATGACATTCCTATGTGAGTTCCAAGTGAATCTATTCATCAGCTCTTTAGTGAGATCAAAATCTGAAGACATTTCAAAACAAAGAAACCATCTCTGTCTCTGGGGCCTGGAAAAGGTTTCATGTGATGGAGTGGTTACTGGCAAGGAATGATAGGTAGTAACATGCATCGAAGCCTTCTTCCCAGAATGTAATTCTCCCTAGCCTGTTTCTTTGCTTGGTTTCCTTACTATGCATTCTTTAGGAAGAGCCTGAGCATTAAGGAGCCGGGAATTTATGCTTGGTCTTCACCATAGAATCTTGAACCAACCATTTGTTTTGTTAGCCCAACTAAGAGGTGATAGACAAAATGACCTTGAACAGATATAAGAGCTAAATGTCTGCCCTCCACTCCCCAAAGACACGCTGCTACAGTTGGAATGTGTCCCCCTCAATTTATGTGGAGGAAACTTAATCCTCAACGCAATGTGTTGAAAGGTGGGTCTTTTAAGAGGTGAATTAGACTAAAGGCTCTGCTCTAATGTATGGACTCATGCTATGATTGTGGGAGTAGTGTGGTTGCCACTGGAATAATTTCCTGATAAAGAATAAGTCCAGCCCCTTTCCTCTTGCTCTCCCTTTCATTCTCTGGAGTTCTGACCCAGCAAGGTGCAGATACCTGCACCTTGACATTGGACTTCTCAGCCTCTACACTGTGAGAAATAAATTTACTTTATAAAATTATGCAGTCTGTGGTATTCTTTTGTAGCAATACAAGACAGACTAAGACACACACAAAACAATGATGCTGCCTAATCACTGGGATGATTTGCAATTCATTTTCTTAGGAGAAAATGAATTCTTAGGATTGTTCTTAGGATTCTTAGGATTGTTTCTTAGGATTGTTCTGGCCCACTTATATTCTCTCATCTCCTCCTGCCCAGCACAAGTACACGGGCAGTGGATCCAAGTGCTAATGGTGGCAACTGGAAGCCATGGCATAGTGAGAGCCCAGTTGGCCCAGGCAGCGACAGTCCTCAAACTCTGAGGCCAAGTCCACTAGCAGGAACTTCAGTGGCCATGCAGCCACTCTGAAAGTCACCCTGGTTCTACTCCATTGTTGCACTGATCACAGCCACACCTGCTACCACCAAGCAGGTAAGAGGTGTTCTCTCAAAGTTTGTCCTGTACACTGGGCCTCATCAATCAGAGCCCAGCCATGCCCTAAGAAAGCATCCAAATGTATCTGTCACTTTTAACAAGTCACGGAGCAGATTCTCCATTTCCTTTGTTATGCTATGAATAATTCTACAGCTTCTCCGGTTTTAGTAAGAAGCCTTTCCCTGGGTTTCTCTTTGTTCTTCTCATCTAATCTCTGAATGAAAGTTGCTAATTAAATTCCTATAGCCATTTTTTTAACAGTGTTTTGAATAGCGAAGTCTGTCAACTGCAGAAAGTGTATGTTCTTATCAACAGGCCTGTTGCCTGGAGGAGCGAAGGCCTCGCTAACAGATGGCTGCTGAGGAAGGCCCAGCAGGCCTCACATCTGCAGCACCTGTCAGCAGGAGCAGGGAGCGGTGCAGGCTGGAGAGGAAGGACTGCTTGGGTTCAGAAAATAGAAGCCAGGTTGCAAGAGTGTCTCTGTGAGTCCCGAACAGAAGTTGGCACAAGAAAGCTGAGAGTTCCGGCCATGTGCTTGTTTGCAAGCATGTCCCATGAACGGTTTGATGCTGTCCCATTAAGTTATGTATACCTTTAAATCTAAGAGGTGTCCCTTTCCAAGGAAATTTTAAAAGCAGCTGAGGGTCTGACATGCACACCAACAAATCCTTTTGTAGGACACAGGTCATCAATCTGACTTCCATTAGCCGTGACCCAACTTTAAAATTAAATTTTAAATTAAATTCCCTTGCTGCTGTCTGGCTTTAAGGACTTCAAGAACAAGGAGGAACATCCCCTTTATTGAACTTACATTGAAATTAAGGATGCAAATGTTTTCCTTCAAACCAACCCCATTTTTACTCCCTGAGGCAGCTAGTTGTTAGTCCTAGTGGAAGGAGGATCCACCAACACAGGAATTCGTATAAAATAATTTCCTTTAAGTGAACATTTATCCTTGATCTAATGTTGGTCACTTCCCAGAGCAAAAATTCATCTCTAGATACTTTTTCCTGATAGCAGTTTTCAAGTACTGATGGTCAGCACGGGACATAGAGTAGTTGTCACAATCCAGCTGAAGAGAGTGTTGAGCCCACAGGTCCACCTTCCCCCTGAGCCAAAACCCAAGAATCTTCACAAGAAATATGTGCTCTGTGAGTTCATTGGAGGAATTTCTGAATGATACAAAGACCCAAAAATCTATAGAAAAATAAACCTATAGTCTAGCGGAAACTACAGCTCAAAATAAGAGGAAAACACCCCTAAGATGGAAGCAAATCTGAGAAAGCTGCAGATAAAGAGGCAAAGATAGAGGAGGGAAGTGATCAGAGTGGTTAAAAAGGTATCTCAACAACTGTATCTGTCCAAAACAAATAACTAACATTTGGGCACTGGTACATACACATGAGTGTCAGGCTCTTCATAGTGAAATCGGTTGATGGATTGTCAGTCCAACCATGAGTGACACACTATGAAATTATGTAGATTGCTATGCAATGAGATGAAAAGATCTCCAAAATATAGCATTAAAGGGTACAGTTAAGGGAGGGATATTTACTTCTTACTCTCACGCACATGTGATGCCTGAGACTGTATTAATATGCACGTGTGTGATCATAGGCACATAAGACAAAAAGGAGACAGGCCCAGTCTGTCCTCCAACGAGCTCATGTGGGAGGCAACAGCAGGTAGGAAAGAAGTCGATGACCACATAGCAAAACAGATACTCTGATGGAGCAATGTCAAGGTGTTTTAATACCCTTCAAGATACAAAGAGCCCTGTGTAGAGCATAAGGACTCCCCAAAGCTGGGATGACTAAGGTAGGGCATTGGTCAGATGCACAGGAAAGCAATGAGACAGTCAGCAAAGCTGAGGGGTTTACTTTGAAGTGAGCATCAAAGATGAGCATGGAGATGGGTCACAAAGATCCTTGAAAGCCCTGCTGAGGCTCTCAACCCCCTCCTGGGCCTGTTTTTTGGAGAGGTTGTGTATCAGTGCTCCACACCTGGGGTGGAGCTGTGGAGTACACATGCCCAGCTTGGTCATCTCTCCGTCTCTCCTTTAAGTAAGGCACTGTGAGCTGGAGAATCACAGGATGGTGTGAGAGCAACTGACAACCTCTTAAAAAGTTGGGTCACCTGCTAGAATCTTCCCTCACAGTCCGGCCAGTAGCCACCCACACACCATCTCCATTTGATCCCCCAGCAACCATGTGCTCAGAGGCCTTAGTAGGTGGTAAGGAGGATTCATATAAAAACAATGGAGCAAGCATTCTTTCTTTGTCTTTTTCCTCTGCCTTCTGCAGAAATCAGTCAATGACTCACAATAATCCTTGCCCAGAAATTTCACCTCCTAAAACCTTTCTGAAGTTTTACAAGTGGACCAGTCACTCTTCCTAGTAACACAGACTTGAATTTTAGTGTGTTGATTCCCATGCTACCATGGAGCAGGTGAAATTCTCAGTGAAGCCCGGAGAGGTGAGCTGCCTGTCCCTGATGTAGCAACTCATACACACCCAAAAGCACAGCAGCTCTCAGGGAAGGTCCTGGGCCAGGTCTTCCTGAGCTGATAACGGCACCAGTGGAGAAGAGATGTGGCACACTGTGCCTGGCATGGCCCCATGCAGCCTAAGGACAGCCTGTGCCTCTGGTCCCTGGGGAGTAATAAAACGGGGAGCAACAGTAGCGCTGTATTAGTTCCTAGGGCACCTTAAACAATTGCCATGAACTAGGTGGTTTAAAATGACAGAAATGGGCCAGGGATTTAGCTCAGCGGTTCAGTGACCTGCCTCGCAAGCGCAAGGACCCGAGTTTGATCTCTGGTATCAAATAATAATAATGATAATGATAATAATAATAATAATAATAATAATAATAATAATAATGTGACAGAAATTTGTTCTCTTGTAGTTCTGGAGTTTAGAAATCTGAAATCGAGTCACTAGCAGGCTATCCTCCTTCCAAAGGCTCTATGGGAGAATTCTTTCTTCTGTCTGCTGGCTTCTGGTGGCTCCAGGCATCCCTTGGCTTGTGGCCAAATCACTCCAATCTCTGTCTCTATCTTCACTTTGCCCTGCACTCTGTGTCTGTGTCTTCTCTTTTCCTTTCTTTTACAAGGACATTTGTCATTGGATTTAGGGCCCATCCAAATAATTCAAGATGAGCCTAACTTGAGATCCTTAATTACATCTGCATAGATCCTTTTCCCAAATAAGGTCACATTCATTAATTCCAAAGATTAGGATATGGACAGATCTTTGGGAGGGACACATTTGAATCCTCTGTAGATACTTGGCCAGCTTTGTTGGCTTTCCAAAAGTGTTTCGTTTTAATTTTTCTACCAGGCTCAGTCTGTCTTAGACTGCACACTTGGCTTACCATTTACAAGGGAACAGGAGAACAGTGGAGATAAAATGATATGCTTTTGAGATGAGATTGAGTAGTCTTGTTATTCAGATGGAAAAACTGGTCAGGAAAATCTGGTTGGTGGCCCAAAGTCACGGTTTGTTAAAAATTTTAAAAGCTGGGACTCAAATCCCAGAGCTCTTTCCACCTCCCCATGCTCTGGAGACTTAAGATTCTAGGTACTAATGCTTGACTTCAGTTAAAGGTTGGGTATTAGGCAAATGACAATTACACTGAGGAGGAAATACTAAAAGTTTCTATTTCTCTCATTTTGAAACTTCCTATTCTATAGCAAGACCTCAGAAATTTCACTCCCATTAGGCAGAATATAACCAGTGTGTCTCACGACTTAATGCTTTCTTGCTTAGGTCTCACCCTGTCCCAATAAATGAATCTGTCTCTTTATTTCAGAAATTTTGGGTGTACTAAATTGTGCTTTGTTCCAATTAGAGAAAAACTACCCCAAATGCTATGAAAACAAATCATGAACTTGAAGAAGTGTTATCAAGGCCTTTAGTTCAGGCTGGTAAACCAAAGAGTTGGGTAGCACACTTCAAAGACTGGGAAGTGCTTTTCTTGGGACCTGGATTAGGAAAGAATGGGGCTCTCCGGGGAGGGTTGAGAGGGGTCTCTGGACTCACTTACAAGGTCTGGCTTGATAGGCACTGGGTGCCTGTGAATATCTGTTATGTAATGCACACCCCAAGCAGTTGTAAAGTCATTCAGACAATAGTCAAACTTGGGAAGTTCCCAACTCATGAATATTGCAGATAGCCCATTTTCTTCACCTCCAGTTGAATCTGATACTTTTGAATAGGCTTCGAGGTGTCTGAGACTTTATCTGAGCCAGAGCCACGGAGCTGAAAGGAGACGTGAATGGATGAGGGAGTCATTCAAAAAATGCTTTCATTTGGTTTCAGAAACACTTTCTTTGTTTTGATGTGCTTAGAACATCATTTATTTGAAGTCTGGCTCCATGAGAGTTTTTATCTCCAAAGCAAGAAAAATATGGTAATCTTAAATAAATAAGCCACCACAACAAAATGTATTTAAAAAAAACTTTCCAACAGATTTTCACATTTTGAACATGGGCATTGCCCATATAAAAACCTACATGCGAGAATCGAAGCTATAGTCCCTCTTTTTCTTTGTTTTTTATGAAAATATTCACATCTATCCAACTAAATTAACATATATCATCACAAATGTGTCATTCTCAAATTTCCTGAAGAGCCTTATCACTCACTATTCTTTCTTTTGCTCATGACTGTCTTTTTGAAAACAAAACAACATTATTCACACCAATAAGTGTAACAGGCACAATGGGAGAAAGCGCTGGGAGCGACTTCTTTGTTCTTATCGGGGTGACCTCTCACTTCAGGTCTTTTCTTTCTTCGCCTCTTTGGAGTCGCATCTCTGAGAAGGAACTGTGGAACCCTATGTTTCATTAGTGTACCCCACACCCATCTGTCCTCTCATTTCCTTTGTGCTCCAGAAGAATTCAGCAACCCAAGCAAAACTCTAACTCCCGGCTTTATCCTGTGCTTGACAACAGTAGATCTTGTCAAAAGAGAAATGCTCAATTCTTCTGTCTTAATTCATAGGTGGCTTAAATGGCTAGGGGAAAAAAGCCTACACAGATGACTTCCCAATACTTCAATAAGAAATAAGACAAGCTACTTACAGTTCCATTTGAAGCCAGATGCCCCATGGAGAATTTGGCCCGACCTGAATGAATACTCATTTGTAAGATGGGAGGTGATTGTACGTGTTCCCATACCTGGTGTTGAGTTTGTTTGAAAAACACTTGGATATGCACAAATTAGGGGTATCTAGGAGGATGGGGAAACAGTTCAACCAACTGCAAATCCTAATTCAGGTTGAGAAAACAGGGTCCACTAAAAGATTCCTTTTATGTACAAATTTAGGATTCAGAGCCAACATGGAGAAAAGTATTTCAGAATTTTCTAATACCAGCGGGATAACAAGAGTATTGCTTTTAGATTCACCATTTAAAGCAACTCACTGCTAAAAACATCTTTTGATTTAAAAGGAAACTCCTAGGACCTTAGATACAGTTATTGGAACAGGAACAGTTTCGTTTTCTGATAGTTAAGATAGATTTCTTTGCATTATTTGAGTGACAAATACCATTTGCATAAGTTGCTAAATTCATATGGAATATAAAAATGCCATGAAATAGCTTGAGCTTTGCCAATTTTATAACATAAAATTTATAGATTCAATAAGTATAAAGGAAATTACTCATCTTTGCCTGCTACTTGCATTTTTTTTTACAAAATTTTCAGTAATTCATTTATTAAATCAATACATTGCTAAGTCCTAGAGGTTTTCAGGCCCAAACCACATCTTAACCCTGTTCATCATAGACACACTGGTGACCAAAATGCTATTTACCAACAACTACCAGAAGTTTATTTGTCCCAAATCACCAGGATAGAAACAGACTTTGGTGTAGCCTGGATTTTTACTCTTGTTTTAGTTGTAACAAACTTCATCACTTTCTCCAGCATCTTGGCAATATGTGCAGGCCTCTCATCATTGGCCTCGCTTATTCATTCGTTTCTCAGAGAAATTCAAGGCTGGGATGCTTGAATCCCATTTTGGCTGGGATGCTGTGGTCCCATTCCCATCTTTGCCATAATTTAGCTTATAAGTGTAGGCAAACTCCCAAAAGAGAGTGCAAGCAGATCATCTCTTAATTCTGCCAGCCACCATGAATCAACATGTACTACTCTTGCCTGAAACCACAGTTAGTTGGTGCCTGGATGCTTGGTAAGCCTCTGCTGACTTGAGAACTCTAAACCCCACCAGGCACCGACAGCCAGAATGACTGTAAAATTACTCTGCAAACATTAAATCCTCGTGGCTTGGAGATTAAAAGTATCTCCCTCAGTGTAGATATTTTCTAGTACAGTACAAACTGTTAAAATTGACTTGGCACTTGTTAAAGCACTGACATCCTTACATTTTCCACCTAAACCATTTAGGAAACCAACATGGGGATGTATGTTTGGTACACGGAACACTGTAGAGACTACACCCATGTCAGAGGCAAAGATGGAGCCTTGTCTTAAAAAAAAAAAAAAAAAAAGACTTTTGGTGTATATCTCCTTCTAAATAAGGCTTTGGGGAAAACAAGAAGGAAAAAAGCAACCTGCTCTGATTAAGCTTACAAAGAGGCTACAGTACTCTGCATTATCTTAAGAAAAACAAAAGCCCAAAGCACAGCCACAGCCTCTCCATCAAGTAGACAGACATTAAAGTACATTAGCACTATCATTTGTACGTCTGTAAATATCAATAAAGTATGTGATTTGGCTTCACTTTCACACAAAGAAGGGACTATCCCTTTCAGGAAATTTCACAGAGATACTCACCAACAAAAGTTCAGTAATTTAATCTTTGGATAGCTCAATAATGCTAAGTTCAAAATTGCAGGTTTTAAACTAATGTACCTGATAAGTGATGATGGCAGAACTAAAGCGATCCATTATTAGGTAATCTGATATTCCCAATCCTGGTGATCTGTAACAGAGAAGAGTCTCCCGAAAACAGCGGTGATGGGTTCACATCTACATTCACTGCTGAAGTCAAAAAGAGGCTTTCTTTGTGGACTTTATCTGCTTCCAAATGTCTGCCTCCACAAGAAGCGATTTCATGCTCCCAAGACAGGTATGCAGATGACTCCCCATATCTTTGCCTGATAAGTGCCATTTGGTTTGGATGCAGGAGGTACCATCCTGCAGGCTGGACTGTCACAGCTGTCTAACTTTCTTGTCTAACAGGACGTCGAGATCCTGAACCAGAGGAGCCTCTGCTTGTGCTACTTCTAGACGATGAAGGGTCCAAAGGTCGAGTAGGTGACATAGGGAGGGGCCCAGTCAGTTGGGGGTTTTCCTCTTTTCACGTGTCACCTTTCTTCTAACTTTTCTCCAGCGCAAGCTGCCTCTTGCAAGGTGTCACGATGCTAACATAGAGGATTCATGGAGCTTTCTTCTTCCAAGTTGAATCACACAGGAACACTTATCACTGCTAGTGGGTTGAAAATCTATCATTTTTTTCCCCGAGTGGAACGCAATAGTTCCAGAGCCGAAATAGACATGTCCACAAACCCTCATTACTCAGTTACACAGTAAGAGATAACGGGGAAAAGTCAAAACATATTCAAGGTGATTTGTTTGTCCCACCTCCCACTTAAGGCATCAAGAAGAGCAACTCTAGAAATACACTGCTTTGTATTGCACACTTTTATGTGCAATTCCAATTTGGAAGTAAATAATTTCCCTTTATAAATTGTATTTTTGAAGCTACTATCTGAACCTGAAGTGAAAGCACCTCAATGGAAACCAGAGGGCAGGACAGCGGGTGGCTGACATAACAGGGCTGCCAGTTCCTTTCTCCACGACTTTGACTGGTTTCTGCCTGGAAGCACTCATTTCCATTAGTGGGAGAATTAGCATATTTGAATTTGCATGTTGTACCTTGTAAGTCCAAGAGAACTAAGCTAATGAGTATCATCTTTGGCAAATATAGTCAGGATAAGAGTTCCAAGTCCCTGTGGGAATGTGTTACACATCTCTGCACTGCTGTGACAAAAATATCCGGGAAAGTCAAATCAGGTGAGAGGTTTATTTGGGCTCACAGTTTCAGAGATTTCAGTCTATGGCCTGCTGGCTCCAAGTGAGTAAAACATTATGATGGAAGGGTGTATCGGAGGAAAGCTGCTGACCTCATGGCAGCCAGGAAGCAGAGAGAGAAGAATTAGAAAGGAAAGGAGCAGGGACCACGTATAATCCTCACATTTATGCCCTGACTTACTCCCTTGAATTAGGCCACCACTCCCATTTCCATCCCAATAATGCATCACATCGTAATCCTGTCGCTGGATTGATCTACCAATGAATTTAGAACCAGTGTAATCCAGTTACCTTCCAAGAGCCCTTCCTTGAACATTTCTGAGATTTGGGAGAACCTGTTAGATCTAAAATTCAGCAAAGGGTGACTGCAGTCCACTCATTAGAAACTCATTAGTTTCTTTTTTCACCAACCTTCCAACCTGGGATAGTTCTCGAAAGATGTCATAAGATGGAAGAGAAGCCTCAAAATGAGGACACTTCTTTAAAAAACAGGCACTCTAATAAGGTTTTAAAAAGTCATTTATGATCCTATAATTTCTTGAATTCAGAAATTGTGTCTATGAAGCAGGAATTCTCCAAGACTGAACAAGTAATTCTGTCTTGTAATTTATATTGTTTTCTATTAAAATTTTATCTAACTCCAGAATAAAAGGAAGTAAGCAAGAATTGTCCAATTAGTCAATCTTATTAAACTAAACTATATCAAATTCTAAAACTATTCTGAATAAAATTCCCCTCATTTCAGGAATATGCAGCACTGCCAAGTTAATACTGAATCTACTCTTTAGCATCCCATGATCCTGTAGTTGTGCAAAATGTGTGAGATTGGACTGAACACATGTTGAAGTTACTAGGCTCTACCTGGAGGAACTGGCCTTTTAAATGAGTTGGAGATTTCAGCTTATTATTGTCAACTGTTTTGTGCCATAAAAATAGAGCAGACACTGAAAAAAAATCAATTTAAGTTCCGGACATGGGATAGTGTGGAGGCTGGGAGCAAAACTGGACACCAGTGGGTAGCATAGGTCTTCCAGAATGTTTGTCCAACCGAATAGCAGGATAGAGACCAGGCTTTGAAAACCACTGCTGGAGAATCACATGAAGTTTGGTTGTTGACTGTTTGGTACCCCAGTTAACTTGACTATGTTGATGTAATCTCAAATAGTTCTGTCCATAAACATCTTATTATTGCCCTCAGAAATATGGATTGGCCTGACTGATCAGAATAATCAAATACTTACCAATTTTTCATTTTATTTTGTACCACCTTGGTAAGGAGTCATAAAATTTTTACACTATGACTACAAAGAGCATTTAAGCATTCCAATATGTCCATGCAGTAGCTAAGCCAGTTGGTCTCAGATTCATATAAAGCTATATCCTTTCCAGCTATATGACCTTTACCAAGTTGTTTAGTAGCTCAGTTTTAAGGTCTATAAAATGGGGCTAATAATACAAATCTCCAAGGGATTATAATGTTGCTTACAAACATAAAGTCACTATTTTATGCACCTAGAACAGTTGGAACATAATAATGTTAATAAATAATGTTATCTACTTGTTTCAAAACAGCCAATCCAATGTAATTCTAATAACTCTAAAGAACTGTAGATAACTCAGAGAAAGTCTTATTTTCTGTAAAGATGAAACCCCTCAATATGTATTATTACACTATTTCATAAAATGTTAACTAATCAGACTAAGAAGATTAACTCAATTTTACCCATTACCATTGCCAAGGTTTTCAACAACTGTTTACTTCATATGAATAATATACTTCTCCAAATAATCTTTCCTTACTGAGCTAGAATTTCACACAGCTGCCTTCATCATTTACATCAGTTTGTCATTGTAGTCATAGATGGTGATGAAAAACATATCCAGTAAGCTTGTGGCTGTATATATCATTTACATTATAAACTTGTGGTGTCTTCCTCATCACACACACAAAAAAATACATCACACACACAAATACTAGTAAATAAGTGATGTAGTTAGTTAATTAAGGCTCAGTGAATTAACAATGCAGTAAGATTAATGAAGCTTTGGAGAACGAAAGGCACAGTTCCAGTAGAATATATAAGTCGTGCACAGAACAAACGGTTACACTGATCACGCAGGAAGTGGTGTCCTGGTGTACCTCTTCCTCCAAATCCTTGATTTGATATGCTTCAAAGACTAAACCTAACCAACTTTCTGAAGTATTTCCCCATGCTCAGTTTCAGACCCCACTTATCATAGTTGGGATTATTTGGTCTTCATTATACACAATGCAAAAGTCAAGGCAACAAGCCCTAGCTCCTTATCTGTACTCTGGAGGCTGCCAAACACAAAGCCTGTCTAAAAAAAAGTCTCAGCAGTTGTCCTCCTGAAGCCTGGGTCTATCTGAGTCTTTGTTGCAAGGGCAGATCTGTGTACTGAAAAAGATATAACAACCCCCCAGGCTTTCACCCCAAAGATGTTAGTTACAACCCCTCCCCAAGTTGAGATAACCAAAATTGTTTCTGGACATTGCCAAATACCCCCTAGGGGGCAAAATTGACTGCCTCTCCCTTGATTGAGAGCCATGGACCTAAAAGCCAGTCCTGGATTCAAATTCCAACAGAACATTTTCATCCTGTTGTTCCCTCTGACATTAATCAGAGCAGAAATAATCCATAACTCCTCTGGGAGATTGGCCCTTGCTTTCCTCCTACCAATTCTCTTGATTAGGCAAGCAAAGTAGAGAGATTTCTTCATTCCAACAGAAACTTATGGAATACACAGATTATGTCAGATATAAACATATTCATAAAGGAGATTTTAGAGCTAATTGCTCAGGCTACACACACACACACACACACACACACACACACACAAAACTTCAATATTTTCTGATGACAGATTTCTGAACAATTTCATTTCTATGAAGGACTTCCTTAAATAGATGTCCAGAGCGTGTCTCTGCTCATTTCTTGAATTCCTTGATTCACTGGAACTCAATAAGAAAAATCTTACCAAAAACTTAGATGTGAAACATTTTATAAAATGCTTTTTATGTTGGAGCTAATGAGATTTTAAAAAAAAGAACCTCTGCATGGGTAGGTAGCATATGTAAAGTGACTCAGTTTCTCTATTCTGATTATAAATTTTCGTTATAATCTGGTGACCTAAGAAACAGAATTGGCTGTGCATACCTTAAAAACTTTGTTGTGTGTTTATTTGTGTGTGTATTTGAAAACAAAATTCTTGATATGGGATTTTTATGATTTTCCTCATCACTCTACTCAGTATCATACACAAAGTTTAAGAAATGTATATTTATGCCTGACACAGGCACCACATAGGATATTAAAGAAATGTGAGAGGGGCTGCTATCCTTGAGGTCTTGCTCACAGTTCTCATAGGCAGATGTAACACTGATACCTACAAAAGAACCAGAATATGCCTAAACTCTAATGATGTGAGCTCAGGGTCTGATGCAGAGATCAAGGTGTTTAAAGAAAGGGGCTTCACAAAGGCTGGCATCCTCAGAGAAGTCTCCATGAAGGGTGGTAACCTGAATGCAGGACATGGGTTATGCTGCCCTCTGCAGAAAGCCCCAACTCAGAGGTAGAGAGGTGGCAGGGCAGCTGGACACACTTCAACTTATTTATGGTCCTAACCAAGGGTATTTATAAATAAGAAAATGCTTTCAGAATGCTAAAGGTATTAAAATATTGCCATGTTGTGATTAATTATCATTTCTGTGTAATAATAAAATCAAAAGAGAACCTAGAGACTAATAATATTGCCTAGAGAATCTAGAGGCTAAATCTAGCCTAGAGACTGAAAATATTTCTGAAATCAGTCTGCAGGAAAAGGGTATTTCCTAACCTGTGGTAGATACATGTCTTCCTGTCCCTTTGGTAGCTTACGTGTCTTCTTAGCCATTCTGTTGGTGGTTGGATCCGGATTTGCTCTGCATCCATCCAACATCAACCAAGTACCTACCAGGTACCAGGCACATGACTATTCTAGGAATTGGAAAGGTGCAGGGACATTACAACAGGCAAAGCCTCTGCTCTCACGGATATTCCTTTTCTACTATGGATGAACTGATGATCAGTGAAGAATTGGAAAGCAATTCTAGAAAATATTGCTCCAATGGGAAAAACTAAGTAAGGCACTGCAGCAGGAGTCTGCCATGGTGGCAGACTGTCCCTTGTGAACTGCTGTGTCAGAGATGCATCACAGTGGCAAGGTGGAAAGGCCACTCTGAGGCGGCAACCCTGAAGCTGAGGCCTGAATGGCCATAGTGAGTTCTCACCGGCTTCCAGATTCTGTAACTGCTGAAACTCCCTTTCCTTGTTTGTAAAATATCTCGGTCATCCATACCATCCTCGTACCCTAAACCCCTACGGTTCTACTTCTCTATGACTACAAATATAGTTATGTCTCTCTATTGACAGAACATGAGCATTGTTCATCATGGTCTCCAACACCCACCCTGTGAGTATAGACAAGAAACAAACCAGCAACAGAAACATTTGTAATTCTTCACTTTTGCACACATCATACTGTTTGGCAAGACTTACAAAAATCACATAAATGTGGATTCCACAATTAACCTCCAATACTTTGACAAGACTTTCAGGAAGCATGCTGGAAGTTTACCCAAGCACAAGGCCAAATGCCTCACAATTTTCAAAACACTACTAAAAAGCAGCCCACACTTGCTCTGAATTATTGCGGTCTTTCAAAATCTATACCAAGTAATATGCAAGGAGACAAAGCTATTTTACCAAGCAGACAGATATTCCAAATTGCTGGTTCTTAACAAGCATGGTAATACATCAGTCAAAAGCAATAAATTTAAACTTAATGAAATCTCAATTTGCCTACAGTGCATTTCACTTTGACATTTTCTATATTGCCACAGTGCTTTGATAAAGTTTTTTAAAATGCAAAGGAAGTGTCTGTAAGGCTAAAGACCAGACTTGGTGCTATTGTGGGCAAGGCGGCATTACAGTACTTAAGTTCATCACTCCATGCCCTGTGGCAGGCACAGCCCTGGTGCTAACACAGGTTCAGTTTTCATTATCATCATATGATTATGCATTTTACTGCATTTAACTGATAATACAACTACCAGCTCACCTTAAAAGAATTAGCTTGGAGGTTTCATTGCTTTCCAAATGGAATTCATTTGACAAACAAATGACAATTAGCCTGGTCTCCCTGTTCTGCATCAGGATGCTTTTTGATTGAACCTAGACCAATTTACAATTTTTAAATGAGTTTAGACATTTACATTTAAAATGTCTAGAGGAAATTACCCCTGGGACATCCAACAGCCAAAATGCTTTTTGAAGTTGATTATTATTTGATCTAGTACCCTCTACCTGTACATTTTGTTCCAACTTCAAAGTTTGGGAATGTAAATGCCACCTCACCTCAAAGCACAGGGTGAAACTTAAAAGCGGTTTTGCTCATTATGTTATGCATATTTTAATATTCGTTTAATATGGTTAGTTAGCTTTAATGACACCAGTGTGACAGTGTCATAGTTTTGGAATCTGAAAGCATTGATTGAAGTTTTGGGCCACTGCCTCTATTTTTCTGCATGTACACACACACACCATGTCCTTTGAAGGACAGATCGGCCCCTGGCCGCATGTATTTCAGTGACAGCTAAACAGGACAACTTTCAGATAAAGTGTTCACCTGTCCCAGAGAGGACAGCACAAATCACAATATCAAGGGCTACAGAGACACCTGTCATGTCATGGTGCAGTGCATTTTGTAAGAGCAGGTGCTTCTCTCCTGGGTGCTGAGGAAGCTGCGGATAGTTTCATTATAAACAGGTAGTGCTGATAACCCAGCCATAGAAACTAGTATCGCTCTGAAATCAGGCCTACCGATTACTAGCCAATAACTTATTTTATTTATATAGTATTGTAATTATCGCTATGTTATGGTCAAAATGAGAAAATAATAGCCTTCTGCCAGACCACATTTCTCAACTGCAAAAATACAATGCAGAGAGAGGAAGGCCAGAAACTACACCACGTCCCTCTTCTGAAGTCCTGAAAAATCAGTGTTATTCATAGCACAGGCCAGGGGACACTGGGGAAGAAGAGGAAGTGTCAGGGTGGTGCAGTGGGCCAGTCTGTAACTGCATGGAGTTCTTGATCATGGCTTTCATGGACCAGCCTCGAGAGCACATCAGAATATTCTGAATTTCTAGTTTTGTCTCATGCTCTGGGACACACACCCCATGTTTTCAAAATAGCTTTGAGTTCAAAAGAGTTCCTTAGTGCTAAGACTACATAACCCCAGAGGGGGTCCTCTAAGCCACAGGAAAGAATCTTGGCGCTTTAAGAAATTATTTTGTCTTCTGCTAAGGTTTCTTAGAAACGCAATTTTCTCTATCAATATGTAGTGGTCCACCAATTTATTCTGCTTCTCCATCTTCAAGCAGTGTTAATGGTTTTGAAGACAGCTTTCTGTGAAAATAGTAGATGCTAAATTCGGCGGTCTGAACTCTCATTAATCTTTGCCAGATTATCGGAGGCAAAGACAACGGAGAATGATAAATGTAAAGATGCAAACGCGGGCATCGGTGTGAACATGGGGCTGTAAAGGGGCTCCCCACTGCTTCCTGGGAGGGTCTCAACAACATGTCATGTGAACATGGTGATAAAACAAAACGAAACAATTACCTAAGGGCTGGGAGTTTAGCTTAGTGGTGCCTCCGCCTGCCTTGTGAGCAGAAGGACCTGAGTTCGATCCCTGGTACCAAAAAAAAAAGTACTTAAATGTTTCATCTAGGATAATTTCAGTTTTTTGCTGCAAAAAAGTCGATTTCACGTCAGCTCCCTTCCCTCATCCACTCTGCCCCCTCCCCACCCCCACTCTGTTTCCTTAATGAAAATGGAATTCGGGTCCCTGCCAAAGCATTGTTGGAGTAAACTCTGCTTTGGTTCCAAATTTAACACACGAACACCAAATTTTCTCCCACACACAATGTCCAAACTATGCTAGCGACATGCCAAATCTTTCTGTAGGGGGCTTTTCATCCTCTATTTTTCTTCTGCTACAAATAAAATTTTTTATTCTTGTCCTGGCAACGACCATTTCATACAGCATCCGCAGGCTTTGAAGTCATCAGAGTCGCCTGTGAGCCCAAGCAGCACAATGGAAATCCGGGAGATTTTTGTTACTTCGTCTGCCCTCTGCTGGATGGAGCGACAGTTGCAGCTAAGGCAGCCCAGAGAGAGCTAGAGGCGGCACCTTAAGGGGTGGGACGTGAAGGGGGCGGGAAGGGGGCGGGGGTCCTCTAAGCCACTGGAAAGAACCTTGGTGCTTTAAGAAATTATTTTGTTTTCTGCTAAGGTTTCTTAGAAATGCAATTTTGTCTACCTATATGTAGTGGTCCACCAGTTTATTCTGCTTCTCCATCTTCAAGCACATATATTTAACATGGGAGATAATTTGTCAGGTGAACCATGAAGAAGTCTAACATTTCTCTCTCTGATACTCATGTACAGTATGGAACTCTGCTCTCGGTCATATCATGAAAGTTAAGGCCTTAAAATCAGACTGCCTGGATGCAAATCCTACTCAGACACTTAGAAACTGGGCAACCTTGAATAAGTTAAGTAACGTCTCCAAGTGTGTTTCATTCTCTGTAACAACAAGCAACAAGTTGCAATCCTGCTTGCCTCCCGCGGCTTATAAGGACTTAGCCTATCCATACGCATCATTTCGATTGGTGGTCGGCACATGGGAAACATCTCCCAAGCTTGGGGGAGGATCATAAGAATCGCGCAGAGTAAGAATCTTAAGTTAAATGCTTGCAGTGCAATGGAAAGGAGTTCTGATTTTCAGATTTTTGTTCTAAGGCTTGTTAACATTTACTTAAAAGGGATGAGTATTAGAGCTTCTACAGGGAGAAAGGACACACCTTCAAGAAAGTAAATCGAACGTTCAGTGAAACCTTACTTGGAAAAGTATCATCTTTACCTCTTCTGGCAGCAAGATTTTGAAGTATGCACTTGACGGTACTGTTGATGTGATAATAGTTCAGCAAAGGGGCTAGGGTTTTGTGGGACTTGGTAGTCTCTGCAGCGCTCTTGTAAAGGAAAGTTAATATTGAAAGGCTTGTACGTGTGAAGCGCACGGTAGGGGGCAGACTATCTCTCTACTTATGCAGGAAACATGTAATGTGCACATCCTCCCGTGTGCCTGTAGACCCTGGACTAGGTAGAGAGATGCAGGCATTAATAGGGCAGACATGGTCCCTGCAATGTGGACTTTGCAGACTAATGGGCAACACAGAAAGTAAATGAGTAAATAAAAGTAAAGAATGATCTAAAAGCAGAAAAGCCACAATCAGTGGAGTACAAACATCTCACCTGGAGGGTCCCACCTTCTAGTCTCACAACTGTGGAGAGGTTGCTATCCTGGAAAATATCACGCTATTCTAATGAGTAATAGAAGATATACAGGGTCCTCATTATCCAGGGGGAGGTGACTTCAAACTTTCCTATAAAAAGCAACAACCGAGAAGGACATGTTTGCCCCACACACACACACTCACACTCACACTCACATACAGGATTTGTCACACCAGTTCAGAAATGCACCAGAGCAAAACATTACATTCTTATGCTCAAGGTTTCATTTCTATGAAATCGAATTATAGTTTCAGCGCTCAGTGAAGCTCCACACCACTGCAGTAACAGAATATTCTTGAAGGGTTCTCAGAACTAAAGTGGGCTGGAAGGCAAGAGCAGGTGCTAACTCAAACACTCTTAAGGGTTCTGAAGAGTGACTGAGGATATTGCAGATCTTACAGAAGATATTGTTCCCTGCTAAAAAGTGGAGCATCTGTGGGTGTAAGATAGAGATGTACACAGTGTACACTGTATATAATGAATCTTCCCTTTTATCAAATTTTCCAAATAGCTGACGTGATATGAGTGAAATAATTGCATAGGGTTCATCAGGCTAAGATAAACCACATCTGTGTGAAACTTCTAGTTAAAATTTTATAAGAATCTATGGGATATTGGATTATGTTTTTCTTTAATGAATTTCTATGGAAGGAAACAACTCGAAGTTGATGTTCTTGGGTCACAAAACAAGCCCGTGATGATGACCTTGTTTTCACCAGTGTGTGTGAAACCCCTACTTTTAATAATCTAACTTCTGTAGTTGCTGATTTTTCTGTCCTTTAATCTCCTTTCTCAAAAACTAATCATTTTCAGGTCAAAATTGTAAACACACATTCAAGTGAAAGTGAGATACATGTGAGAGTATTACTACTAAGCATCTAAATTATTGAATTAAGTGATCCAAATTATTTTCTAGTGGTCTGCATATATACACATATGTGTATGGGAAAAAATATATATATATATATCAGACAAATAGCTAAATAAAAAGTGGTTGACCCAATAATTGGGTTACAGAAACAAAGATGAGAAACTTGGTTCAAACTGAAAACAAATGCATTTCACAACCTTATTCTTTCAGAAAATTTTCTGAGCTCATACTTAGGCAAACTTGTTAACCTTCTGCTACTGACCAAAACCCTAGGATATATGGGTTACTTGACAGCTTTAATTTAACATAATTTAATGAGGAGAAAAATGCAAGTTGTTATTAAGTTAACACATTGCCCACTTTGATAAATGTTCTGTTAAATTTCCCCCAGAAGAGGCTTTAATTGGATCCAGAAGGAGATATTTATTTTTGTATAAAACATATTAAATATACATATGTATTGTGTGTGCACACACACGTGTATATTTGCATATAATACATATTCATATTCCTAGAGTACATTCATGAACACATACACATTTTCCCCTAGAAAACAAATTACCCATGTACCAAATGGACCCACGGAAAGTGGTTTAAGACTGTTATCATTTTGGCAAACAGTAAAATAAGCAAATTCCACTTAAAGAAGAAAGAAACTTCCCTTCTTCACCTTTAAAAGTCACAGGTTGAACAATCTTAGAGTCCAAAATCTCACAGGTAAGGCCAATTACCAGGGTAACTTGACATTTGCAGGAAAATATTAAACCTCATTTGAAATGTATTAATATTTGAATTACATTGAATGCTCTTTAATGATTCATTGTTGTTAGTTTGCTGATTGGAGCTTCCCCTGGAAGGGGCTAGGTTTCTTCATTCCCACGCATAAATTTCATTTAGTGATGTCGCAGCTGAGATTAGTAAAGCTACGATTTGGTGAGACTAATTCTTAAACATAAAGAGCCATTCCGTTCACCTGGGAAGCTCCCCAGCAAAAGTCACTATTCATAGGTCTAGAACCATCTCCTTCCCAGTGTGGCTGCAGGTCCTGTCTCAAGGTGGCGTGTAAGTGAGACTTGGCATCTCTCACTTGACAAGTGCTTTTCCATGTGAAATACATGAACTCCTTTGCCCCCTAGAATAAGTTGTTTCAGATCATTGTCTCTTCCGTGGTACAGGAAGAGAAGCTAATCTATAAAACAATGAGACTTCACTCTGGATGCCAAAATCTGCAACTACATTGTACAGAGGGGCTTCATGAATAATTCCTGGGGTTTGATCTGACATTAATCTGGATAGTTAATACAGAGCTGGGGCATTGCCAGAATAAAGCTGACTGGTTTCTTTATAACAGGGCACTCTCAAGGTGCGGATTCAGCCTCTGTGAGTTATACTCTTGATCCACACTGAGCACTGAGCTATCATCTCTAGCTCTTGTGTTTCCTCCACAGATCTGGGTGCCTAGGCATTGGCAAAAAGGTACCATTTAGAAAGAAGTCACTCCAACTAAGCAAGACAACTCCAAGAACTTAACTGTGGTTTGCATGTTGGTCACTTTCAAATGGCTTTGCTGTAAGGAAATCCCCTGGAATGCCATAACTGTAGATTTGTCACTATTTCTGGCCAGGCTGTGAACCAATCACCAGTGTGCTCTCAACACTGGTTTCTTTTTTTTTTTTCCAGCTTTAATTGAGTTTATTGGTACATTTTAGGGATACAGTACAGTTACATTCATTGTTGGGATCTTGTACCTCTACATGACAAGTCTTGGTTCTCATGTTTTCCCATTGTCCCTGCCCTCCCTTCACCCCCTCCTCCCCTCCCCATCTACAACCACTTTATTTCCATCTTTTCATTATCTCACATTTTTTTCTTTTCCCTTTTTACGCTTCCCCTACCCATCCCACCTTCCCTACACCTTTAGCTCCTTTCTTTCCATTTCTCAATGTCAGTAATCTTATTAGGATCTTCTGTATAATTGCAGATTGTTCACACCAGAGAAACTATTTGGTATTTACACATGTGTGCCTTATTTATTTCACTTAGGAGTATATCTTCAATATGTATCCATTTTCCTATGAATGAATCTGTTTTCTCATTCTTTATGGCTGAATAATATTCCATTTTATAGAAAAACCACAGAAACTGGATAAACACTGGTTTATTAATAACAGCAAGAGGAAGGTGGATAATTTCTGAAAATCTCCTTTAGAAATTACTGATAGGACAATTTTGATACCTCCTCTTAAACCAGAAGTATGATGATAAATGGTCTTTGTTTTTAGTTAAACCATTCCATTGATTCAATTGCATATTTGTAGAGTGTAGCTGTCTCATATTCAGAGTTATGATAGAAACAGAAATTCTTAAGACTAAAGACCAATCGACAGACAGCAACATATTTTTGTCATTGAGATCTTCCCATCCAGTTAGAGAAACCAGAGTAGAACCGAGAATGTTCAAAGTTAAGGAGACGTAGGTGGGATGGAATCCTGGAAGGAGGCATCTCACAGAGCATAGAGTTTGGGTTGAGTTTTGAAGAATGGTAAGAGTTTAGGTCGGTGAAGAGGACTCATTTGTATTGCTTTTTATTGTTAAAAAATTATACCAATAACCAAGCAAAAACAGTAGACACAACACTAGTTTTCCTGCATAACTCTGAAAATTAACCATGGTGTGAAATTATTCACAGCAGGTATGGTACAGGTACCAACCAATCAGAGTGAGCCTAAGTTTCATCAGTGATCAACACAGCCATAACTGTGCAGAATAGTGGTACATCAGCATGGAAATGTCCTTGGTCTGTTAGTTCTCCTGTCAGTGTCCTCCTCTGGAATATCAGTGCACTTGCAACAGGTGAAATAATTCATGCCCGAGTGTGACTGTTTCTCTCTTTTTGTTCAGTGGATAAATGCTTCTAAAACTGTACACAATCATCTCAGAATGACCTCACCAGAGCTGAGAACACATATGAGGAAGCTGGAGTAGACAGATGGTGGCAGCCTCTCCCAGTCCCGATTAGAGATGTGAACAATTTTCTATGAACAGTGGAGAGCCTGTGGCAATAGACGAACCAGGACAGAGCAACAAATATCAGATCATCATCATCATTCCCATAGTCTTACTTTCATGACCTTGATGAACTGTTCGTCGGCTCTGGGCGTTAGAACTTGGTGCTTTCTGTGCATTACCTCATCCAGCCTTCCTAACAACCCCATGAAGCACATCCTGTCATTATCTCCTCTTTACAAATAGGCAAAATGAATTTTAAAGATCCCCAGTAACCTGCATATGGTCACATAATTACTAACCACTACCCTGAAAGCACACACGTACATGCCTTGGTCAGATGGTTTTCCCAGCAAAAATTACATAACACTCTAACAAGGAAAATTACCCATAATTTCAGCATTGTGCCACTCATAATTTCTTCATACTTTTTGGGGTCTGTTACCTATAGTTTATATAGATGTATCATAGCTATTAAACAATTTTGTGACATGCTTTTTTATTTACTTAATGTCATCAAGTAAAACTTTTCTTTATTGTTTCTTTATTGTTGTATAATATTTATAATTATAATGTATAGTGGTTGTTGCCTAGTTTCTTTTCTTCCTTGATTTATTTTTTTGGCTACTACAAGTGATACTTCAGTAAAAATGTCCCTCCACATATCATATTTTACTTTCACATTGATTCCCAAGGGTGACTGCATTGTGTCAGAATGTGCAGACCTTCCTAGGACCTGAATGATGTTTCCAAAAGGTTATACTGTCTTCTACTAATCCCAACAATCAGTATTTACCAATTACACTGAAATCTCATGATCAGCAGTTGGTAGGTCTTATAGGTAGTAGGTAGTTTAATTTTACTTACTACACATAAGTGGTGCTTTGCATTTGTATTTTAATAGTAGTAATTTAAGCACTTTAAAACAAATTATATTTATTTCTTCATACTTGTCTGAGAAGTTCTTGGGCCTATTTATTAAAATCTTAATATTATCCTTAATAAGTTGATGAGGACTTTTATGTACTATAAAGAATACTATAGTTTTGTCATTTACATATATATATTTTCTGTTTTATTTTCATATTCCCTGTCTTCTCTGTAGAGTTATAGTATTTTAAAGTGTGTAATACATTTCTTCATAATTCCTTCATGTGCTTCAGTATTTACAAAGTGTATATTCTTCCAATTATTTTATTTTTGACTAGTTTTTATTAATTTAATCTTTTTAGCTTAATGTTTTTCTCATATGGAGATTATTTTTGACAGATAGGAAAGAAGGAATAATTTTCTTCGCTGTCAGCATTTCCTAAATATTTCTTCATTTCCATATTGCTTATGATGCCTTGTTCCATATTACATTTTTCTGTTTAATTTGTGGGCTTCTTTTTTATTCCATTCACCTATTTTATCTGTTAGCATTCTAGTCTTGTCTTTTTAACTGCTGTTGTTTTATAATGTGGTTTTATATTTGATAGGACTGGCTGGGTTTTTTTTTAAAGAACATTTTTGAGAGTCACATTCATTTATTTTTGCAAATGAAGCAATGGACTATTCTTATGTTTTCCAAAATAAACCTCTGAAATTTCTAGTGAGGGTGTTTTAATTTATATGTGGTCTTCAAACAAGTCAACAGTATTTTATACCTCGTCTATTCTAACTTTCTCTATTTCCCAGTAATGATTTCTTCACATAAAGCCTATATTTTTTATTATTCTACTTTTTAGGTTTTAATACAGATGCTCCTCAACTCACAATGAGGATATGGCCCAATAAACCCATTGTGAGTTGAAAATATCTTGAGTGAAATGCCTAACACCTAACCTACCACACACCCCAGATCTGCCCCACAGCACACTGCCCAGTGGCCCTTTTTGCCCCCTTGTGATCTCAGGACTAACTGGGAGCTGTGGCTTGAGGGAAAGAGAGAGAGAGAGTTTTGAGAGAGAGAGAGAGAGAGAGAGAGAGAGAGAGAGAGAGAGAGAGAGAGAGAGGAAGGGAGCATCCTACCATAATCCTACCATATGTGGCTAGTCCAGGAAAAGGTGAAAATTCAAATTCGAAGTCTGATTTCCATTGAATGAACTTTTGTATGATTATGAAGTTAAAAGCTGCTAAGTCAAACTGCCATAAATCAGAGACTACTGTCACTGATTTTTATTGTTTGCCTTCTAATAGAAGCAATTATTGAGCCTTTACATTTGTTGTTTTGATTAATTAGCTGGTTAATTCATGCAGTCATTTGAAATATGTTCCTTTGGAGTCCTGCTATGTGCAGACAACACTCTAAGTGCTTACCGTAGTCGCAATTGTCCATAACAGCACAGTAATCACTGCTGTGCTTGACTTATCTTTTATTATCATAGTATGTGGCTCCTAAGAAATCCATAAATGAGGTCATTGATTCTAAAAGTCATGAATGTAATCCAACCTCAGTGAGCATCAGTCTCCAATTTGTGAATGAAACAATCACTAACTTATCAAAAGCAGGCAAGCTCCCTTCCCTACTTTGTGTCTGTCTGCCACATATACATGTCACCCTATGATTGGAGTTTCATTTTTCTTCTTTGGTCTATAGGCTAAGGTATTATCCCTGTGAATGAGAACAGTTATCATGGTACATTTTTGGATAATCATTCTTAATGCTGTATTTGACTATATTACTCAATAAGATCCTTGAGCTATTTTTGCAGGGCAAAGCCTGTTACCATTTTGGGATTCACTCTTCATCCTTCGCCCATTAATTTCTTCATTTACTTAGCATAAAATTTTGAAATCTTCCCACTTTTTCCTTTATTTTTCTTGACTTAATTTTTAAAAATTTTTAATAGTAGCTCCAACTAGTTAGATTGATCAGCAGCAACTCTTTCCTTCGTATGAATTATCGATTTACTTTCCACCAGTTATTGATTCCCAGTTGCAGCACCCACCAGCATTTTTTGATTTAAAAAAAAAAGTTTCATGGATTATAAATGTTCTGACATAGCTATTCTGAAAATGCCTTTGAGTTTCAATCCTGGTCCATCACATCTACTCCTATGGCATTATTTCTTCATACTGAAGTCACTCCAATCTGTATTTCCAGTCTCAACCCACTGATTCTGCCATCCCTGGCATGTTCCCCAAGTTTCCTCAAACCCAGTCCTTCTTCTTAAATCCGCAGTTCAGTTGTCCCAGCAGAAACAGCCGTACCCCTTTAACCTCACACCCCTGCAGTCCTTATCTGCTTCCACTTGTGTAATAAATATCTAATACATTTGCTTTTTCCTACCCCCATTGCCAATACTCTTGTTCAAGTTACCACCATTTCTTGTCTGAACAACTACACCAACATCTTTACTCATCCCTCTTCACGAGTCTTTACTTGTCTTTGATTCTTTCTCCCCTCATTACAAAATGCAAAACTATTTACCACTGTCCTTGCTGAAACATTTCAGCAGTGCCCAGTGCCTTGGGGATAAAGTAAAATATTGCCTGCCACATACTAATCCAGCTTTTCTTCACAACATCCTTCTCCACCCTCCTGTTCTGCCTCAGTTCCCTGGCTAATTCCCTCCCGTACTTCGGGTCTCTGCATAGCTACAGCTTCTATCTACCTGGAAGCCTTCCCTGTTTCCTTAGAGCCCTGAGTTCAATATCTGGACTTAGCTACCCTTGTATGAAAAGCATTCTATACTCACATTCTTTTCTCCTTGAAATGTTATTCTATGGTTTCTAACCTTGATCATGTAAGTGGGGAAAGGGTAAAAAGCCTCTCCAATATGTTCTCCCTTGTAAGTATCCTTAATTTTTTGCTTGTAAACTAGCAGTATCTTTTTTCTCCTCACAAGTCTGTGTTTTCATGTTGATCTCCATGCATAACACATTGACCCTATGGGCCTTCTCGATTTCCAGTCTCATGTACATACACATTCTCTTCAGGAATTCCTACTATTCACTTTGGATCTACCTTTGATCTACCCCCTCCCAAATTCTATGAATATTTTTGCTATATATTTAGCATATGTAATTTAAGTTTATTTTATATGTATTTTACAGACCTAATTTTAGTATCTTAATTCTGATTTTTATTACTTCCAGTGATCAGGTAATGCTGTTTTCTTTTTATTGTTTTTTCTCTTCCTTTCCTTCCTCTCTTCCTTCTTTTTCTCTCTTTTTTCTTTCTCTTCCTTTCATCTTCCTTCATTCTCTTTTTTCTTTCCCCTTTCTTTTTCTTCCTCCTTTTCTTCCTTCCCATATCAGAAAGTATTTTTTAATAATTGTGCATCTTCAGTTATGTCTTTGAATATAAATTCCAGCCATGCGTAGAAATATTCTGGGTCCTTTGATGGATTTTCATTTCAGATGTTGTCTTTTCATTAGGTCTCACACCTTATTTTCAAAAGTACTTTCAATGCTATATATCCCTGCGCCATGAAAATTTCCCTTCTAATCACTGCTAAAAGTTCTGAAAGTAGCCTATATTCCACATAATGTAAAATGTTTTCTGGAAAATTTAAAAGGAGGAAGTCCTTATTATTCCTGTGGGAATCATGATTTCAATTGCCTCCCTCTATAGGAGACTTTTTAGAGGGACTGTTAGGAGTTAACACACAAGGTGCCTGGAGTAGACCGATTCACGGAGTGGCTTGGGAGGCTTTGCAGTAGACTGTAGAAAACCGGGCTTATGATAGGATAGCGGTGAGAATGAGACGTTCACGGGAAAAGCCTGGTCATGAGCTGTGTAGTCACTGGCTTCATTCAAGCCAGATGTTCTGCAGCATGAACTACATCAATGGATTATTTTGTCATTTAACTCATTTGACATTGTACAAATTCAAAATGCTAACAGCTATCACTTTTCGTGGGTAATATAATGACCATCAGTATTGTTTCCAAGCAATCTGAACATAAGGAGAGCACATTTCCCTAAAGGAAATTGTAAGGGCTGCCTTTTCATCTGCTTTCTCTGTCATCGAGGCAGCCCAGCTCAGCACGACAATCTGACCAGGCCTTGAGCGGCAGGAATGTGAGGCTGCCACGTTTTCCAGCCTGTCGGATCTGCTGTGAGCCCAGTGCTCACTCTTCATCCCTATGTAATTGTTAAAAAGTAAACTAGAGCAATAGAGTTAATTCCTCCCCTCACATTGCCCAGACATTACCAACATCATTACTGCAGTATTGGGTCTCTTGAGATGTGTTCTGGAACTATCTTGCAGAGAGGACTTAAAGGCCTGCCTGCACTGAAGAGCGATGAAAATGTAAATTTCAATAATCTTACAAGTGAAGTAGATGTATTTCACCAGGGCCAGACTAATTGAACAGCTACGTTTCCATTGCTGTGTGCTCTTAAGTAAAAACAGACCCACGGACCAGTCAAGGAGGCAGAAGTGAATCTCTAAGTGCATACAGTATGCAGAGGCCCTGGCCAGTGAAAAGACTGGAGCAGGGACTCTGAGAGGTATCTGATACAGCACAGGAGACAAGGTTTTACGTACTGCATGTATCAATATAAATATTGTGTTATTTTGGAATACTTACAGCAATACATCAGGTCTGTTTTGGGGTCATTGGCAGGAAATGGCTCAAGGTATTCAACTTTAGATGGAGTTGGGAATCATGCTTACACCATTCTTGCCTCACTCTACCAATTCAACAAGTGACCATAAATTCCAAAGCTGTGACCTCTAATTGTTGCTCAGCAACTTTGCTCCTGCCATAATCCTTAAAAAGCCACATAATCCTGTCACTTCCTCCCTTTTTTAAAAGCCTTGCTTTAAAAAGCACATCAAAGTCTCACCCTATAAATGTCTTTGCAGACCTTGGTTGTGCTGTAGATGCTGAGGCAGGCAGGCATGAAGGGCCCTGTGGCTGCCCTTTGGGGATTTCCAGAGTAGGTGCCAAAATGGCTCCATGAATCAATAAGGCAGGTCATAGATCCATGGGAAATTGTACAAAACCCAGCCAATGGGGAAGTCAGGTTTTGAACAAGAGACAGAAAGAATAACACTGCTAGAGGAGCACATTCGGACCCTTGGTAATTGCAAAGGGTTCCTTCCTTTTCTGGTCCCATGATGCATGCTCATTTGCCTATTAGCACTGACAGTTCTGTGATATAATCTTTACTTGTAGGATGTCTCTACAGCTCATTGTGGACTCTTCAAAGTCAGACACCATGTCTTGTTCATTTGTTGCAGTAGCTGGCATATAGTTCGTTCATGAAATAAATGGATGAACTACATTTTGTCATCAAAATGGAAAAAGAGCTACCATGTTCATGAATAGAGGAGAAACTGGCTTTGTGCTCCTGTGCCAGTAAGAACATCTGTGAGGGCAACACCTACTACTTTGATAGGCACAGGTGGAGAAAGTTCCTGGTAGACCAGCACTCAGAAAAGAGCTTACATTTTTAAAATTTTGTAATTTATCTGAAATTCAGTTGCAACTGGGAATCCTGTGTTTCTGCTCACTAGTCTGGCAAGCCTATTGTAATGGCACAACCAGATAGAAATAAGAGTGAACAAGGCTGGTGAACGGGGTTGTGGAAAGTTAAATCCTATAAGGATTCACCAGTTGGCCATTTTATTCAAACACAGTATTATCATTTGGTGGTCAGGAAACCTCTCAAAAGGCAAGAATGGATTTAGTGAGAAAGATGATGAGGTGATGGCACATGTTGTTGGATTTTTTTCCCCTTCCCGAGACTTTCACAACTGTGTCATGTGTCACCTGAATTTATAAACACACCATATGTGGCTTCTGATAGGGCTCACCCTGCCTACCTCCCACACCAATTCTACCTTCCAGAGGCTCAGGGGCAAGGAAACACTCCATCTTTCCTATGAGAAACAGAGCACTAAATTAATTTTCTATATGGTGGGTGGTGGGTGTCTTTAGGGAACATTTGTTGCAAAATCCCTGCTTGGCACATAGTACACAGAAGTTTGCTTTTCTTACGTAATGAGACATCTGTACATGAGAAACTGTGGGCGTGTGTTAGGTTGCTTAGCAATGCCAAGACAACATGTCTGAAAAGCTCAGCTTCTTCATGGCTACAATGTGGCTGCTACATGAGCTACCATATTCCTTTTTCAGGAAAGAAGAAAGAGAAGAGGGTAGGGCCATGCAACTGCTTCTGATCCTATTCTTTTTTCCTTAAGGAAACAGATAACTTCCTGGAGCTCACTCACTGCTGGAGACTTTTGAGTGATTCACAAAAGATGTGGTGGGAATACTTTTTAGGAGGCTACAAGGAAGGAAACCTACCCCAGACTCTGAAACCGCCTAAGCTCTGAGGTCTAACACACCCTGCTTCAAGGGCAGTTGCATCCCTCATGCAAGGCATTTAGCCTTTCTGAGCACTCATTCCCTAATTTACAAAATGAGAATAACAATAGTGACCTGTGTGTGTGTGTGTGTGTGTGTGTGTCAGTGATGACAGAGATATGTGGCATGCTATGGCTTGAAAGCGGCTTTTCCCCACTAAAGATTCAGGAAGAAGTTTAATCCCAACTGTCAGGCATTAAGAGGACATAAACTTAATCCAACTATCATGTTTAGATGTGGGCTTTTGGAAGGTGATTAGGATTTGACAACCTCATCAGACTAAAGCCCCAGACTGAATTCTAGTGGCTTCATAACAAGAGAGGGAGAGAGACCAGAAGACACACGGAGACACATGTAGTCCCTGTCTTGTGCCCTACGCTGCCTCAGAACCCTGCCATCATCAGATGCGGCCTCCCAACCTTGGACCTTCAGAGCTGTAAGCCAAAATAAAACACCTTTCTCTATAGCTTACCTAGTCTGTGGTATTGTATTATTGCCAGGACAGAAGCAGATATGAAATGATAAGAACAGATTATTTGGAGATGCCACACATAGGTTTTCCCCTATTTAGATAAAATATGGGCTCTTTCAGGTGCATATTTTCAAAAACTAAGCTTCAAATCATGTACCTATTAACTCTACAATGTATTTGCAATTCAACAGAGCCATTATAGAATGATTGTAACAATGACTTGGTTGGGCTGGGGATTTAGCTCAGTGGTTCCGCTGCCTGCATTGCAAACGCAAAGACCCAAGTTTGATCCCTGGTACCAAATGAAAAAGAAAAAAACAATGACTTAGTTGCTGGATTAACTCTGGTTATTGCACTACATAGCCATGTCTTTAGCAGAAATCAAAAAATATTTCAAAAATATTTCTTTTTTAGACACAGATTTGGGACACTGATCTGCATTTTGAAGTTATAATTTCTTTATTTAAATATATAAAATTAACTTTTGACTCAGCGAATGTTTTGTGCTAGATGAAACAATTAAGTGCTGTCTTAAAAGCCTTGGCTTTAAAACATATTTTATATTCTGATTCCTGTTGAAAGGAGACTATAGAACTCACAGAGATCAAAATGATTGCAAGAGCCAAACAATAGAAGAACACACAGACTCACTGCGACGACCACCTATAAAATTGTCCCAGAAGACTGCTGGCATTTACTTCACTTGCCAACCAGAGCCCCATGAAGTCTTCATAAGGATGAAAGAGAATCATATATGTTACTGCAATATGTAGATATCAGAGGAATTAGGAGGAGCTATCACAAACACACAGATGTTTAAAATTTACCAGAATGAACGTGCATGCCAGAACTTGAGAAAATGAAAGAAGCAATAGCATCAGAATTCTTCTTTATTTGTAAAAACATCTCTATACATCCCAGCTTAATACACACGACGCAGATAGCAATGACTTGTCCAAGGAAATATTGAAACCCATTAGAATTGCATGTGCATAATCTGATTCCACAAGTCGGTATATTTCTCTTGAAAACATAATATCTTTTCTGCATTGTGTGAGATGAAGGTTAGATTACATTTCTTGCCTGTGCAATAATTCCCACATCATAAATTCTGATGAAATTATATCAATATACAAAGCAAATGGATGTCTGACCCACCATCGTTTTCTAGTTCTCAGAAAGAGAGAGGCTGACACATAGGCAAATCCCCAGCTGCTTGGAGCAATGCTATGACAGCCTGCCTTTGCCTGGGAACTGTGATTAACTATCTTGACCAGGAGCGGCTGCTAGAGTTTGTGGTTTCTGCTCTGAATATTAAACTTGGGCATACAAGAGTCCTTATTGTGGGGAGCACTTGGAAATGGTAATACAAAATTGCTTTATATTTGCGGGATTTGATTGCTTTAGATGATACAGGCCTAGCTGGTGGGCCTCTCTCGCTGCTTGTATTTCCAGATTATAAATCATTCCTTTGACAGGGTATCTGCCACAACCAGGTCTCAGTTTCTGTGGTATCATTTTTTATATTACAACTGGCAACTGCTCTTCTGGGCTGTTCCTATAAATGACACATTTTGCATAATTTATGAGAATGAGGTCAAAATCAAAGCTAATAAAGTCCTCCCCTGCTTTTTTTAGGTACGTCAAGGCATCTCAGGTATTCAGCTTTTAGGGTACTAGATCATACATAGAAATGTCAGATTTTTCTATGGCAAGGGTAGGCACTGTGTCTCCCAATACTGAAATTCAAAATTGCAAAAGCCAACATGAAGCAAAGTTCTAGTCATGATGAATCAATTACTAATATTCGACCTTTAAGAGCAAAATAATCTCCTTAAAATGTATGTCAAGGGACAAAAGCATTTGCTGCTTTCATACATAGAAGGGGTATCTGGAAGCAAGAGCTTCATTTTCCTCCCTTGAACACAAGGTGTTGCGTGCCTTCCTTCCAGCAGACTTCCTTCCAGGTCCAATATTTTGGCAGCTACAGAATTCACTGGTGGAATAAAGGGGCAATGAACACAATGACCAAGAACACACACTGTTCCCTTGTTGCAAACCTCAAGCTTCAACTCAGACCTGAGGTTTTTGACTCCGAACTCACTTTCATTTCTGGAGCCCACACACCAGCTATGCAGCAGAGCTCATTCCTGACATTAAATATCTGAAGTCTTTCTGGCTGAGCATGAGATGTTCTGGTTTCTGTCTAGGAAGATGTTCATTTGGACAATCATGCCTAACAAGCATGAGATCCAAGCAATAATGTGCAATGCCTCTGAATTATGCTTCTTTGAATCTGTGAGTAAAGGAATCAATAGTTCAAAAGACTATTCGGAAAAGAACTTTGGCCTACAAACATGAAGTCTTCAGTCGCTCTCCACCCAGAGGCCTGGCTTACTCTTGGTCCCCTCAGTTGCTCTCATGAGACTAGTGCTTCTCTGGCATCCTGGAAGCAAGAACTGTGAGTGGCCCAAGGCTCCAAATTACCTGGAAGTGGTTTCCAGATTAACAAAGTTAGCATTTCCTAAGCACTTAGTTTCCCCTCCCCACCCACAGACTCCTCACCATCCAAAAGAGAATTTGTGTGTTATTTCAAATATAACCAAAATATAATCATAGTGTAACCACAGAAATCTGGTACAAAACTTCATTGGAAACCCAAAGAAAATGTACTTGGGCCAAGCTAGCTTATTAAAGTAGCTTCTATCTCCTGGCTCTGACTCTGCACTTCAGAGCTGTGTGGGCAGTAAGAAAGTCTTTTCAAAACCCAGAAGGCAAAGTTAACTACACATAAGAACTTCTTATTGGTAATTGTTGAATGCTGAAAATGACTTGAATGGGAAGTGGATTTACCTTAATCATTGGATTTTAAGACTGCGGAGGTCTTGTAGGCAACTGCTTCATTTTACAGATGGTAAAGTGAGGCTCATCAAAGTAAAATGGAAATAGACCTTAAAGCCTCTTGACTAACATGCAATGATTTTCAAGCTTTCTTGATCATGAGTCACCATAAGCAACACACTTCCCATTGTAATCCAGTCACTCTCTAGTACATGCAACTAGGACAGTTTCAGAAAGGTCCTTCCATCTTTACTGTACTCAATGCAACCTGGTCTTCTCTCCTCTTTTCTATTTCACTTATTTTGTTCACATTTGTCCCAGCTACTTAGGGTTCTCACCTCCAGTTAAAAGCTAGGTTCTAAAGTACATTTGTTCAAACACTGGCTTAGAAATTCACTCCCACTGTATTTCCCTGTCAGAGAGGCAGGGTGGCACAGGGAAGGACCCTATCCAAGCCTACGATTCTTCTAACCTGCCGCATTTGCCAGCAGAAGTTACCAGATTCCCTTAACATTAAATGGCTGGAAACATTTAAAGGACTGGGGGAGGGGAACAAATAACACAGAGCCAGAAGCAACAACTCTACTAAACAGTGAGCTGTTCAGGCAGTGAGAGCCTGCTACTCTACAGAGATGCCTGCACGGGCTCTTGGCCTCATTTTAGGCCTCTCTGCTTTGCAGTCAATGGCTTTTGTTGATATCTGCTCCATAAAACAGTGTGGTACTTTGATTTACTTGGCTGGCTGCAGTGAGCACTCAAATTCATTAGTCCAGTTCCACTAGCTAGGGAAAAGGTGACTTTTGCCAACCTATCATAGCACAAGGAAGAGAAATGTCTTCCAGAATGGCTTTGGGGCACTGCTTGTGCCCTTTCTTGTGATACCTTCAGTGATCAGCTCCTCCAGTTTTCCCACTAGCAAAGCACATGGAATCTTAGTTTCAATACACCCGTCATTTACTACATGGCAAGTTTTCTTTTCTTGCCAGGGTTAAGGGCAGAGCCAATAAATGTGAGCAGCAATAGAAGACTGTAAGTCCTCCAGATGCCTGGAACAGGAAGCAGAGAAGCACCTCTCAGAAGACAGGCGCTCACATGGGCCAGCTCCTGGCCATAATACTATGCGTGCTTCCCATCTGAGGTAGTGGCCAGCCAGCCACAGGACCACAATAAGGAGGAACTCCCTTTGTCCACTGCCTCCATGGGACAAGGCCTGGACCCGCATCCACCAACTCACTGAATGCTTGATTCCAACCCTGGGCTTCATCCTTACAGAATGGGGATGGAACCGCTTAGCTTCTTTTTCTGTAAATTCCCATGCCCCCATCATGTGGTTATTCTGAGCCAGCCAAATCTTGTTTCCATTCGGGGCTGCTTTCTGGCAAAAGTCCCATTCTAGGACTCCAGCACTGACAGAGGTTAATGGGTACCATTTAGCCACCCTCTGCAGCTTTGGTTTGATCTTCTTGGCTCTGATACTCTTCCTCTTCTTGGCACAAGAAAATTCAGCTTTTGCCCTTTATCCTGTTATCCAAGAGCCTGAATGCCCATGACAGCCATGGAGGCAGATACCGCCACTCCTGAGTGCTTGGCAGAATGAGACCAACACAGGCAATGTGCCTTGAGGTCTTCATTTTGCCCTCAACAGCCAGCTGGCCTGTTGCTGAGACCAAGACCAATCAGAAAAGACACACATGAGGATGTGGCTGGTTGTGCCTTGTTTCTTCTTCCCCACAGAAAGCAGAGGGCCAGCTAGGGGCTAGAAGAAGCAGCTGCTTGCTGTCAGCAAAGAAAGCTTATTAAATCTGCCCCGAATCAGAAGAATCCTTGACTATCCAGTGTTTCTAAGACCCTAGAGGTGCATCAGCCAACACAGCTCCATAAAGACTGTGAGTTTGGGAGAAAACGCCCAGGTCAACTTGATGTATGCACATCTGCTCCAAAGGTCAACACTTCCAGAGCAGCCCTGCTTCTAGGTTCCGCTTGGAAGGGTCAGGATCCTCAGCCTGAGACCTCATAGCAGAGTTAGAGACAAAGGGGGCTCATAATGTGCAATCATATTGTTCTTGAAAATGCCTCAAGTCACCCACGAAGTCCAGCCCTGCGTGAGCCTCGGACCACTAGAACTTGGGACACCACTGAGCACAAGCACCTCCTTCCAGCAGAGGAGCTGATTGCTGCTTCTTTGACTAAGCACCAGATGAAGCAGTTGCCTGGACTTGGAGCCCCAAAATGCACATCCCTTAACCCAAGACTCAGAGTAAAAGAAGAGAGAAGCGCAAAACTGGGCCTGGGAGCTGCTGGGGACACCATGTCACTCTGGCAAATGTCCATGTATGAGTGGTACACAGAATAGCTGTACCAGGCAAATAGGAGTCACTCAGTGGGAACACCTCTGCTGGCTTCCTCTCTTCTGCTTTTTCTCTCTAAACAGAGTTCAGTTTTGCCTATGTTAAATGTGACTGAGAAGTAGCTCCACTATTCAGGGCTTCTAGAATCTTCTTTCCTGACTTTCCTTGGGAAGATGGTTTAAATTTTTCTCTAGCACTCCTACCTGTTAACCCACCATGAAGATTCCATAATAAATAATTCCCTTTCCATCTACACATAAGTTCCAGAAGTTCCAAAGAGTTTAGGCGAGGAAATTCTGAAATGAAAATTTTGCTTGTGAAGCACAGAGGGAAGGAAGGGGAGCTAAGGGGTTCATCAGTGCAGCACAGGGCCTCAGTTTAACCAGCTCTGAAATAGGCTCCATAACACCTTGCTCTGTGGAAAGGGTAGAATCAGGTTAATTAATTGGCTTCCTCAGAGCAGAAAATGTGTCATTCTCTTCAAAACCTTAAGATGAAAGGTGTGAAACAGTGTCATTGTGTGAGAAATTGCTACATCAAACATGGGATGCCTATAAACCTGTAGCACATAATTATCATAAAAATAGCACACTGTTAAAACTTCTAGGAGAGCTGGACATATTTGACTGTGAGGGAGCAAGAGGTAGGCACAGGGCTTTGCACCCAGAACCCCACCTCCCTCTTGCTCTTAAGACCCAGCCACCAGCCCTCCCAGAGATGGCCATAGCAGCTCGTGGTCTCCCTGCTTCTGCCCATCATCCACCACCATCTACAGGGCAGCTGGAGTGGACACAGCTGGGCTCACAGCTGCCTCACTAGGATTAAAAGCCCAAGTTCTGGCTGGGGATTTAGCTCAGGGGTTCCACCACCTGCCTGTCAAGCACAAGGTCCAGAGTTCAATCCCTGGTACCAAAAAGAAAAAAAGAGAAAGAAAAGAAAAATAGAAAAGCCCAAGTTCTTATGGCAGCCCAAGACAGCTGTTACCTGAGCCTCACCTGACCATTACCAGAGTGGCCATTATCTGTAGCACCTCAGCCTGTGCTCCTGCCCACTGGTCACTCAGCCCAGCCCTGCTGACCTTGCTGTGGCTCTCCACACACACTGTCGGGCCCTGCCTTGGCCTCGCTATTCCCTTGCTGGGTGCTTTCCTGGATATGTGCCCACTCTGTGCCTCTCTGCCCCTCTGGGATTTGCTCAGCCATCACCTTCATAATGACACTTTGTGTGGTTAAAAACCCCAACCCTCACCCCACACGCACTCTTCCTTCCCCCTTTCTCATTTTTTGTTCTCTGTACCTCAGGGCCATCTGACCATTTGTTTGTTTTCTGTTTTCCCACAGGAACAATTTGAGCTCTGTGAAGACCAGCATTGTGCTGTTTTGTTTCCCTGAGGCTCAGGACAATGTCTGCCCCATGGAGGTGTTGGATAAAGATTAATTGACTGAACTACAAGTTGTTCCATATCTAAAGGCATTTTGCACTTTTCTTCACATTTTCCTCAGATTATCAGTCAGACTCTCTTCTCATTTCTGCAGCTGCCCTTTGGACTGCTTTTAAATATTCACATCTGCCTTCCAGGAAGCTATCTGGCAGAGGTGTGGGAGCCCCAAAAGATGCCATTGATGGAATTCTTAGTTTATTTGACTGAGATAGAAAAAAGCAATGCCAACCCTTTCTTTGTCCCCTGCCTCCGAAAAATGGACAGGACCTGAAGGGTGGCTGTCTCGCTCATCCCTCAATCCAGGCCCAAAAACTCTGTGTAATGACAAAGATCAGGGAGGATTCAGGTCCCATTGTTGAAATCCCTGAACTCCCTGCATATCAATGGGCCATGCTCAACACTACCATCCCTCCTAGAGACTGCCCCAGAGCTGGGGCAGCCATGATTTTCAGTGTTGATATTTTTGCAGACACACAGACTTTTAATCAAGCAGCCTCTTCCCTAGGAATTTCACAGAGCTTTCATGATAGCAGCTGAAGCTGTCCTAGACCCCTACCGCCTCCCTGGGAGGTGTGGGCCTTCTCTGTAGCTGGCATGGAGCACAGACCTATCCCAGGCTCTGCTCTGCACCCACTCCTACCCCACAAGTGCCCGGATAGTTCTGGAAAATCCAGGAGACTGCATGTGTGGTCCACTCCTCTGTATAAGCAGTGCTCCCTCATACTCCTTGGGTCAGTCCAGGGGGCTCCCTCCAGCAGACCCCCCAAACCTGCATGGCAGCATAGGCAATATTATCCCCTACTCTGATGTTTATTTCTGGTACAGTGGGCCAGGTGGGCTGAATGAAATGGTACCAGTAACACAAAGGGTTACTAAGCGTGAAGAATTCTGGAGCCCTGCAATCGGAAAGACTGAAATCCAAGGCTTTAGTTCCCCAGGAAGCATAAGGCCAGAGCCCAAAGCCTGAGAGGAGGAGGAGGCAGAAGGTCAAGGCCAAAAGTTGGCAGAGGCTTGGCAGCAACAGTTTCTGGGAGACTCCAGAAAGCTGCCAAGGTTACAAGCTTCAGCTGCTGGGGAGCTGATAGTAGAAACCACCAAGGACTGCAACACTAAGAGCTAAGAGGCTCTGGCTCTCAAGGCTCAGAACAATGGCATTAAGAGCTCAGAGCTGCATTCAAATCCCAGAGCCACTAACTTCAAGGGAACAGGACTTTGCCAAAGAACCCTCAGCTGATTGGTGACATCAGGAAGGTGGGAACAGTGTCTTTCACTCCTTTCCATCTTGTTTCTTTGTAATAACTCTGCCTCAGCCCTGGGTGGTGGCCAGGAACTTCTCTGGTGAATAAATGAGTGAATGGAAGAGTGCTAGGCTTTAACTTCATACCATTTTGCGTTGAGATCCAATGGGACCCTTCATGAAGATGGCATTGGGGAGAAGACTCAGACCCATAAATGTCCTATTAAAGGACCACACACACACACACACACACACACACACACACACACACACACTCACACCAGTGTAAGTAGTGGAAAACCATTCCAGCAGTGGAAGCAATGCATTGAGTTTTATTGGAAGAACAAAGGGATGGATGTCTCAATGAACTTTAGGAAAGGAGGGACTCAAGGGTTATTGAAATCATGAACTAGAGCTACCATGAACAATGTCCACTCTCTGTCCCTCTAATTTCTCTTCATGGCTGGCCTTCTTATATCTGCTTCGTGCACCTCTGTCAGACTCCTGTCCCTGTACATGTGGGTACACTGCTGCCCCAAGTGACTCAATGGTCCCTTTCAATGCTACATAAGCCCCACCAACAGCCCAGAGTTCCTATTCCTAATTCTAGCAACTGGCTTGGGGCAGATATCTTCCCAGATGTGATTTTTGACGGGGATAAGGATAGGGATAAAGTCTGTTACAGGTCTGCAATTTCTTATCTGAAATTTTTGGATCAAAATGTGATTCATTTTTTTACAGCTTTTCCTATTTTACAACGGTAATGTGTTTCATATATTATATATTATGAAACATCACCACTGGATCTGGAATCACATGATAAAATTAAAGGCATAAACATTTCTGTAGGAAAAAAAATGTATGAATATTCAGAATAAATGAGACAAATAAAAATATAAACAGCTCCAGTTCTTGCCAGGTCAGACTTTGCTGTCAAATAAATTCAGATCAGGTTTGACGAATTAGAAAATCTTCTGGTCACTGAGAATAAGTAAGATGACCATGTAGTTTATCATCCATTCTCTACTTATGAGAGTAAAAGGGCTGCTACTGAGAATTACACTGGGCCAGGGATTTAGCTTAGTGGCTCCTCCACCTGCCTCATGAGCACAAGGTCCCAAGTTTAATCCCTGGTACCAAAAAAGAATTACACTGGGAGAGGATCCTGAGAGCATGCAATGTAGGTTTTAATTGTCTCAATCCCCCTCACATGCACAGCCAGAGTAACTAGGCCACAGGATCTAAACCTATGAATGAAATCCACTAAACGAATTAAGTGACAGATGTTCCCTTAGACTTCAAAAGCAATTAAATCTTCCAGAGCTACAAGAGCTATGTGGTTCCTGTGTAGAAGGGAGCCATGGGGCATCATGTGGTAGGTCAATTAAGAATGAAATAGATTTATATTTCCAATTCTCAGGAGAGGGCAAGGCAGGTAGAGAGTACCTGAAAGGTGCAGTAGTCTGGGTCCTATGAGTTCTCAAGACAAACAGGAAAATTTCTGTGGGACGTATCTCCTCAGAAAGGAGATGTTGGAAGTATAATCCAGGATAGCAAGGGATAGCAAAGAAAAAATCAGATCGAATTAGACTGTGCATGGCAATAGACAGAGGGGGTAGTTTTCAGAAGTAAGAAGCTGTGTGTTTTAATCATGCTCTGGAAAATCACAAGAGGGAGCTCTAGAGTCATGAAAGTAGAAAAACAAAACAAAACAAACAAGCAAACAAAAACTGCTTTAACTCCCCCTATTCCATCTAAAAGTAAGAGAACTACTTTGAGAGAATAACAACCAACACAATAGGATTTCAGTTGAATCATATACAAAGTTAATATTGCAAAAAGGAGAGAAAGTAGCAGACCACAAAACCGTACCCACAAAAGTGATAAGAAATGCAATTAATATCTAAAAATGAGCTAATATCTAAAAATTTTTAAATGATATAGAAATATGAAAAATATGAAAGAAAGTTGTGGATAATTTTTTTTTAATTTATAAATGAAGTTATATATGTCAGGAACAATTTAAAAATAAAATAATAAATAACTTCATAAATGAAGAGCAAAGTGTAAGAAACTCATCAGAGACTAAACACAACATTTAATGCCCTACAAGATATAAAAGCAAAGAGATAAAAAATTGTAATTAAAAGAAATAAAGAGATAATTCAAAAAAAATGACACAGAATTTAGGGGAAAAAAAAGAGAAACTAACATATGTATAATAGGAGTCCTCCCATATCAAAGATGGAAATTAAATCAGGGCAAAACAATAAAAGAAGGAAGGAAGGAAGAAGAGGGGAAAATAAAGAAGGAAGTTCACTCAGAAAGACCAACACTGAAATGTAGTCCTAATAAGTTACTAAATTTAAGAAAAATTTGAGGTTCCAGACAAAAAGGACCAAATCAGGCCATGGATTTAGCTCAGTGGTTCCGCTACCTGCTTTGCAAGCTCAAGGTCCTGAGTTCAATCCCCGGTACCAAAAAAAAAAAGACCAAGTCATTTAGAAAGAACATATATAGAGATGATCATTAGATTGTTGAATAAGCTTTATGACAAGAGAAAATGTAATTATCTCTAAGATAAAAGTGTTTTATAGCCAATTAAATTTACATTAAAATATAAATACTGAAGACAAACTATTCTGGTAACAAAGGAACTCAAAATCCCTTTCTCATGTGCTCTTCTTGAAGAATCTACTGGACAATAAGATCCACATAATCAAATTGGCGGCCGAGACACTGACATAGAGCCTGGCGATTGAGTACTCATGCTGTGAAAAAGTGCAACAACAAGTGGAAAGTTTGAGTTTGAAATAAAAAGCTTGAGATTTTGAACTTAAATTAAAAATATCACTATGAACACGAAACATGTCTCACTTAAACTTTTTCCTGGCATAACCCCTGAAAAGGCCTAGAAATCATGACCAACCAGTAGGAACAAGAAACTCAAAAGCATTGCACTTTCTAGATGCTTCATCCACTAAATTAAAAAAGGGGCCTTTTGGTGCACAAATTGGCTGCAGGAGATGTGCAAGATGAATCTGAACAGTCTTACTGCATTAGGAGCAAGAAAGTGACAAAAGACAGTGGGGACCTTGTGAAGGATCTTAACGGCCAGTGAGAAGCCGTTCTCAGCTTCCAAACCTGGGCTAATTTGCTCACCAATACACATCACGACTGCGATAAACTGAAACACATCCAATACACTTAAATCCACAAACTAATAATAACGGAAAAATAACAAACTGAAAGAAAAAAGATGGAGTGGGAATCCAAAGACCAGTAGAAGTTTAACAGATATCAATATAGGTTTGTATTAGAAATAAAAAGCAAAAGCAAAAAAAAAACAAAAAAAAAACTGGAGGAAAACAATACGCATAACCTTTATGAGAAAAATGGAAATTTTAACGTTTTCTTGATATTTAATGATAGTAAGGAATTCTAGTTTGCTAATTTGGATGTAAAAATGGTATTGAAAATATGCTTTTTAAAAAAATGTTCTTGTCCTTTATAACTATGATGACTTGGATTCATTTAAAAAATAGTACAAGGGAGGAAACAGGAATATACAGAGCTGTATTATTCCATTCCGTGTATTTGTGTATGCTTTAGAAGTTTTCCAAAGTAACTATTTTTAATGTGCATTTGGTCAATAGACATTAGTTGGGACTCTCCAGGCAAGCCAGGCTGGAGTCTGCTTTGTTGACAAGGGCTTGTGGGAATAAGGTCCAAACATTGTTATGGGGGCCAGCGAGGAAGGAGACAGAGGAGGGACATGCACTGTGAAAGTATCCAGAATGATTATAGTCTGCTCACTTAGCATTTTTCATGTTATTAGCTGATCCACATTTCTTTTCACCTGTCTCAGTCCGTGTTTAATTTGTATAATAATAATTTCTTATTGGAGAAGTTCTTCGTGTTCTTTTCTTTTCTTCTTTTTTTAATCTAGCTCAGTTTCACCTAAAGAGCCTCTAGCAAACAGGCTACTAAAATTCGGCAGCTTTATTGTTGAATGCATTCAATTATCATTTTTTAAGTCTAGCACCACATTCCTTTAATGATTTAGGACCTTGCACGGTTTTAAACGTCTCCCAAAGCTTTCATTATAAATTGTGCTAAACATCAAAGGAGGTGAGCGATGCCCAGATGCTGTTTACCGCCTGTGAAATTCCCAGTACTAAATAGGACAGGTGGCCCTCGATAGATTCAGAATCAGAGCCAGGCATAAAGAAGTAACCTGCATTTTGGATGCTAATCCAAAGCCTAGCATTGGGTATGAAAAATCGCATTAGAAAATCTTTTTTTTAAATGGACCTTCTGCAAGGATTCTTTGGCTTCCATTTCAAATGCCACCAAGAAACACAGCGACAATTCTGTTATACATGGGGCAAAGAGGTTCCCTGAGGCTGCAGCCGGCCTGGGCTTAGAGTCACTGAGTTTCAGTGGCAATGCTTTAAATGACAGCCTTAAGCCAGAACCTTGAAAATTCCTCCTATCCTCATATGCTGTCTTGAAACAAAAACCAAGCAGATGGATTTGGGTATTCTAACTCTCTGGTCTGCAGTGTCCTGCTGGGGGGATCTTGTCCCTCTGCCAGAGAAGGTTCCTGATGTTCCTACCCCCTCCTTTGATGTTGGGGTATCCGTGTGAGCCTTAAGAGGGCTGATATAAAGATAGATCTCACGTGCTTCCAGGCCACATTTTTCAAAGGGAAAATGCAAACGGCAACTGCTACTCACTCCTCACCACCAGGACGCTTGGTAGCTCCTCTTTCTGGATGGCTGGTTCTTTTGTGACGTGGAAATGCATCTCTGGCCTTCTCCTCTAGCCTGCTGTTTTCTCATACTTTCTTATCATTCAACAACAACAATGTATAAACTCCAATATCCCTGACCTGCTTTTTTAAAAGCCATGTGTGTCAAACACTGTGTTGTGCTAGTGTCTCAGAGAAAAAGCACCTTAGTAGCGTAAGGGACTTTTTAGTGCCCCTGTTCCTCATGAAGGCAAGGCTGTCTTTGTGCATGGCACTGGCCTTGCTCTGTGGATCTGAGACCCGGGGTAACGCAGAGGAGAGGGAGGGGACTCAGCAAGTGCACAGAGAAAGTAGATATTTGGTGGTGGGTAAGTGTGATCTTCCCCCTGCTGCCCTTTCAAGAAAGGGCCCAGTCGGGATGCACAGAATATCATCAGGCTTCTGGGGTCATCTGTGCTTTTTTTGGATGTGTGAGCAAGAAGACCCAAATTTATTTGGATTACGATAGCAATAGCATTTATAAGTATCTACTGTGTCTAAGGCACAGCACTGAAAAACTCATACCACAATGTCTCTGAGCCTCACAGCATAGTAGGAGTGATTCCTCCATTTTAATGGAATTTAATTCCAGTAAAGTTATACAACTTACCTCGGGCAGCACAGCGAATAAGAGGAAGAACTGGGACTTGAACCCCCACCTAGCCTAGGTGATTCCCAAACCTAGCATTGAGCTACCACTCCTCCAAATCTGAACAGAAGCTTCTTTTTTTGTTTTGTTTTTTGGTACCAGGGATCGAACTCAGGTCCTTGCACTTGTGAGGCAGGCAGTGGAACCACTGAGCTAAATTCCTAACCCTGAACACAATTAGAGTACACAATTAAATGTTTTAAATTAAATGTTTCTGTTGTATTATTAACACTCCAATTTATTTTATTTATTTATTTTTTTGTACCAGGGATCGAACTCAGGACCTTGTGCTTGAGAGACAGGCACAGTGCCACTAAGCTAAATCCCCAGCCAAGCACTCCAATTTTAAATGTCACTGGTGTGCCTGATATGTATGCCTTGATACCACGTTACCAGTGTGAACTTCCACTTTTGGGAATGAAGACACTATCTCAGAGTTAGTAGATACTTCTGATTGTGCAGCTATTAAAGTTTCATATCAAAACTTTACACCCAGATGTCAAAATGAGACTCTAGAAAATTGATAATTTCTCAAATATTTTGTTGTATGTGTACATACTGGCAGAAAAGGAAGGGCTCTAAGGAGACTGTTTAAGATTTTAGTGCAGCTACTTAAAAATAAGTACATAATGTTGTTTGATTTCTGAGAGGCTTGGAGGAATAGTAAACAAATCGCACAGCCAGTCCTTTACAGCACACTACCTGGGAAAAGCATTGTTTGTTCACAGCAAATATGTAACCACAAAACACATTAAAATGCAGAAAAAAATCATCTGACCAAACAAAATAACGATAAATCAGCCTGAAACTTGTTGCCATTACAGGACATTAAATAAGCTCATCTAGGAAGCGTGTGCATTAGTCACCTACTTAATTGTGCACATAATTAAAGGGGTGGCTGCACTACGATTTATAGGTTGGATCTTCTAATTACTTAGCTGTAGCAATTAGGATTTTCTTTGTATTACACTTCTTGGGGCCAAAGATGCCTTCTATCGCTTGGGCCAGATTTAGGAGGGCAGAATCTGGCTTCCATCCCATCCCCCAGTGCCGCCCCCTGGTTGAAGTTGTTCCCAACTGGGGATCTTAAAGGCAAGTCCAGTGCTGTTGGGAGGGAATGAGAGGAAAGTCATTGCAGTGATGGAACACATCTCTCCTTGAAAGCCCTCTTGGCTTTGAAGTCTCTACATTTCTGGAAGGCCCATTGTGTCTTCATCCAACTGAGTACCTTCCAGACTTTTCCTTACTAAAGAAACATCTGAGGGGTCAGCAGTTCAAGAGAAATTTATGTTTTTTAGACCTACATTATTCCATAAAAGTATTTTCAAAATAGGCTTTCAGAGGCCTCACAGCCTGACCAGGAAAGGGGAGCTCCTCTCTACCCAATGCACCCCACATGCCAGCAACTCAGGGGCATGTGCTGGGGAAGGAGTCAACAAGCCTGGATTCAAATCATGGCTCAGAAACTTAGTAGCTGTGTGAAAATAGGACACTTTCTTAATCTTTCTGGACTTCTGTTTTCTCATCTGTAAAGCGAGACTAACAAGAATACCTACCTCAAAAAATTCAAAGATTAAACACAATAAAACTTTAAAGTGGGCCCTTGGCATATTTCCGAATCACTTAGCAAAGTACTCAATGCCTGCATTAGTTGTATGTGTTCAATATTTCTAGTCTTGTGAGTCATTCATGCAGGTATGCAACAAATATTCAAGTACCTATGGATGGAGCCAGACAGCTACATTCTTTTCACTTCCCTTCCCAGCCCTCCCAGGACACAGACCTCAAACTTCTAGGCACAGGAAAGCTATTTGTTGTGTTAAATAAGATAAAAAAAAAAAAAAAAA
>NW_022900920.1:19055558-19109552 GCF_012274545.1 Fukomys damarensis | reverse complement strand
AAGAAAATATTTTTTTGTGTTAAAAAAAAAAAAAAAAAAAAAAAAAAAAAAAAACTTCCTGAAGTGCCAAAAGGCTGGATTTAAGCTCATATAAATCAGTTCCCAAATGCTACAGAGCCCCCGAAGAACCCACACCCCAGGACGCCTGCACAGACCTGAGCTACCGGGCTGGAGCTCCTGTCAAGGCACCATGCTGGGTCACACTGAAATGAAGCGAAGGTTTGGAGGCACCTTCCAGAGAGTGAATGTGAAGCCCGGGGATAGGAGATCACCCTGGAATTTGGCAGATATGGGTTGAGCTATATCCTTGCCCAACTCTGTGAGCAGCAACCAATGGTCTCCATTTCCAATGACCAGGCGGTCCAGCAAGGACATGAACATTCAGCAATGAAGGGCAAGGACAACAGCAGAAGGTCAGAGTAGCTTGTGTTGCTCGAGGACACATGAGGGGAGCTCTATGAAAGGGGACCTGTGAGCTGAGGTTCCAGTTAGACTGGGCCATGAGGACAAGCAGGAAGAATTGCAAAGACGGTCTCTGATAAGAAGTTCTGAACTGAATACATTGAATAATATTGATCACCGCTACTTTAGATTCATCAAATTCAAGATCCATATTAAACATCATTTTCTTTCATTTAAAGGATCTTATTTTTAGCTCTTCTGGATGACTTCTCCAGCTTGAAGATATCTCTTCCAAATAGGATTCAGTGAATGAAAGAAAGGACACTTATGTCCACACGGCTTCAAACAAGGAAGATCTCCAGCAGGCACCGAGCAGAACCTACTGTTTTTGCTCTGAGTAGAATGCGAGGGAAAACTGTCATGCCTTGGCTAGTTTCCTCTGGCAAAGGGAATTATTATAATATGTGTGTTTTTCTTTCTATTTATGAAAACTCAGTACTCCAGAAAATCAAGCTGTTTGTGTTGGCAGCACAAAGAAAAATGGACTGGTTGCCACCAAAGAAAGACTAGGTCAGGAAATACACACCCATCAACTTTCAATCAAATAAATAGGATCCTTCATCCGTACAAACAAAATAGCATGGTCAGCAAGAAAATAGCCTACATGGAAGATTACCCTATTTCAAATGAGGAGTCACTTGACTGAGAGTCTGAGATGCTGGTAAGAGGCTAGAGGGATTTTGGGGGTTTTGTTTGTTTTGTTTTTGTTTTTTGTTTTTTTTGTTTTTTCATGAAACAGCATTTCCTTGTGACAAAATCAAAGGTTTGATCTCAGCAATCAGAAAGTGAGTTTCTCTTTCAGTGTGGTAGAAAAGTGCACTTAACTGAGATAAGGCCAGCAGCAAGCACTGTGCCAAATGGCTGAAAACACATCTTCAAAAAAGAAAAGCATACTCGTACCAGTTTAGTGCAGTACACTAAACATGGTACAATCTGACCTTGAACTAATGAGGACTCCTGATGAGGATTCCTTCCACCTTCCCCGGAGAAGCCTGTAGGGCTCTCGTGCTCATTCTGCCCTCTGGTGGCACACCTGGAAAGCTACTTCCTAAGCAAGAACCAGGTTCTCTCAGGTGACTCCTACAATTACAGTGTCCCAAAACCACTAACTGCTGGCCTGTAGACCTTAGCTTCAGTTTACAAGTCAAATTGACTGAAGTCATGACTTTTATTTAAATAAATGGAGAAAGAGGTTTAAAAATGTGTCCCAACAGTCAGCTTTATCCTAGGTTAGGTGGGTTGCAGGTGAATCTTAGGAGTGAATTCTCCTAGTTGGTTGAACCCGGTACACTATATTACTAAGTATTGAACACGGTAAGACCAATGAACTTAATTAATCAGATATGTTCATTTTTAAGTACATTACTGGCAGGCTGAGCTTAACATCTACATGCCTAAAAATAACAAAAATAATTTGAAGAATTAGAGGCATGATTTATTATAAAGATATATTAACTAAATAGGTACGGGTACAGGAATATACAATGATCAGGAACCAACTTGCATTCACATGGAAACTGGTTCTAAGAGAGAGAAGCATTAAAAGTCAGAATAGAAGGCTGTATGTACCATAATAAATGGTACTGGGAGAATTGGTTATTCTTCCATGCTAAAAGAAACTTACATCATACCTCAAGCTGTAGAAAAAACAGTAATATATTTCACATGTACTTTAGACCTCAGTATAAACCAAGACTTTAAAAAGTTAGGGGACTATGAATGAAATGCAATATTATCTAGAAAAGAAAAAACAAGGCTCAATATGTATACATAACTGTACGGTATAAAGCCTTCGTAAAAGTCATCTTAAACAAGGTTTACGGAAACTTATAAGATAGAGGAAATTATCTACAGCACAAATGACCAATGAGATCTTGGTGGCCATATAAAGAATTTCTACAAGTTGATCTTTAAAAGAGCAAATAGCACAATAGAAAACTAGAAGAAAAGCCAAGCGGTGGAGCATCTGTAGTCCCAGTTACTCAGGAAGCTGAGGCAGGAGATTCCCTTGAGTCCAGGAGTTCAAGACCTTCACAGGCAACATAGTAAGGCCTTGTCTCAAAGAGACTGATATAGATAGAGATAGAAGTAGCCAAGCAGTTCCCAGAAGAGGAAACCCAAATAGCCAACATGTTGCATAATCGATCAACAATAAAGAACAGGCAGATATCAGTGAGACAGCACCCAGTTCCCATGTTACTGGCCATTAGGATTAGATCCAGGTGAAGATAAAGATGTGGAAGAAGCAGAAATTCTCTGCATGGCTAGTGGAAGTTTAAATTGGCAAGTCACTGTTTTATGTCTGATGACTAATTAATAGTTAATAACTGGTGAACATATAATTAATATAGCTGGCTGACATTATATAACAATCATCTAAACAATACCTCTACAGTTGATGCTGCACATTCTCTACAGCCAAGCTCTTCAGGAGCTAGAGAACTTTTTGCACATTTGGTCCAGGAGATGTATTAGCCATGGTGAGATTGTTGGGATGCTGCCGCCTCATCAGCCTCCATGTAGTCCACAGCCAGTGACGTGCAGCTGCCAGAGCTCAGCATGGGCTTTGGGGTTACACAGTCTTGGGTCTCTTCCTCTTTGTGGCTGTGTAGACCCCAAGTCAACCCCAAGTCATCATCCTACCAGAGTCATTTGCGTCATCCCCTCCACTAGCAGTGGAGATTGGCAGAAGTTGGTAACCATTTTCTCAGTCAAGTTGACATCCTTGGTCTTAGTCATCACTAAGATACATGCACTAAATTTGTGAGGTCTCTCGTTATTCACTAGCATAGTTACCCTGTCTTGATGTTCAACCCCTAACTTGGCCAAGGAAAAAGTCAAAAGTCAACCTTAGCCAGTAGATGTCATTAGTTTGACACAAGCGTACTGGATTGGGACTTGAAGGATGTCAGGCCAGATTAGACGAAATGACTAAACTCAGAAAAATGCTTTATATAAATGGAGAGTGTGACTTCCTCATCAGGTATAACCAAGTTAAGAAGCACCCAGGACACAACAGGGGAAAAGGTTGAGAAAAATTCCTGTGGTTTACCTCACTTCCTGTGAGCCAAGGCTCTTGCAGAATGTTTGCTTAAAAACAACAACCACAAAAAAAGACCTTATGCTTATGCCTTCTTTATTGTTGCTTGTCTATGTCTATCCTCACAATTCACAGCTCCAAGTCCTATTAACATTTGAAAGCTAAATAGAAATCATATAATAAACTATCCTTTAGACTATAAAGAGTTTTTCCTCCAAAATTATCTGCATATCTATATAAGAAATGCAAATTTAATGACCCTTTCACTTGTCCTTACTATATAGTTTACTCCAGGGCAACCATGGTGAATGTTTTAGAATTTTCAATGATACAAATAGCCCACTGCAACATGCATGCCATAGGTTCACCACCACCACTTCAAGGCATAAAATGTACCTAATAACATAGTACAAAGGGGCCAGGGATTTAGCTCAGTGGTTCTGCCATCTGTCTTGCAAGCACAAGGACCCAAGTTCAATCCCCGGTACCAAAGGGGGGAAAAAAACTGTAACACTAACTATACATGAGATACTTTCTCCAATTCTCCAAAATATTCATTGTCCTCTTTAAAGTATTCTTAAGGGAAATTAAAATGGAAGCACACTTACAATCATTTTAAATTTAGGAATTAGTCATCAGCTATTATTTCCTTGAGTTTTAAGACCTATGAATTCCAGAACTTTGTCCCTGAGAAAGTTATTTTTCTTCCTCAAAACCTAAATGCACACATTCCCTTCCACAAGACATAGAAACGGGGCTACCCTTCTGCAAGAAAGAGGTTCATGACGGTTATCACTCTACAGACAAAGACACTCTTCTGTTCTATTGGTCATCTTTTCTGACATGCATTTGTGGGACAGTTGGTAGAGACGATGGTAAGAGCAGATTGACAAAAAAAGTAGAGTTTTACACTGCATGCCAACTGTAAAAGGGAAATGTTAGACAAGTAGAGAAATCACTACCAAATCAAATAACTTTACATATATGTAACTTAGCTGGAATTGTGCCTCTCAGCCATCACTTTGTGTACCAGAGGCCCTGAGTGCTGAAAGGCAGTCAGAGCTGTAGATAAGACCGAATGCACCAAAACAAAGCCAGTTCTCCACCAGCCTGGGACAACACTCATAGAACCCTTGCCTGTGTCCCCCCAGCCTCCACTACTCCCAGGCCAGGCTGCAGGTGCCCTTCACATTCAGCACTTGCTCCTTGCACCCTTGCTCCTGTATTTCCACTCCAGGTATCAACAGAACACCTTCTACATGCAGACCCAGAGCCATGGGTGTGAACCCCGCCAGGAGATGCTTTAGCATAAGAAGGAAGGGGATCTACTTTCAGCACTTTGCTCATCCCTCTTCCCAGCCAGGTGAGATTATCCACTGCTTTCATCAGCTGTTCCAGGCTGCCCGATCCTAACTAAGAACCTGTCTGTCACCGTCTGAATGTTTGCGCCCCCACCCCAGCACACGTACAAACACATCAGTGTGTTGTGTTAAATCCTGATGCCCAATACCTGGAGCCGAGGCCTTTAGAAGTGATAAGGTCAAAGAGGTAGAGCCCAGGTGACTGAGAATAGTGCCCTTACAAAGGAGACCCCACAGAGCTGCCCTGCTCCTGCTGCTGTGTGAGGAGACAGAAACCAGGAGCAGCACCTCACTAGACAGAGAATCCGCCAGTACTTTGACCTTGGACTTCCCAGCCTCCGGGGCGGTGAGAATAAGTGACTGCTCTGTAAATTACGTGGTCCGTGGTACTTTGTTATAGCAGCTCAGAGATACTAAGATGCTGCTCTCCAGGAGTACACTGAGCACTCAAAGACTTGTACAAGGCGAACCCCCACCTCTCCTGGGATTCCACGCTTTGCCCTGACCTTCTGACTGCGCAGAATGCAGCCTCAGGTGACTCACTCCACTGCCAGCAAACTGAGCGTCTGCTGTCTACAGATCTTTCTTCCTCACCTCCTGGGCATCATGCTCTGCATCCTTTCCAAGGGGCATAGAGTGAGTTTTCTCAAAGCTGATATTGTGACAGAGTTTGGGCTGCTGTGCTGTTAACCAGGGATCAGCCTCTCTGGAAGGAGGAGGGGAGTTTGGGATTAGGCAGAGGGAGTGTCATGGGAACCTGACAATACTCCCCCAACTGGGCAGGGCCCTCCTAAGTGGATCTTGCCCATTTCAGTGGTCCCAGATCAGGCAAAAGGGCTGGACCTTTATCCTCCTGCCTTGCTCCATCCCTGGACGTGGGTTTCCTCGAGGGAAGGTGTGATCTTGGGCACATGTCTGTCTGCAACTGAGGTGGACCCTGACGTAGTCATGGGTCAGGCTGTCCGCTGACCCTACTCCCTGCAGCTAGCTGCAGATCCTTCCCAGATGGGGATCTGGGTGGCAGGTATACATCTGTCACCCTGTCGCTTTCAGCACAGCCCTCTGCTGGCCTTGACCTCACACATCTGCCTGCCCAAGGCACTGGTCTGTCTCTGGTCAGCATAGACTCTGTCTTCCAGCAAGGAAGACAACTCAAGTTCCTAGAACTTATGATTATCATGCGCATTTCTGGCTATCTTTGTTGTCATGGATACGAGCAAGTTCTGCTGTCAATTCCACTGCCCCTAGATGTGGTCCATGCCTCACCTCTCACCACCTATCTGCCTATCTCGCCCTACCCCCAAGCCCCCATTGTCCCATCCCCTGAATAGTCCCAGCGCACCATAGGCCTGTTTCCTATCGATCTTCCTGAAGGGCTCTCTTCCAGGAGAGACCAAAATGCATGGTCCCAAGCACAGGCCAGATGACTGTGGGGCCAACAGGGAAGAGGACCAGCTCCTACGTACCATACCAGCATCTACAAAACGGTTTCAACTTCCTGCAGGTGATGCTAAAAATCACTCTACCTGTCAGGTTCTGGGGCTTGCTGTGTATTTAAAGCTCAGAGACCTTGGAAACTCATTTGAGAGGCCAATTTCCCGAGTGTTCAGCAAATCTTCGCTGTAGTGGGAATCACATTGCCAGCCCTGTCCCTTGGAGTCAGCCCCCTGCCAGCTTTCCTCTCGTCCCCTTCAGACTGTACCATCTTCCCACCTTGGTCTTTCTTGTTCCTCCCTTCCCCAGTTTTCCTCCTGGTCTCAAAAGCATCACCTCCACCTGAGAAGCCTCCTTTATTTCACATCGCCTCACTCTGATTCTGCGTTTACACCACGTTTCCAGGGTTAGCTTTACATCGAAACCAAATGGCCTTGCATAATATTTCAAAGGCTTGCCCAAAGTATTATTTTTTGTGCATCAGTTCCTTCTTAAATCAATTAACCAGCAAATAAGGTAGGGGAACGTTTTAGTGCCATTAGGGACATTTTAGGTGGTTGAGTTTTGCTTTTTATAAACTGGGTTTGTTGTAATGAGATTTGACCTAGTGGTTGTTTGCATGTGATTATTTGCTGAACATTTGTGATTGTTTCTAGCATGAAATCTATGAAATTGGCCTACTCCAGCCACAATCAAAGGAACCCATGACCATGTCACATGATTTCCTGTAACCCTATATGGGTTGTATTGAAACATTATCCCGCTTTGGGACAAAGAGGTGCCAGTGTGTTTGAAACATTTATCTTCACCTCTGTTCTACTGACTCAACCACATAGCAGGTCCCCTAGGGCGATGGCCATGCTCTCAATAGACACTTAATGTCGGTGCCAGGCACTGTGGCAGGGACTTATGTGGATTAATTTGATCTTCCAGTCATCCCAAGAGAAAATGAAGTAAGGTTCAGACTTTATTTAAAGTCACACAGATGGTGAAACAGTGTAGGAATCTAGTTCTGGATTTGATGTTTCTGTGGTTATTTCTGAATTCCTATTTTCTAAACCAAAAATGGTGGTACAGAGGTGCCTGTCTTCCCAGCTACTCAGGAGGCTGAGGCAGGAGGATCATTTGAGTCCAGGAGTTTGAAGCAAACCTGGGCAATATAATGAGACTCCTACTTAAATAAATAAACAACAAACAAACAAACTCCTATTTCTTTTCCCTCACTCACTTTGTTACTAGCCTATAACAAGTTTAGTACTAGTCTCCGTGACTCAACAACTCAAAGGTAGCTAGCCATGTCTCCTGTCCCCCTCTACCTTAGAAAGATGGGCATGAAAGGAGTTTTCCTTCACAATCCAGAATTAAGGGGACCCCACCTTCCCCGAACCAAGAGGGCCCCGTGGAACAAAGGTGTTTACTTGCAATGTGTCCTAGCCTTTCTGCAGTGCACGTCATATATACCTGGTTTCTCTGAAATCCATAAACTCCCACTGTCATGTCACACTCAAAAGAGTGACCAGAAGCACCAGAGACACTGAGGCACTGCCTGGATCTCGGAGCTGAGCCCTCAGGGAGGCCGCCGGGCCTGTCTCTAGGAGAGCCAGGAAAGTCATCGAGCACTGCCTTTGGAAACCATTCAATGAGCAGATGGGTCTTTGCCTAAAGTGACTATTACCTCAAACAACCGTCGTTGTCTCCTCAAATTATCTCCCTGGGATCTGTTGTACTTTGAGTCCTGCAGTAACTCAGGTTTTATTCTTACTAATAAAAAACATTTGCTAAGCAAAATAGGAATAAAGCACGCCTCCTCTCCACCCAGCCCACATCTGATGGAATGAAAACTTAGATCATGAATAAAAATCCAGCCCCAGCCTAATATACTTCCCCTGTGAAGGGGCTGTGTGGCTTAGCAGCTCTGCCACTGCGTAGGCAAAAATGCAGAGTTTGTCTCTTTTGTCAGTCTGGAGATAAAATCCTATTCTTTGTAATCCCTGAAGAAACAAATCAAATAAACTCGGGCTGAGCTAACCATTTTCAATCCATCAAAGCAATCAAATTCTGTTTACCTGAATCACAATGATTTCTAAAATGTTATTAAAAAGTAAAATGGAGTTTAACTATTCCAAAAAACCGAAAATGATGTGCAAACACAAAAGGGATAAGATTTCTGTAATTATGTAGACATAAAGTCCATCCGATCATTTGTACCACAATACATTGTAGCCATGGCGTGTGAAGATAAAGAGCCCTTTGTCTAACAGGGCTGCCGCAAGTGACGCATCAACATAATTAATGCAGGAAGTCTTCAAAGGGGTGACTATTCATTAGTTAGTTTTATTGCTCTTTCGGGCAAACAATGGTTTTATAATTTAATAAACCAATTAACTGATTATGTCTCACCCAAAATATTTGTATATCATCCATTCCATCAGCTCTAAAGTCCCCGTCCCATTTCTTACCCTGCCGGTGTCGTAGAGAAATGTGACTAATTAGTATACTTGGCACATGTTTGGCTGGCAGGTTATTTTGCAGCCAATTCTCTAGATTTTGTCTCAAGGTGCTTTTGTGAGCATTTGCAACGACAACAATGCTGATGTCATTAAGAGCTCAGATATCCCATGATTGTGATGACTGTTTAGAGCCACTCTGAAAAAAAGAAAAAGAGAGAGAAAGTGGCCCTCCTACTTTATCATAATTCTTAAACTCTTCTATAGGGGTTGATTCCTCCCTGAGCATGGCACGCTTTATCAAAATTGCCTCTCCTGCTCAGGCAACAGCCATTCTGTGGACTTCAGATGGCTATTGCTGGCTGTGTTGTAACAGTGATGTTTGCCACATTGCCTCTGAAAGATCTTGCAGCCTTTCCATTATAACCCTCCATTATCAGGTAAAGAAAAACCAGCGGGGGGGAGCGGGGGACGCATCCAGGAATAAAACTTGACATCCTGGCAAACTGCAGAAAGCTTCGACCTAGGCACATTCTTTCAGCACTTTGAAATGTGAAATTGTCATGACAGGTTTTCAGTAGCAAGAATATATGTCAATAAAAGCATAGAAATGGAGTCATTTAAGAGGATTTGCTGGAACCCTCAGGAAAAGATGTTTTTATTATAGGTACACATGCACTCCCTGCTCCACTGTCCAAAAGCTGCTGATGATCTCAACCAGGGACTTTACTTGCTAGCGTTGCATATTAAATATTCTCCCAACTTGCAAGCGACTGGCTCTCACCCTTTTGGCAAAGTATTCACTCACTTATACATGGAACCAATAACCAGGAGCTTCCATCCTAACCTTTGTGAAGTAGGCATGGTCCCAGCTCTCATGGAGCACATGACCAAGGGTAAATCAGAGCAAGTATGACCAATGTGACAGAGGCATGAGGGGCAGTCCCCTGAGCCATAAGACACACAAGGGTGCTTTCCTCAGACCAAGAGAATCAGAGAAACAGGATGGCATGGGGTTACCCAGGGGACAAAGCCCAGCAACTGACTGAAGCAGCAGCCATTTGATCCCTAGGGCCATGAGATAGCAGAAAAAGTTAGGGGCGGACTGGGCCACACTGAGCCAGGCTGATCTTCACCCTGGGAGGAATGTGGAGCCATGGAAGGCTTTAAGCAGAGAAGCTGTATGATCAGATCTACATGCTAGAAATCTACACCCACACCTTCAAAACCTCCTCTTCCTGTGCTTTCCCTTCCCCAAAAAAGAGGTCCTAATGGTTATGGTTAGTATTGTAATGCAGCCCATGATTCATGGTTTTTTAAATTTCTTTTTCCCCACTGAAAAATACAACTGAGCTTTTAGCATAATTCTTTTCAAGGCTACAGCAGAGCACTAACTTCCCTGGTTACCACCCATGCATCCATTAGCTCATTCATGCCTAGGCCTTATGGAGTCTCTGTGAATGATACTTTTCTGAAACTAAGGAAGAAATCATAAATCCTAGTAAGAATCAAATAAACATAAGGCCAGGGATTTAGCTCAGTGATTCAGGTGCCTGCCTTGTAAGTACAAGGGCTCGCGTTCGATCCCTGGTACCAAATAAATAAATAAATAAATAAATAAGGCTCTGAGGTCCCACACAACTGATGGACAGACAGAAAGCTCTGGAAATCCATAGGATGGCTTGCTGTGAGTCAAAGAAGATTCCCAAAGGCGATGTGTTCTGAACCGGGCAGGAGGAACAACATGAACAGAGGGAAAGGTGAAAGGGACACAGGAGCACAGTGGGACAGTCTTCTGTCCTATCACAGCAAACAGTAAGGCCAAAAGGGAGGAGGAATTAGTACAAGCATGACAGATGCAAATAAAGGACTTTTAGCCCATCTTCCAGGTGATGACACCATGAACACCTGTGTTGTAGAAATTGGTGCTCACAGGGCACTTCTTACCCTCACTGCTTTCACCTGGGGCATAATCTTAGGTCTTCTGTCCCTGGACCCTGTTACTCTCCACTGCCCCTCACTGCCTTCCCAAGTGCCCAGAGAGGTGGTGGAGCTGGAGAGGAATAAATGACAGGTGGCATGGTCAGCATGATGCCTCTCAAGGGAATGGGTTGAGGTAGGATCTCCAGGAGTAGGAGGAACTGAGGGTGCCATATACACCTGTTCATGAACTGGCCTGTTACAGCTTATGTCTAGATGGTCCCCCAAAGCCTCGTGCACTCATACGTGGGACTTTGGGGAGATGGCTGGATTATGGGTGTGTGATGCTGGATTAGAGTATGTGATACTGGGATTAGGGTGTGTGGTGACTACATTGGTTTAGCATAGTTCTGGATGGGGATAACAGAAGACCCACCCTGGGTGTGGGTGGCATCACCCAAAAAGCTGGTGGCCTAAATGGAATAAAAGGAAAGATGGAAGACAGGCTTGCTGCTCACTGCCTTCTCCTTGCCACACCATGGACCAATTCTCTTTAGTGATGCCCCTCTGCAGTGCTGCCCTGCCTTGGAACTAGCTGACTGTGGATTGAAACCTCCATAAACTGTGTGCTGAAATAAACCTTTCCTCTTTTAACTTTGGGTGTGGGGTATTTTGACTCAGTACACAAGGCATGGCCCCACCATTACCCCCTTGAACCAAAGTCCACAAACACCATCCTCACGCATAGCTCCATGACTCTCCATGTACCAGTCCTGCCAAACCTTACTCATCTTCTGTGACCCAGGCACTACCTCCCTGGGAAACCCTGTATAACTACCTGCATTAGCCTGCTTTCCATTACTATAACAAATATCTGAGATAATCGGCTCAAAAAGAAAGGTTTATTTGGTTTTGAAAGTTTGAGTACAAAATTGAGTGGCCTTGTTATATTGGGGCCAAATGGAGAGGAAGCACATCATGGTGGGGAGTGTGTGGTAGAGCAAAACTGTTCACCTCATGGTGCCAGGAAGTGAAAGGGAGGAAAAGGCTGGATTCCCATAATCAAGGGCACACCCCAATGAGCTAAAACCTCCCACTAGGCTCCACCTCTTAAAGGTTCCATCTGCTCTAGTAGCACCAACCTGGAGGCCAAGTCTTCAACACCTGAGCCTTCTGGGAGACAGTCCAGATCCAAACTATAGCACCACGACCACTCTCATCTGACTGCCCCCTGCCTCACTGTTGCTAGGAAATGTTCATAGAACAGTGTTTTATTAACCATGAGTTCACTTGTCCTTGCCAGCCTCTCATCTGGGAACTCTTTGGTGAAGCACAGGGGTTATTAGCTTGGTGTCCAGTTTAATCCTGAGTCCCCCCAGAACAGCCCCTACATGGAACAGCAGCTCAATTAACACTTGACAGATGTAAGGCTGTATAAATTAACTCACATCAAGGAGGGTGATCCTATCTACCAACCTGCCAAATCCAGTGTCTGTCTAAATGCACATATCATAAAAGCCTGGATATTGAGGAAAAGGTATTTTCCAAGATCCAGAAAAGAATGCAGAATATCAGAAGAATTTTCACTTCCAGAATGCCACTGCGGAAAATGCGTTAGGCTGGGTCTACACTGCCTGTACCATAAAGCACAGCCACCGCAAAGAGAAAATTAAAAAGTCATTTGGTGGGGGAGAATCAACTCAAGGGATTGTTTGTTTTTTCATTTGTTTGTTTGTTTTTTTTTTTTTTGCCTTTTTCAAAAAGTTTGTTTTTACAACCATAGGTAAATCCAGTATTGCTTAAGTGACAATGCTATCTCATTAATTCCTAAAAAGTAGGGAACATATATTGCTGAGTAAGTTAGCAAGGATTACCCAAAGTCCTAGACCATGGATGGCGAATCTTTTAGAACTTTCCATAATAACAAACAGCCAGCTGTGGGTTTCCGCACCACTGCCCTAGACCCTCAGTTCTCCTGTGTCAGGGTGCACCAGAATGAAATGCAGGGTTTTGGTAATGCAGACTGTCGGCCCCACCCCCAGAGGGTCTGACTCCATTTATCTGGGATGAGGGTGAATTCCCAGTTTTAAGTTCCTAGATGATATTAGCGCTGCTGTTCTGGGAACCACACTTTGAAAACCACTGCCCTAGACTGTGAGAAGCCTGCAGAACTTACTTATCAGTTCTCAGACACTTGGTGCTGCACTCGCTTGCATCAGCTGAATAAATATGTTCCTAGGTAGCAAAATGAAGTCCATTCAGTGTGCTCACCTGGCCCGGATTTCTTCTCCTATAGTTCAAAAAGGGAGTGGCCACTTGCCAGCTCCAATCAGACCAAAGGGCCAGGGAAGGCCAGGCCTGGGGGTATTAATTTTTCAAGCAGGAATCCCCGATATCAACTACATGCAAATGACTCCCGCTTCCCTTTGAGATGGTCATGGTAGGGATTTGAAAAGGAGGTCAAAGAAAAATTGAGTTCTGACTCAGATTTCACAAAAGTGGGTTTTCAAATCGAATCAGATGAAACCTCTAGGTGCATGGGCCTCATTTACCCTTTCCCAAATGTGACCTCTCCTATTAAGAAGAGGGAAAATGCTTGAAAAACTTCTTCAACATCAAATAGCAACTTAAGAGTATTTTCTGGTGATTTAAACTTAAATGAATCAGAAACATCTGGATTAAATTTTACTCAAATGCTACACAATCTAAACAATTAAGGTGGGGGACGAAGCACTTGGCAAACTGCCCTTTGGGTTTAATCAAGCCCGGAGCATTTGAAAATTAGTGTGAGGTGTTGATGAGCTCTGGGTACAGTCCTAAGCCCCAGCCTCGCCACTTTGAAGGATCAGAAGAAAGGCAAGCATCACTTTTCTTCTCTCAGGACCCCCAGAGAGCCCCAGCTTACATCTGTTGTTTTTTCCATGGTCTCATGAGGACAGCTACCTCACAGTGTGACGCTCTAGACCAGTCTGGATGCCTGGTGACCAGCAGCAAGTGAGCCCTGTGAAGAGTTTTCAGCAGCCCAAGCACAGCAGCTAAGAGCCTTGCAGCACACGGTGATCTAACTCAGCCAGCTGCTGCAGCAACGATGCATCCTGACATCTCCACAGCTACACACAACTGGGTTACTGTCTTGCTTGTGCCATCTGGGTTGAATGACTCTGCCGGACATTTCTTCGAGTCACTCGGGAATCCAGGCTGCTCCAGCTTGTGACTCTGCGGTACTTTTTGGTGTGGCTGCAGCTGTGAGGAAAGAGAAGGATGGGAGGAGGCAAAGCCTCATCTGGAATCTCGGATCTGTCACCTAAGAGCTTTGGAACACAAGATACCTCATCTCTTTAGGCTTCCATTGACTTCTTCCTCTGTAAAATGGGATTAATCACAGTTCCCCTCATGGAGTTCACATGAGAATCAAAAAAAAAAAAAGATCTGGCATTGGACCCTGACTGTTCAAAGGGGAATCTGCTACCCAGAAGCTTTGGCACCCCTTTGGACGCCACCCAAACTTACTGAATCAGAATCTGCATTTATTTAATAAACACTGCAGGTGATTTGCATGCAGTTTAAGAGTTGTCACGTTAAAGCCCTGGCACATAGTAGATGCTCAGTGAATCTTAGTTGCCATTATTAGCATCTAAACTCCAGCTGCCTCAGCAGGCCTGAAAGTCACTGAGGCAATTAGCCACTCAGCAGGGCCATCAGTAGGGATTATCAAGTTGGCAGGCTGGCTTCTCATCACATGGAATAGTGACACTTCCTACTGATGTCCTTTCATGAAAGGGTGAAGAGGGGGCTGTTATGTTAACTGACAAATCAAAGCAAGTCAAGATGAAGACTGTGATCATTTTATCCCCATTATCCCAGGAATTCCACCCCATATGGCATGCTGCCTTTATCATTACACACTGATCACAGGCCCTGAGCCTTACCTGGGATCAACCTGGAAACATGAAAGGTAGGGAATGGACCCAGATTTCTAAAGAGGCTGTCATGGAAAAATTCCCTCCTGGTAGGGAGATTAGGACCAATGTCAAGGAAACCAGTTCCCCCACTTCCTGGCAAAATACATTTGCATGATTCTCCCAGACTTCCAAACCCAGCACTGTCCAGCTCACTTAGTTTCCAGAGCTCGGTTCAGGGGTGTGGAGGGATTCTTTTGGCTGGCCGCCCGCATGCCTAATTTCTGTGATTATGCCAATCATCATCCTGAAAGTGGGCTCTGCGAAAACTCGTATTAGGTGTCTCTCCCCCACCCCCGTTTCCCCCGCCTCCACCTCCCCACACAAAGGCCCTGTCTGCCACACATGACACTGGGTGCTTTCTCTTGGTAATGGATCACACGCCTTCTGAAGCTCAATTTCCTTTCCTCCTGAGCACTGTGTCACCTCTGCAATGTTGATCAATGGGAGCCAGAGCAACACTCTCCGCAGCTCACTGGCTGCCCACTCTCTCCCTCCCTTCCCCCTGCTTCCTTGCCTTCTGCCCTACACACACACACACACACACACACACACACACACACACACACACACACACACATGAACACACACACGAACACACACAATACTCGAACATTAAAGAAAGCTGTTAAGCTAATCTGGTGCATCTAAATGGGCAATATATATTGAATCCATGCTCCATTGATCATAATTATTGCCCTGCCCCTTATCAAGTAGCCATCTTAAACCATTATTTAGAGATCATTTTGCTTTCCATTACTGTCACTATATTGCAAAATTCGCAGGGAATTGGATGCCTGGTGATAGAGAGGTGTGCACAGCATTAGCCAGGACTCTGCCCTTGTCATCCAGGAGTGTTTCCAAACGGAGAGACTTAGCGTCACAGTCAGTGAACTTTCCAAGAGCCCCCATCAGCTTTATGGCAGAAAAATAAATCCTCCACCCGGGTCTGATTTTCCACCTCGGCTCTGCAAACAATATCACCATTATTCCTGCCTTACAATAATCCCTGGTAAGACCCTGGACATACAAAGCCCCCGACTCACAGCGAGCACTCTGTAGACAAGGTGCAGTCACTGCAAAGAGTCTGAATGAAGGCATCTGGCCCATGGGAAAGAAAACAAGGGTGCCTTATCTAGAAGGGCCCATCCCCCTTAGTGGGAATCTTTCTGCCAAAGCCCTTTCTTCCACACCCCCACGCTACCTCCATATGTTCTCTCCTCCACCCAGCCTTTACTGGAGGCCCTTGGCAGAAAAGGAGAAGTACAGGCTTCTGAACAAGGACGGCTGAGTGTGACCGAGCAGGGTGGTCAAGGCCCTCGACCTGGTCATCAGAGTGGATTCAAACTCAGACACAGCCACAAGCTCCCAAACAATCTATTCACCCTCTCTTTTGGCTTTGGCTTCTGCAGAAATAAGAATTAAGATGATTAAGTCAACCTCCACCTTTCAAGGCAGTGGGACAGTTGGATACAGTTATAGTCACTTAGGAAGTGGTTCCCAAATATTAGCGATCATCAGTCACACATTCCCAGCCCCATCCATGGAGTTTCCAATCTATTAGGAGGGAGGAATGAAGGATCTACTTCTCTAGCAAGATCCCAAGTGCTGCTGAGAGTCTGCACACTATATTTTGAGAGCCCCTGCTCTACGGAACAGCCTTTATGCTCCATCTTGGGTCAGTGGTTAAAACAGTAAATGAAACAGACCTGAAATAGTCCTGTTGTCTAAGAAAAAGCCTAAGAGTTGAAGTCAAACTGATCTGAGTCAAGCTACTGGTTTTACCACTTACTAGCTGTGTGATTTTAAATAATTTCTTTACCTACTCTGGGATTGTTTTCTCATTGGTAGACGAGAATGAACAGCTTCCACATGATGGAGGTGGTATGAAAATTAAATTAGATGTAGGAAATACTGATACAGTGGCTGATATATGATAGCAAACAAATGGCAATTAGTATTAATTATGTAAAATTGGACAACACAAATTTGATGATATTTGACCATATTCTGCCTACCGAAAAATGGTGGTTTTATATAGATCAATCTAATAACTAGAAGAAGAATAGTAAAATCACAAGGTACCGTGGTTTTGTAAAACACTTAGCCAACAGCATCTCCTGGAGGAAAAGTGAAGTCATGATTCAGTTGAATCGTGACGTTATTTTAGCCACCATGTTCATAGATGTTTTATTTACCCTCCTGGTCCCCAGCACCAACTACCACCAACACACACACACACACACACACACACACACACATACACACACTGTGACTTAGTGGGCCTGGAGCACAGGTTCAGTTTCTCTTTTGTTTCATGAGTGGCCAGAGTGGAGACCATGGTGTCACGTGTCCTCTCTGGTCCCTTTGGCATTTCTTGGCAATAACTGAATGGGGACATTTACCGTTGTCCCCCCATTCCTGTTTCTCTCTGGTGGTTTCTAATTTGCTAAGAACTGGGAAAACAAAGAACTTTGCTTTTCTAGTTTATCTTTGTGTCTCCATATTTTAAGAAAATGATTAATAACAGATGTTCAGCAAATGTTGAATCAGAAATTTGTTAAATAGATCAATAAAAGAAAAACACATTGTCATCCTGATAGATCCTGACATTTGATAAAATGCAATGTCCATGGAAAGAAAGAAAGAAGCAAACTGTCTTAGTAAACCAAGACGTGATAGATGGGTGAGTGGATAAATTTGCATATATGCAAATATGTATGTGAATGTGTGTGTAAGCATGCATGTATGAGGTGTGATTGAAATATATAGTGAATGTTTAAATAAAAATTCATTATAGTAAAAGACACAATGTCACTGTCTTTATGAGAGCGATAAAAAAATACAGAGTGCTGCTGCCCAGTGCCATTAAAACAGAAAACCAGGCTCGTAAAAACATTATGGTGTGTCCTCATCCTCCTTATTCACCAGATGTGGTCCCATGGGACTTTTTGCTCGTCTCCAAGTCAAAATGACCATGAAAGGTAAAGATTTTGGGTCGACTCAGGACATCATGGCAGCCACAAAAGTGAAGCTAAACACACTCATGAAAATGGACTTCCAGCTCTGCTTCAGACAGTAGCAAGGATGACGTGACCAATATTTTTGAAGTGAGGTAGGGTATTTTGAGGGGGATGAATGGCAATGTGTCTTTTACTGTAATAAAATTGTAAAATCTAAATATTCACCATTTTTATTACACCTGTACACATGTATCTCAGTATTGTGACTAAGCATAAAGCACTTCCATTAAAAGGTAGGGACAAAGCCGGGCATGGTGGCGCACACCTGTTATCCCAGCACTCGTGAGGCTGAGGCAGGAGGATCACTGTGAGTTCAAGACCAGCCTGGGCTACACAGTGAGTTCCAGGTCAATCTCAACTACGTAGTGAGACCCTATCTCAAAAAAAAACAAAAAAAGGTAGGGACAAAGCAAGGCTGCTTGCTCACTATCACTGCTTAACATTCTTCTGAAAGTACATCTAGTGTGACAGAAAAGAACCTGAAACAAACAAAGGAATGTTGGAAACTGCAGGTGATAATTATCATCATTTTCAGATGACATAATGGTCTACTCAGAAAACTCGTGAGGAAATATTAGAAATAATAGGAGGCTTCTATAAGGTGGACGGTGACAAAGCCAGTTCATAAAAATCAACAATGTGCCTAGAAAATACATGCTTCATACAGCCATATAAATTTATGCCTAGAAATCATCTTCTCCACAAACCTCCATAATAACAGCCACAAAATTCTTCTCTGGAATGCAAAAAGATACCTTAATAATTGTAAATACCTTATCATGTTCTGGGGTGGGAAGATGTGTATTTTAAGGATATCAATACTGCTGAATATGCTATGAATTAAAGGCAATCTCGGACAAAATTCCAATACAGAGCTGGGATGTAGCCCAGTCACAGAACACTTGCCTAACATGCATGAGACCCCAGCACCACAAAAAGAAATTTTTCCAATATTCTTTTTCAAGCTTGACTAACATTTATTCGAGGATTATGAGTGGGGGGTGATTAATGAGAAAGCATTTATCTTCAACTATTAATGTGTATTAAAACTCTGATAATTAAAACAGAATCCAAAGGAGATAGACTAATTAGATAGACTATGAAATTCAGAAGCAGACCCAAGCCTATAAGAAATTTTGATGTATAATAAGGTTTAGAGTTCAAATGAAGAAGGAAAGCTAAAACTATTAAATAAAGAAAATAGGGATAATCATTAGAGAAAAAATAGACAACTTCAACTTGAATTGTGTTAAAGACCACATAAAATTACTAATATAAATCACTGAGATATATAAGTACTTATATAATATTTTATGGGAATTGCCTTTCTAAGAATGCCACTAAAACAAAATTTTATGACATTACAGGTTATAAATTCTAAATAGAAAAAACTAATGAAGTTAAAAATCAAGTACTTCAGATAAAATACATTTCAGTATATATGATATTCAAGGAGTTAGATTTATTACTTTATAACATTGAATTCCACCAGAAAAAAATCTAATAGAAATGTGAAAGAAAAATTTGATGAAAATCCAATAGAAATGTGAGTAAAAAGCATAAACAAAGCTCCACAAGTGAAGAAATAGTCGATAGCTATGTAAAAGGCTCAAGGTCACCAGAGTAGTTAAAGACTTTAAGGTGAACACAATGGTTGTAAGTAAGTAGGGTGCTACTTACTTATTGCATTATTATAGATTTATGAAAATAATAGCCAGAGTTGCCAAAAATGTGGGACAATATTTAAGCATTTTCATACACTGTGGGTAGAAATACACATTATTTTCAGTGCAAGCGTCTAACCCAGGGCCTCACTCATGCTAGACAAGTACTCTAACCACTAACTTACACTCCAGCCCTAAAACAGTCTTTGGAAGTCAAGTTGAAAGTATTTAAAACCTTAGACTTTGATGCAGTAAATACTCTTTTGGAATATAACTGAGGAAATTAAAAAGTTAGTGGCCAAAGATAGTATTAAGAAAGATGCCCTTTACAGCATCATTTATAGTAGCCCAAACAGAACATTAATTGGTTAAAATTATGGCAAAAAATAAATTAAAAATATAGCAAAAGTCTGTATGTGTTTAAAGGCAAACACAGCCTTGAAAAGCTTTGGTTGTTAAACTTCAGTGTGCCTCAGAATCATTTGGAAGGTCTTTTCTTTTTTCTCATTGAGTTTTTTGGTAAATTTTAGATATACAGTACAGTTACATTCATCATTGGGATCTTGTACCTTTACATGACAGGTCTTGGTTCTCATTTTATCCCTTTATCCCTGGCCTCCCTTCACCTCCTCCTCCTGGAAGGACTTTTAAAACAAGAGAGCTGAGGCCGGGGATGCAGCTCAGTGATGCCGCCACCTCGTAAGCACAAGGTCCTGAGTTTGATTCTCGGATGTGCCCCATAACTCCCAGATTCTGATTTTGGCGGCCTGGAGTGCTACTCTGGAATTTGCTGTGCTAACCAGGTGGTGCTGATGCTGATGCTGGCCTCCATGTCACACTCCATGAGCCACTGTGGCAGAAACCTGTTCTGTGAGAAAAGCAAAGTACAGCATCTCAGGCAGTATGATCCAGTTTCTCTGTGTAATTTATATATGCATAGCCAAAAACCCTCAAGGGTAAACCCTAACATATTAACAGTGGTTATTTCTAAGTGTCAAGATTACGGGTGCTTTAAATTTTTATGATCAACATGAATTATTTATTTAAATTTAATTAATCAGCCATTTCCTCCTCTAATAAACGAATTTTACGAAACTCACAAAAGCCCAAGACTTCTGTGCTACCTCTATTCTGGCCCTAAGTCATTTGGGGCCAGACTCAAAACTTCAGGTTTTTTTTATTACTAATAACAAATCCATTAAGATATAACACATACTATAAAATCCATCCAAAGTGTATATTTCAGTGGCTCTTCATGTATCCCTGGAGCTGAGTAACCGTTACCACAATCAATTCTAGAATGTTTTCATGCTCCGAAACAAGAAGAAATCCTTAACCCCCAGTAGACATTTCCATTTCCCCCCAAGCTCCTCTCTCCAGCCTGTCAACCACTAATCTACTTCCTGTATCTTGGAAATTTCTCACTCTGGACATCTCATATAAATGGAATCAGATAAAATGTGCCCTTTATGATGTTGGCTTCTTTCACTTAGAGTGTTGACTTATACAAAAGCTGCCTTTAGTGGAGCAATTCCACAATGCCCCCTCATCTTGCATCCTTACTGATGGTCCCACCTTGGGCAGGTTCCATGTATGTGGAGCAAAGTGCATGTGTGTTATGGTTTACACCTAAAATGTCCCCCAAAGTCCCCCAAAGTCACATATGTTCCCAGGTGAAGCTTAGATGCGTGATACTGGATTAAGGAAGTATGGTAATGGATTAGTCCACTGATTGGTTTAACATGGTTCTGGGTGTGGATAATGGGAAGGCCCACCCTGGGTGTGGGTGGCACCATCCAATGGGCGGTAGCCAAATGGGATAAAATGGAAAGGAAGTTTTGCTGCTTGCTGCCTCCTGCCTGCCACACCATGAATTATTTCTCCTCTTTGGTGCCCCTTTGCCTTGCTGCCCCTTTGCCTTGCTGCCCTGCTTTGGAACCAGCCAAACCTCTCCAGACTGTGAGCTAAAATAAACCTTCCCTCTTTTGATTTGTGGGTATCAGGTGTTTTGTCTCAGAGATGGGGAAAGTATCTAAAACAATGTGGCTCAATGCGCTCTGTGCACCATCCCTCCCCTCACCCCAGGTGATCTTAACTTATACAGTAATTGAGTGCTTAGCCTAGACTACTTGAATTTTGAAGCCCACCTCACTTCCTGATGGGCACTGTGAAGACGCACTATAGCTCTGATAAGAGAGCAGCCCAGGGCCCTGCCACCTACTCCCCAGTACTGCTTTCCTGCTCTGGGTCCCATTCCTTTTCTGGTAAGTACGAGCGCCATGGAGAATTTTAATGGAAAACTCAATTAATTCTCAGAGTTGCATCTGCTACCACATGAATGTTCAGCACATGTTAGCTATTAGTAGTATTGTAATCGTTAATTGAATTTCAATACCTGGCCAAGTTTCTTTGTCATGAAACTCTGATAAGGCCAATGAAGCAGATGCCTGAAATAGATTTGCTAACCTCTTCACTTGTGAGAATCTTCTGCCTCCTTCTCCTTGAAGGGATGGGGGGAGAACAGGGTGAGGAGGAGATTTGATGGTTCCAGCTCACACAGTTGCTTCAGGCTAAGAGACCAGCACTCAAGGAGGGGTTTTTGAAGTTATCCGATCAGACAGGAAGGAGGCCATAACAAAAATGATCAGAATACCAACAAAAGCAGACCTTACAGGCAATTCCATATGCTTACATTTCTCCCCCAAGAGTTGTCTGCAATTGTTACTCAGTGCAAGACACCTTTCCAGGCACCTGTAATGTCTGTGAGCTCCTGAATTACCACATTTCATCTTACGGCATAAGGAAAGCCAGGGACAGATGTATAAGTTGAGCAAGATGCAAAGTCAAGCATCCCAAAGGAAAGATCCAGCCTTACTAAATTGGTGCTGCTACCCAAACTCCAGTGAATCAGGCATAGCAACGTAAAGTGCTTGGAACTGTTCTTTTAGTACTTAGGGTCTGTCTTAGTTAATTTTTCTCACTGTTCAGACAAAATACCTAATATTCAAAGTTAAAGGAGGACAGGTTTATTTGGCTTACAGTTTGTAGAGGTTTCTGTTCATAGTTGGCTGGCTCCAAGGCAGGGCAGCATGGCAGAGGAGCATTGCAGAGGAGAAACAGTTCATGGAAAACAGAAGGTAGCCAAAGAGCAAAGTAGCAAGTAGCAAACAGCAAGTTGTGATCCTTTTCTATCCCTTATATCCTATCCAGGCTGCACACCCTTAGGGTGGGTAGCACTCACACCCAGGGTGGGGCAGCATTAATTCTAGTGTTGCATTGTGACTTGATCTCAACATCACATCCTTGATCCCAGCATCTCACACCCTAGATCCAGCCACCTCTGAAAAGCCCCCGATATGACCACATGAGACTTTGGGAAGACAACTAGATACAAGCCACAACAGGGTCCTTTGAAATGTATTAAGTATTTTTGTTTCTTCTCTAATTAAAGGCACTGCCACTCTTCAGTTTTGAAATTCAACATCATCAATAAGCAGCATTTGTGGGCAACTGTGTCATAAGGGTTGGCAGAATTTGACTATTCTTTTTGGTGAAAACATTTAAAATATTTTACATAGCTTGAACTCCCTTCCAGATGGAGTATCTAAGTATATTTTCTGTTACTATAACAAACTACCTGAGACCAGAAATTTATAAAGAACAGAATTTTATTTGGCTCATGATGTGGAGTCTATGAGAGCCAAAAGCACAGAACTGGCATCTTACTAAATCTGGTGAGGATGTTGGGGCTACATCATAGCATGGTAGAGGGGCCCGCATGGTAAGACACAGCAAGCATATACTCTTAGGTCACTCTTCCTCTTCTTATAAAGCCACTAATATCATCATGGGAGTTCGTCCTATGTCTCACCTACTATACCTCCCAAAGATCCCATCTCCAAATACCATTAACATAGGAATTTGGAGACAGGTTTCCAACATGTGAACTTTGGAAGGACACAGTTCCAGAAAAACCTGATCCCACTGTTTGAGAACTAGCCACAAGATGCCATAGAAAAACAAAACAAAAAAAAGAGAGAGAGAGAGAGGCAGAAAGATGGAGGATTAGGAAGTGCAATTTACTGGGGGACTTACCTACCAAAGTGAGTCTTGGGCAACAGCAGGACAGATGAATCTTTGCATCTCGAGTCAGAAGGAAGAAGTTTATACAGTGATCAAGGTAAAACTGACTGAGCCAGAATGTTCCTGGTTTGCCTCAAGCTGATATTATGGACATCAGGAACATTCCTTAGAATTAAGAGTGACAGGGATTGGGTCAAAAGGCTCCACACACCCCTCGGATGGTTCCTATATAGTATGCTGGTGAACTATGTAAGGAAAACAGACCAGGGTCACACAGGCAATCAAGGTGATCCCAACCCAGGATGGCTACAGTCAGGTCCAGCTGAATCCCTGCAGACACAGGCAGACCGTGGCGCAGAAGTACAGGTAACTCTATTCTCCTGCTAAGTGTGACATCACCAGGGAGGGTCTCCGTAGGTGCCCCTGAAGCAGCCAGGTTGTATTCCCTGAAGCTGAGTTTGTGCTGACATCCCCTGGAACTCCTTTCTCTCCAAAAACACCCCCACTGAATCCAGCAGACACCTCCCAGCCCTTGGGCTGTCTCTGTCTCCTTTTGACACCAAATTCAGATAGGAAAGGAAAGATTCCCAGAGACTTGGCCTCCCTTCCTCTCCTTCTTCCTTTTCCCCCATCTTTTTAGTGGTTTTAGGTATCGAGTTTATACTATGGACTATACTATAGCCGCAGACTCTTAAGAAGTGACTGATCTACTTTTCCTTCAATCTCTAATTGTTCTCAATAGCCAGGACCACCCCCAGTGAAACTTAGCAGCTCAACAGGGCTCTATGAGATAATAAAAATATAAAATCCCAAACAATATTGGATAAGTCGTCAACAGTGGAGCTACCAGTGAGGGACCTCACTCGTGCCTTGGCGTTCTCTGGACATGTTACCTATTACACTCCAGTGAAGCAGCTGTTAACCTTTGTTTTACAGCTGAAAAGCTGACATTATTATGTTCAGCCTTTTTTGTGTGGCCCGAATAAAAGATAATGAATGAATGGTTATATATTCCCACCACTGAAAATTAAATGACCACAATTTTTGTGACTGAAGGAACGATTTGTGGTTGTTTGCAAAAATGTACACATATCAAATGGTCATTTCTAGGGACAATCGGGGAACTGCCGCTAACTGTACTATCTTAGCCAACAAAATGCAAATGTGTCATTGTTTCCCTTGAGTCATTACAGGTTCTTGTTATTAGCGCCTTTCAGAAAATTAAAAAATTTATGAAACTCAGTAATACCTAATTAATATTTTAAGACATTTTCTCATTCTGCTAAGCTTCTCCCTCACCAAGTGTGAAACTGACTTGGTCATGTTATAAAAAGATGCCAGTGTGTCTTTTGCTCCTATTGTTGGAAAATGCTTCTAAGGGCCTTGAGAATGGATATAATTATATTTATTTATTCAGAGCAAAGTTGGAAATGCTAGGCTGTATAAATAATTATCACCCAGGGTTAGAGATGATTGCTTGGCAATTGTCATTATAAGTAAACTTAATGATAGAAAACAAATAAGTCAGCTGGTTTTTCACTGTTTTCAGGAAATGGACTTTTGAAAGTATCTGCCATAAAATACTACTGTAAGAATTAAGGTTATTTTCATTTCTTCAGCAAATACTTAGCACTTAGCTTGTGCCAGTCCTTAATCTAAGGCTACATATTAATTGTATTAACCAATTTAATTCTCACAGCCACACTTAGATGTTAACTCAGTATCCCCATTTAATGGATGGGGAAATGCAGACACAGAAAGATCTTCCACCCACTTTTTCAAATGTAAGGGAGGAATCTGGTGTGGGAACTTTACACCAGACACCATCTCTTCTTAGGTATTGTTCAGGTGTTGTTCTTGGGTCTCATTGACCAACCAACTCAAGAAGCAGGTGAATGCAAACTTAACAGTTGCACCCCTAAAAGAAAAATGAGAAATTTCTGATTTACAGTAAGATTTAAACCCAGACAGAATATACTGTGCATACAATTCAGCTTTTCTGTTATTTCTCACTCAAGGGAAAATGAGGTGGTCAAAAAAATTAACTGAAAAATGACTATGGATCACTAGTTTTGTGATGTATTTATTGGCGGAACATAGACATCAGTTCTCAAGTCTCAGGGACTCCACAAAATGGGAAAAATACAGACCAAAATATTTACTATTTGTATTAGTTGAATTTTTATGCAAGCCTGTAATGCCAGTTCTCTGGGAGGCCGAGACAGGAGGATCCTGAATTCGAGCCTAACCTGGGCAACTTAGTGACTTAGAAAGATTGTTTCAAAGTAAAGAATATAAAAAGTACTGTGCGATAGCCCTAGGTTCAAACTCCATTACCAGATGTATACATTTGAACTTTTGCATTGTTTTCATCAACATATTGATGGTATTTTATGAGAAAGCGCTACTATCAAGTGATGTGGCTGTCTACATATCAGGGAGCTCTGTGCTGATTCCCCACCGGCCACCCCAACAGTGCTGTGCACGCAGAGTCTCTGATCACAGTCCAAATTACACAGAAACTGAGTCAGAACATTTGCAATCAACCAACAAATAGACAAGTGTGTTTGAGTAGACAACTATGTCACACACCTGCAATATATGAGAACTTTAGCCTAAGACAGACACAAAGACACATAGGACACGAAGTCCTTCAAGAAGCTCGCAGGCCAGGAGAGAGGTTGAGACAGAGGCGCAGAGATAACCAGTGAAATGAATAGCCGAGCATCGCCACATGGGCATAATGGAGGCTGCTCTGCGAGTACAGAGAGGAACAAGACCGCAGTGCAATGGGCTGCACTGGACAGGACTGGGCAGGACTGGGCAGCAGACGTGGGACCAGGATGGCTCCTGGGACTTGGCCACATTACACAGGAGGCAAAGGATTTGGCTCCTGAGAAAGGCAGAGGGTGTCGGGGCTGGTCTGTTCATTATCACGCCAATGCACATTGCTAGGAGTCCCCTGGCGTGATTTATGTTGCTCTCATTCAAGTAGAATAACCCAGATGTCATTTTTCTGCCTGTAATACTCAGCTCTTTGCTGCACCTTGTAGCTGAGTTTCTCTATGTGTGCTCCATCCATCTTGTAAGTGGCTATGTTTACTTTGTGTCCTCGTCCTCTTTATGTCTCGTGAATAACAAAATTATGAGAATGGATCAAAAACATTTGAAATAATTCTCATTGTGGTGGACCTTTCAGGCTGACCATCTCACAGGCACTGGCCCTTTATCTTTTCTCCTTCCTCTTCTGCTCATGGTACCTCTACACACAACCAGTTCACACGTAGGTGCAAAGCAGATTTTCCTCTCCAAAGAAATGCCACCAGCAGGGCCCAAAGGAAAGTGTGCAGTGATGCATCTAGGTGTATGGTGCTTAAGGCAACATCTTGTTTTCTTTCCTGTTCTGTCTGATGTAGGCCTGTGGGAAAGAGAGCAGTGAATGGAGTCTTTCATCCCACCCTGGGGTAGGGACTGCGCTGCAATGGGTGAGATGCACTTGCGATGCAGTGGGTAAGGAGCAGAAGCAGAGCAGGAGAGAGGCAGACTGACCACAGCTGGAAGTAATCGGCTGTGTTCACCCAGGCAGCAAACCAGCAGCAAGAGGCTCGAGGTACTGGGGGCTCTTCGAGGCAAGCCACGCCAGTGTGGTTCCGGAAGATCTCTCTGTCCTCCACCCTGTGTGGAAATGAGATTCAGACACTTGGGGGCAAAGGTGCTCAAGAGAAAGCCATGACGCTGGTGTTTCTGCGGTGGCCGTGGGGTCAGGGCCAAGCTACGGGCCCACTGGGAATCTGCACACAGATATCACCACGTGAATACAAAGGTGGGAAGGTAAGGACTCATGCACAGGCCAGAGACGCCCCATACAGACTCCCCAGCATCATGACTAACTCCGTGTGTTCCTGACAGATCCAGGATGCCCCCGAGTTGAAACTGGCTTCAGAACGCTGTTGTGGGAAGTGTACACCTGTCCACCGCAGGCCCAACATCAGCTCCTGGGAGCTCCATGTCCTTGGATGTTGTCATCTTCTTTTATTAAAAGGCACTGTGCAAACTGTAAAGTCTGCATATCGCAAGTGGTATGTTTCACAACATGCATATGGCCATGAAGCTACGGCTCAGATCATGGTACAGAACATTCTGTATCCAGAAATCTTCCCTTTACCCCTCTCTATCAATAACCACCATTCGGGGCCAGGGATTTAGCTCAGTGGTTCCGTTGCCTGCCTCGCAAGCACAAGGTCCTGAGTTCGATCCCCGGTACCAAAAATAAATAAATGAATAGCCACCATTCAGACTTCTATCATCACCATTCTCACCCACTTTTGAACACCGTGGTATCCACCTGTTAGCGTCTGTCCTCTTGCCATTGAGTCACTTCTATATCATTGCATGGAGCTGGGTGTTCGTGTTTGCTGCTGTATAGTACTCCATTGTGAAAGCCTACACAATTTCTTGTTCTCTGCGGACATTTGAGTCCTCTCCAGATTTGGACTCTTAGAAAGACAGCTCCTGTGAACATTCTGTGTCAGGTTTTTGGCAGGCACAGCATTCATTTCTGTTGTCAGAGGTGACTGGCCGTGAGCACTATAAGAATACTTTCCCCACCGCTCAGTCTAGAAAGGAGATGATACACAGTAAGGCTCGTCCCGAAGGCTGTTTTGAAGCAGCAAACCCCGGATATGTGCTTATGGATTAGTGTGATCTGGCTGCATATTGTCCTGTTGCCCAAAACAGCAGGCATTCTGTGACGGTGATTGCAGAGCTCAGAGGCAGAGCTGGCTGAATGAATAAGAAGCGAAGCAATATGGAAAGGGGGTTAGAGTCTGCAATCCGGCCCTGTGACACACGGTAGAGCTCATGTGAAAACACAGCCACATGACCCAGCAGGGCTGTCCAAAGCTGTCAGGGGAACCCTCCTTAGCTGTTCGAAAAAGGCCGGCCGCAGTGCTCACCTGGGAGAGCTCACTGCCTGCTCTCCATGAACTGCCGAGCTGTCTGGAGACGTGAAGGCACGAAGGCTCCCCTGGATGTAGGTGCAGGGCACTCCACGTTGGAAACACCTCTGTGAAGCTGCCCAGCCCTGCCTGCTCTGGGTCCGAGGCCTCCCTGCACCTGGCACCTGAAAGCCATGCCCTTCCTTTATTTTACACCGTCAAGACTGAAGGGGAATTTAGCAAATTTTAACCCATGCTTTAAAATGCAGGTGGATGACACACCGCAGACCTGCAGCTACTTCATTAGCCATGAAAGACTGGAATGCAGATATGCCGGCTCTCTCAGCAATGTCCTGGCCACTGCCAGCCTCTTCCTGCTCCCCAGCCTCCTCTTCACTAGACATCCTGAAGGTTTCGGCCACCATAAAAGTAACAAGTGTCCAGAGTGTCCGCTGAGCAGAGGGCTCTTCATTTAACTCTACGACTTCCTGGTGTGGCTGCTTCTGCTGTTACACTTGTGCTGCACAGAAAGAAGCCAAGGCTCGGCGAAATGGAATCATTGCCCCAAGCTTGTGCAGCTAGAGTGGCAGAGCCAGGAACTGATCCCAGATCATCCCACGGAGCATTACAGCCCATGAAAGGGAAGATGGCAGCTGTCTCTCTCAGACAGTCCTTGCATCTCACCACACCCACAGATAGAGACCAGTATAAAACTGGAATCTGTCATTTCCGTCACTTGGAACTGGTCTGACTGGAGACTTTGTAGGAAGAGATTAACTCTCCTTCACTGGGTCCTTCTGGGTTGTCTGTAAATTTCAGCTCCCTGACCCTGCTGTGACAGAAACCCGAAGTAATGATTCTGCGTGGATATGAAGAAAGACTTGGGTCGGCACAAATGTGGAAAATCTTCTAGGAAACTTCCTGGACGGTCGTGTTCAAGGAACGAGGAGCAGGGAATTCTGGGAGTAGCCCAGTCAGTTCTAAACCTGAGTTCAGCCTGGTTTCCCCAGCGAGGATGTCCTGCACAGCTATCCCCTTGGAACAGCAGTCTTCACATGGGGAACCTGCTTAGTGATCCCCAACAGGAACTCTGGATGGAAACAGACCTATTTAAATGAATCAGAAGGAACTTCAAAGAGACTTTTCAAAATTTCTCAGATGTCCAACAGCTCCTCTAATTTCCTGTAAATAAATTATAGCTTTAAGAATTAACCTGTCCTCAAGGAGAAAAACAAACTATGGAGACATCAGAGAGGCTTTCTGCTAGGGTGCAAAGAGAAGGGAAGACAAAGACAAGGAGAGAGAGGAAGCAATGTTGGTATGACCAGCATTAGCAGAGACGGGGCCTCTGCGTGAATTAGCTAAAGGTGAGCATGGCTCCACCTGGACACACATCTGGACAAGTGGTCTGGATTTCAGCCTCCCTCCCCTTCTCTGCAGCTTGCCTTGTAAAGTGCATTGTCTGTACTGCTGGACATAGACTTCCCTTCTGTCCTTTCTCATTTTGTGAGCTCATGCACTTTTTTGAAAAAAAAAAAAAAAAAAAAAAAAAAAAAAAAAAAAAAAAAAAAAAAAAAAAAAAAAAACCACAACTCTTCTGAAGAAAAAGCAAGACAGTATTTATCTTGGGCAAATCTTGAGGGGATTAGCAAAAAAAAAAAACCAAGAAAAACATAACTATTCAAAGGGCATCCTTTGTAGAGCCAGCCATGAAAGATTCAGGGAGCTGCTTGGGAGAGGGCAGTTGGTTAGCTCTTTACTAATTCATGACTGAGAATGGGTCAAGGGATGCGATTTAGCTAGGGAAATGCAGGGCAGAAGGAGGCTCTGGGGTTCGATGAGGCTGGCATAGAATGCTCGGCTCACTCGGCCAGGGCTACACACAGTCTGCATTCTTCCAGGGAGTGAACATCAGGCTCCAGCGCGGCCACATGACTAGGCTGCCCCCTTCCAATCACACACATTCACATCACAGGATAGGGCCAGGGATTTGGCTCAGTGGCACCACGCCTGCCTCGCAAGCACAAGGTCCTGAGTTTGATCCCCGGTACCAAAACAAAAAACAAACAATGATAAAACGGGATGACACTGCAGTTGTCTTTTAGAAAATGTTTTTGCCATTTATAATACATCCTCCAGGACTAGAACTTGACCCACTTTGGGGAGTTGTTACGAACACCTTTATCCTATGGGTTAACCTGTGCCATAAAATGTCTATAGAAAAATGCAAGCGAAATCAGCATTTCACGACTATCCCTAAAAAACAAAAAGTGTGGCTATGAATAAGATTTTTTGCATCACATTCCATGAATGTATATTCACATTTTTTCTGGTCACATTTGATAGCGTTACTTTATGACCATAATATCTCCTGGATGACTCACTTACAATGTTCCTGGAAGGAGGCCCCAGTTCCTCAGCCCACAGCTGTCTCCGTAAGGCTGTTAGGTGTCCTCATGACATGGCTGCCATCTTCCCCCACAGACAGTGAGCCACAGCACTCCCATGACCTCATTTTAGATGGCACACCCATCGCTGCCGCAATGCTATTGGTTACCCAGCTCATCCTGTTGACTCCAGGTCACACAGGGATGCTGGCTGCTGTCTGGGAGGCTGGCTGTCACCCTGCGTGTCGCCTGCCAGTCCTCTCACTACTCTGGAGACTGCACTCTTTCAGCCTTCCTCCTTCCTGGGCTCTTCCCTCTCCTGTTCCCATGGCTCCCAAGGTCTGCCCTTCCCACAAATGTATGTCTGAGTGCAGAGAGGCAGGGAAGCTGCCTCACTTTGATATCTAACCTAGTTTTCTCTCAGCTGCCCAGACCTGTGCCTGGCTGGACTAGAAGGGCTGGTGGAATGCACCTCACCCAGCCTGGGAGAGAACAGCCAAGCTCAGGATACTTGTCTGTTCGACTGACATTCTAGTTCTGGCTGCAAAGGAAAGAAACAGAACAAATGTCAGAGCTGTGCCTTATGCTTTGAGTGCCATGTGAGATTGTGTCCTGGTCCCAGTATAATTATTCCTATTACTCCTAAAGTATTCTATTACAGATGACAGCTATATGGTCATCTTATCTCCTCTTTAACAATTCTGGATGAGTTACCAAAGTTCTACAATGTGCAAATGTTATAAAAGGTGTGAATGCTATAAAATGCTAAAAACACTATCTATGGGTTCCATCTAGTAGGTGGTAGCGGCCCTATGAAACTGACCATTGGAAACAATTACGTGATGCGTTAGGGAATGAGAGGCTATGAACACTTCCATGCTGTTTCTCATTCTTTGGCATTGCAGTAACCGTTTGTGATGCCTCATACAAGTTAGAGGACTCATTTATTCCATGATTATCCTATTTTATCCCAGAGAAAATGAGAGCCCGGTGCAGATGCCTTGGGCCGAGAGACTATCGCATTTCAGAACTTGCTGACCAGATGCTAATTTCTGGGGGCCGTGCTATCTTTCCTATCACAGCATCCATGTCAGCTCCATTTTCAGAGCAGCTGTACTGAGACACTGACCCGCTGCCGATTACAGCAGCTTAATGGGGTACAGTGAGGTGGTAGTTATTCTACATTACCCTGATCGAGCACATATAGCCCAGAGTCATCCCAGTGAAATCCTAGTGCTCAGGTAGGATGGGAAAAATGAATGTCATGTAAAGGGTGTCATCAAAAATAAGTTTGCAAGTCTAGAAAGATAAGAGGTCTCAGTCCCAAGATGTTATCATGGGTTTCTGTCTTGTAAACATGTCACAACTGGTATGTGGACATCCCTTCTGATCAACCCAAGTAACATACTGAAAAGTTATATTTAAAACCCAACTGTAAATGGAAAATGATCTTCTGGAAGAGAAGAGGTCTGGCGGGAGGCTGGAGGGAGGAGAGGAAAATTGATTAATAAAATCCCAACTCCGTATTCAGAGCACTCCAGGTCACTTGCTTTAGGGGTCAGCAGGATTGTCCCGAGTGCCTGCCAAGCTGAGGGCGTTGCTAGGACGGGCTCCTAATGTCCCCTGAGAGCAACTCCCAGGGCAAGCACAGCTGAGGATAGACATGCTTACGAAGGGGCATGGCACCCTGGGAAGAAGAGACAACCTCATCTCTTACTGAGCACTCACAGGGGACAGCTGGCCTGGTCCATTATCAAATGACTGCCACCTGGTGAGAGACACATGGCACAAGCACGTCCACCCCCACCCAGCCCATAGGACCGGTTCTGCAGACTGTCCCAGGTGGCTACTGTGGACTCACTCCTAAGGGTGCAATCACAGAGAGAGGTACAACTGCTCTGCCTGAGTGTTTCTACCAGAAATACAGCTACTGGGCAACACATTCATATCACACGCACACATGCAGAAACACACATATACACACAAGCACAGCATAGGAACTGGAACTCAGGTATTAGATCACACAGGGGCAGCTTCATGATCAGTGGAGTCCACGGTCCTATGACTGAGCACCCCCCATCCTCTGCTGCCTTCCTGCCCCGGCTCCTCCGCCCTCTTCACACCACTGTCCTGAAGGGCTGAGTGCTGCTGGGCTAGTCTTTGTAGGGAAGAGGCAGAATATATAATAGCTGAAGATATGAGCGCTCAGACTTGGTTATTTTAAGTTATGGGAGCGGTGGATCCCCCGTAACACAGCAAATATTTACTCATACTCAAACTGCAGGTAGCTCTTTGCTACAGAATATTTTGGAATAATTTTTCTAATGTTACTGGTAAAATTATATAGCTAAAAGTACTTCATCCGATTCATTTATAGGCTATGACTTCACAAAAAGTTACCATGGTGCAGCAGGAATTCTTGCACAACGAGAAACCTTAATTGTTATGAATCTTAAACATAACAAGAAGGGGCACATAATGCCACATTCCGTGGGCATTCCAGCTTCCATGTGTCAAGCTTGCTTTTGAATGTGGACTGAACGCACTGGGGAGTTTTGTTTGTTTCTCTGTCTTTTAGGTTTCCAACTCTCCACAAATCAGTGGAGAGCTCATGGGCTCCCCAGGGCTCACCCCCACTGCCTAACATGAATTCAAACACAAGAGCCAGGCAAATCCAGGTTCCAATCCTGCTCTCTAATGAGCGAGTTATTTGACCTCCCCAGCCTCAGTTTCCTCATCTGCAAATTAAAGATACAAGCCAGGACCACCTGGTAAGAACCCAGAAGCATTTGGCACAAGGGGCAGTTCTATAGCAAGCTTTGAGAAAACATTAGCTATAATTCTTAGTTCTTTATTTTTAACTTTTTTGGCATAATGTGCTTTATAATAGCAATAAAGGACTTGCAAAGAAAACAGTTATACTCAGAAGCAAATGTTTTCTGTGTTCTATGCATACATATTTTCATGAAGTTGTAATCTTTTCATATTTAAATGTTAGTATTCTTTTTTCATACAGTTTTGGGTCAAAAATACTTTTAGTGTTTTAGTTTTCGTGTTAATCATTCATTCTTACTTACTGTATGATACTAAATGATGTCAATTTACCATAATTTATTTAACTATTCCCATATTGTTAGTCATTTGGGTTATTTTCAGAGACAAAATTTATGACTATTTCATTTATATTTTATTCCTAGCTCTCTTTGCTTTGGAATGAAGCATTCTGTGAAGTAACTTTCTACTTTGTAAAGTAACATTTTCTTTAATTTGTCCGAAATGAAACTGGATCTAATTTCAAAGGGCTCCTTCCCTCTAACTCTACTCTCTGCTTAAAAGGCTGAGTAAAAGGGTGAGGGTGGTGACACAGGCCTGTAATCTGAGAGGCTGAGGCAGGAGGATGGCAGTTTGAATCCTCCTAGGTAACTTAGCAAGATCCTGTCCTGAAATAAAGATTAAGAAGGCTGGAGATGTAGCTCAGTATGAAAGCCTTGGATATTGAATCCCCAGTGAATCCCCAATGCCAAGAAGAAGAGAAAGGAGAAGGGAAAGGACGAGAGGAAGATGGGGAAGAAAAGAAGCTAAGCAAAGGAAGAGAATAAAACCTCATGCGCTATCCTAGGTTTTGAGGGTAGAAGCCCCTACATGTTCCTGCATGCAAAGCAGGAACTGAGCACAGACTGGCATTGCTGGATCTGGCTCAGTCTGCTCCTGTGCACAAAGAATTCGGTCGTAGACTGTCCCAGCCATGCTGCATTGTGTGACGCATCCCTGACCGAGGCTGACCAACCCCCCGACCCGAGAACAGGTGGATGACAGAGCCAGGTGCAAAGGAACAAGCTAGACTGGTTCTTTCTTTCTTTCTGAAATTTGAACTCAGAAATACCAAGAAAATTGGTTGACTGCAGTATGCAGCTGCCGGTGGAAAAGACCAGTTCTAGGGTGATGTTCATGCCTCTGTGTGGCCCCAACCCTCGAGTGTGGTGAGATCTGTGATGGCTTCTAATCAATACACTGCGGCAAAGGCTCCGGGTGTACGGGAGTACCCGGATGTGATTGTATCACGTGGCATTGCGACCCCCCATTTAGGAAGAACACTATCTTTTTTGCTGGCTTTCAAGAAGCAAGCAGCCCCCTTGACCCATGTGACAAGGAGCTCAGGGCAGCCAACAGCCAGCAGGAAACTGAGGCTCACAGTTTGGCCGCCTTCAAAGAGCCAAGTGCTTTTACCAAGCACGAGTTTGGCAGTGTACCCTTCTCCAGTCCAACCTCAGATGAGACGACAGATGTGGCCCACAGCTTGAATGCAGCTTTGTGAGACCCTAAAGTGGGTGGCATGGCTAAGCTCAGCCCATGATTCCAACCTGTGCACATTGGAGCACAATAAATACGCACCATTTTAAGTCTCAAAGTTGTTGATACTGTGATTAGGGAGCAGTATAAAAGTGATACTGTTGACTTAGAGAGGAGATGAGCTACATAAGTCAGAATCTTTTGGGGGGGTGAGGGGACAGGGTCTCATTGTGTAGTTGAGACTGACCTGGAACTCACTATGTAGCCCCAGGCTGGTCTCGAACTCACAGTGATCCTCCTGCCTCAGCCTCCCGAGTGCTGGGGTTACAGGCGTGCACCACCACACCCAGCACAAGTAGAATCTTGAAGGCACAGAAAGTTGAAGTAAACAGAACTTGGGGTGGAAAAAAGACTGCCACTCTGCCCAGCCACAGGAAGCACGGGCTTCCCAGGTTTTGCAGGCACTGGCGGGGGCTGCCCTGGCCCTGGCCCCAGCACCCCCATGCACGGGCCAATTCCTCGGCGGGCCTGAGGCACTGAATGAACCTTCATGTGCTTTTAGGCTCCAACATGAAAGATGGATCTTCTAATAGTACAAGCTGCTTGCCAAGGCTGATCGGGTGTTTCCTGAGCCCCAGTTTGACAGACGAAAAGGTAAAGGCAAACCTATCCCTGAGTTCATATCTGAAAGTTACAGTGCAGACTGCAGAGCAATGGCTGAAGAGGAAAAGCAACAAATTGGAAGATGACTCAGCTCCTAAGGAAGTCAGCAGGTGTCAAAATACAAATATGCAAGGAGTTGTATGTGAGCTCAACAGCTGCATAGAGCAATGGGCGGATATAGGAGGGGGCCACCGTTTGCTCCTCTGTGAGTTGAGTAGCATGATCAAAGTAGCCACAAAAGCAGATGGATTTGCACTGTACGTCTTGGAGAGGACAGTGGTAATCTGTGTGTGTTCACACCACCTGGAACAAAGGAAGGAAAACCCAGACTCAGCCCTGTAGGGGCCATAACCCAGGGCACCACTGTCTCTGCTTGCGTGGCCAAGTCCAGGAAAACATTGCCCGTAGAAGACATTGTTGGGGACGAGCAATTGCCAGGAGGTCCTGGACTAGAATCAGAGACTCGTATCCAGTCTGTTCTCTGCTTGCAGATTGTCACTGCGATTGGCAGTTTGATTGGTATTTTCCAGCCGTACTGGCCCTGGGGAAGGAAGCTTCTGTCTCAGTCATCAGGAAGTTGCAACAGCAAATCTTGCCTGGGCTTCAGTAGCAATACATCAGGTGTAGGTATGCAGAGGTCTTGCCAAACACACTGAACTAAATGACTTGCTACTAGATGTATCAAAAATATATCTTGAACACACAGCTGCAATAGATTCTCTCCTTGAACACATAATGATATATGCAAAAAACTTGGTGAATGCTGATCATTGTGCACTTTTCCAGGTAGACCATAAGAACAAGGAGACCTTTTTGATATTGGAGAGGAAAAACAAGGAAAACCTGTCTTCAAGAAGACCAAAGGGATCACATTTCCCATTGAGAAAGGAACCGCTGGGCAAGTGGCAAGAACAGGGGAGTCCTGAATGTCCCAGATGTCTGTGCAGACCCATGCTTTAACAGAGAAACCAACTTTGTACACCGGCTACGCCACCCGGAACATCCTGTGCACGCCCGTCATGAGCCAAGGAAGCGTGATCGGGGCAGAGCAGATGGTGAACAAAATCAGTGGCAGTGCCTTCTGCAAGAGCGATGAGAACAACTTCAAGATGTTCACCGTCCTCTGTGCCCTGGCCTTACGTGGTGCTAATGTGTATCACAGAACTCGTCACTCAGAGTGCATTTATGGGATATGTGTGGAAAAGCTGTCCTATCGCAACATTTGCTCTGCAGAAGAGTGGCAGGGCCTAAGCATGTCACACTCCCTGTACGACTCTGCAAAGAAATCGAACTATTCCACTTTGATGTTGGTCGTTTTGAAAATAATGTGGCCTGGAATTTTTGTCTATTTGGTTCATCCTGTGGGTCATCCTGTTTTGACCTTGCACAGTTGTGCTGTTTTATTACGTCTGTGAAGAAGAACCACCGGTGAGAGCCATACCACAACTGGAAGCGTGCAGTCGTGCACTGTACTCCGCTGTCCTGCAGAACCACTATGTGCTCTTCGCTGACTTCGAGCTACCACTGAGGACTGCTGATCACCTGCCTGTGTGCTGACCCGGACCATCAGGGCTTTAGTAACACCTATCTACAGAAATTCGACCATCCCTTTTTTGACTCACTTTCAAAATGAAAAGTTTATGTGGGAAGGGTAGGGGAAAGGAAATAAGGGACAAGAAAAAAATATGAGAAAAGGAAAAAATGGAAACAAAGTCTTTGTAAATAGGGGAGGGTGGAGGGGGTGAAGGGAGGGCAGGGGTATGGGGAAAAGATGAGAATCAAGATTCGTCATGTAAAGGTACAAGATCCCAATGATGAATGTAACTGTGCTATATATCTAAAAAGTAACAATAAACTCAATGAAATAAAAAAATAAAACATTAAGAAAAACAAAATGAAAGGTTTATTCAAAAAGCTATTTCATTCAATTACCATACATTTCTCTTAAAATCACATTACACTATCAAGTGTTGGCCTTCTGTAGTTTACTCTGGGCAGCTACATGGGTCCCATTTTTCCCTCTGTCACTGCTCCATCATGCCTGGTGGGCACACTGCAGCCAACAGGAGGAGGCAGCGGGGCCACCACAATGTCCCTTGTTTTTGTCCCCTTCTGCTCTTCTCACCGGCCAAACATCCATAGAGGAGCCTATGGTTTAGATAGTTTTCGTGTGTGACTTTCGGCTGATTAATACTACCATACAATGTCAGTACAATGTGTAGTAAAAAAACAACAGAATACTCGGGCCCTCTTCCACAGGCGACCTGACAGTCACTTTCAGTATATGTCAGCACTGTCAGGGTTGTTATCAAGGTAACCCGGTGATGCCTGAATCTGCACTTAGTTCTCCTCTGAAGGAATGAGAGCGACAAGCCAATCCACAACAAATAACTTGTTCCTGTTTTCATGGCAGGAATATTAATTTTAAATATAATTTTTTAAAGTTTCTGCAAGCACAATACTGTATGCATTGCTGCCTACAGGAGCTTGGGTTTTGCAAGATTAAGTCAGGTTGCTACAGCATGTTTTATTTATGCTGTAGCAGAGGTAGCTATACATAAACAGTGTTCTTATTTTAGATTAACACTATGTGTTTAATTTCTTTATGGGCTTCTAAGGTTACCATCTTCTTTACATAGAGCTCCATTGTAATTATATAATATAAAACAAAGCGTAATAATGATGCATGAGGCTCTGTACACACATGTATGTATGTACACATTGATGTATACATGAAGCACACTCTTGTATGTATAGGTATATGATACACTTACACATATGAAACACAGAGAGAGAGATGGGGGAAAAAAAGCAAACTTATGAAAACTACAGATCACCCCTCTCTTCCCAAGCAATGGTTTCTGTGTTGGGAAATCTCTAGGGCTTGAAAGGGACTGGAAGGTGTCATTTTCACATTAGTGCATTCATCAGAATGACACTGGCAAGTTGTGTATTTTCCCCCTGTAAATTTATGAAACTGGATCCCACCACATGCAACTCTAATCACACAAGTTAATTTACTCATCTGATGTAAGTTGGAAGCTGAATTTCAGAAGGGGGTATCATTTAGCATTGCTTAGTTAAAAGGACTTTAAAGGAATGCGTGAACTGTGCCTCTTCGTATGGCATAGAATCATGGGGGTGGAAATTGTGTGGTTTCTTTGCATCTTAAAGTTGCTACTCTAATAAGAATATTACAGAAAATTCCCTTAATTTGCTGTAGCCAAGTGTGTTGTGTTGTCTGACCTCTGCTCGGTTTCCCTGGGGAATGCACATAGATTTGCCGGATGGTTAACTTCTTGTAGGGTATGGTGAAAGCACAGTTTGAACAGACTCTGTGCCACTATCAACCGTTAGCCTAGCTTTTACCATATGTAGGACTTAATTAGGAAGCCAAGATTTACATAACGTAGAAGAGCCTGGGATGCGGCGGTACTTAGTCAATAACTTGTTTTGGAAAAAGTTTAAGTCAGGAATGTTTTTGGATTTTGGCCAAATATGTTTTGCAGGCCAACTTTTGAGTTCTGTTTGTCATCTTCTCCTCAAATCTTTTCACTTATGATGATGTAATATCAGAAACCAGGCAGATGATTTTTTGTTACCAAAAGTTTTTGATGAATTTCTCATTAAGATGATATTTTTCTTTTTCAGGGTACCAGGGATCAATCAAACTCAGGACCATTGCGCTTGAGAGGCAGACAGTGGCACCACTGAGCTAAATCCCCAGCAAGATGATATTTCACAGCAGGCCAAGTTCTTATTGACTATTGTCTGGTATAAACTTGGTAATCAGTTATGAATATGCCTACAATGTTCAACTTGCAGAAATTTATATTGACTTATTATAGACAAGTTCTAGGGTCATATGCAATTATTCCATCATCTTTCCAAGCTTTGTGAATATATTTTTAAACTGAAAATGTTCTTGGAAATATAAGTGCATGCCAATGAAATGTCATTTTTAAAAACATAGGCACCATGCTAATTGGTAGTTGAGTCTGTAAATTGGTTAACTAGGAAAACTCAAAAGGGAATGCAGTTGGTGTGGAACTAGCTATCAGAAATAACCCTTTTGCTATTACCCAGTTTTAGTTACATCCAGTTTTAGTTACATCCAGTTTTAGTTACATTTAGTTGCATATGAGGAACCAGTGTTAGAAAGAGACCCAGCGGGAACCCTGGATGTCCCTGCACCAACTCCTGGCCTCCTATGTGCACAGGGTTCCCTGCAGTGGTTGCTGGTACTTGTTCCCACAGCAACAGAAACAGACTAATCTGAAACTAGATTTGTGATGTGTAGGTTTCCCTGCTTTAGCATGTTTAAAAGTTTTAAATGTATACAATCTCAGTGGCTATTGCTTGAGTGGTATGTTCATATACACTAGATACGTTTGTACAGGATACACAGAGCTGTGTAAACCTGTAGATACCTGGGTCTCTAAATAGCTTTTATTTGTGATATTGTATTTTTGGTCTTTTAACTCAAGATTAAGGTTTGAGCTTAAATAGGACTAAATTATCCAGCATGCCTCACACTGTGCCTTTTATCCTAATACTGAAATTTTACTTCCTCACTCATATATTCATTTTTTTGCTTTCTTACTTAAGCATAATTGAAAACACCTAAAGAGACACATCCCTGGTTAAGTTTACCAAGTTGAATGAGCAGAACCTTTCTCTCCTCGTTAGATTCCTCTCCTTTATTTGACTCCACTGGCTTCATTGACATATGCCCTGGTGACTATAACAAATGAGCTATTCAGATTCTTTTATTGCAAGGACTTCCAAGAATGGTGACACTGATTATGATGTGGTTTTGTTGGGTGTCAGGTACATAAGCATGATTTCGATTGTGAAAATAACTTCTCTCTTTATATATTTCCAATGTGTTTGCTTACTCCACTTTGCTGATTTGATTTAACTGCAACTCTGCAGAGACTTTATGCATTTAGTCACTTAAGTGGATTCCTTCTATTGCAAGTATCAGTCTGGTTTAAAAATCACTGTAAGATTTCCGTTTGCTAAGGGTGCTCTCAGTTACTCTGTCCCCATGCTTGCCAGTGCATGGCCGCTATAGTTGAACCTGTGAGTATACTGATAACACCTTCTACTGACTTCGCTAAGCATTTTTACTAAGTTTAAATTCGTAACCTGGTGCAGTATGTACCTTTTTTGTTGTTGGGTCTTCTTTATGTTAAACAGTGGTTTTGCTCCAAATTAAGAAGATGGAACAGAGAGAAAACACCAATGTTTTTCAAGAACAACGCATTTAAAATCCAAAGGAGCACCATGATAGCCACTTAATTTTTCTCCTCCCAACCCACAGTGGAAAGCAGTGTTTTATAAGTTAATAGTCTGTGTTTAACACCCAGTGATTTATAAGTTAATAGTTTCTATAAGTTTATAGTCTGCCGGCCCTTTATTGTAACCGTAATGAGAAACTGTACCCGAAGCATGCAGATCTGGGCTTGGCTCTATAGGAACAAAGAATAAAATCACCTAAGGACCAACGTGGAAACTTGCAGCTGGATCCAGAGCTTCCCACATAGGGAAAGAGATTTATCATTTCAATGCTCAGCTAATAATTTTGAGGTACTGTATATTTGCCAACATTTATGTGGAAAGTCTTATTCTTAATGTAAGTTAAGCTTTAAAAGTGCATTATTTAATGCTATAGCCTATTTAAAATGTCATCATATCTTGGGCATTGCAACCTTTGCTTTTTCTTTAGTTGTCCCAATAGCTGGCCTATCTATAACATATCTAACCAATATAAATGGCCTGTGGGGCTATTGTTTTCTACGTGATCTGTTGTTTGGTGTATATATTACATGTTCATCTAGTGTGCAAGTTCAGTGTATGGTAGATTTATACATAGAAAGTATTTCTGTACAAAGCCCCTGTCCATTTGAAATTAGATGCTTGCCCCAAACACTGTGAAACAATGAACAAATTCTTGCAAATGTAGCATCGTGATTCTAAGAAGAGGTAGGTGACTTTCTCTACATGAACATATGAGCAAATGAGATTTTATATTCTACTGTTATGGTTTGTGTCTAGATGTCCCCCTTAGAGCCTCGTGAAGTCTTAGGTGGGTTTTTCAGAGGTGAATGAGTCTCGAGCATGTGATTGATTCATGCCGCAGTGCTAGGCCCGAGGGCACTAGGATGAAGGGTGTGAGTATCACCCATCCTGAGCAAGATAAAAGGAAGACACTGCTAAGGTCCCTTGCTGTTTTGCTGCCTTCAGTCTGCCATGATCTGTTGCTGCTCTGCCATGCCTCCCTGCCTTGGGGCCAGCCGATTCTGGATTGAAACCTCTACAAAGTGTGAGCTAAATAATCCTTACCTCTTTTAACTTTGGGTGTCGGGTATTTTGTCTCAGCAATGACAGAAAAGTAACTAAGACATATACCTCATCAAGTCATCTCGGGTTTCCTTGAGACAAAAAAAAAATCCTGCTGGAATGTAGTATAGGTTTTGTGCTACCAAAAACAGCTGTCATGGTAAACTGATTTGTGACCAGTGGGGTCTGTGTCCCGAGCCTTAATACGCTCTCTTTTGGAAGGGGAAAGAACTTCAAGTCACACTATCCAACTTTATTAAAGTTGATGAGTTAGTAGATTTAAAAATGATTTTATGTGTGTATGACAAAAATCTTTGTAAAATGTACTAGTGCAATAACTTAAAGAGGTCTTAACTTTGCATTTCTAAATTACAAATATTGAACATGTGTGTAATTTTTTCATGTATTCCCTTGCAGTTTTTTTGTATTTTAAAACTCCTTCATTGTTACGCTTGTATAGGAAAACAGTAACCATTTATTAAAACTTAGGCAACATGTAAATAAATTCATAATTCAAACAGCTAGTACGTATGCATATATGGATGTAATATTGCAAAACCTGTTTTACTAACATGCTTAGAGAGGCAAGAAATCTTTTGTTGATATGTAATTATACATATAAAGTGTATATATATATATATATATATATATATATATGATACATGAAATATACTTAGAAATCTTCATAATTTGAATGGATATCTTTGGTGTGAATAACTGAAAAATGACTGCCAGAGTGGAGTGCATGACTCAACTAGGCAGAGAGAAAAGAATGAAACCTGTGAAAAGCCAAGTTCCTTTAGTGGTGCAGTACTACAGCCTTCATCTAATGACTCTTTCTTACATTCCTAGGGCTCAGAGTTGGAAAATAACTATTTGCCATATGTAGTTATTAAATAAGTTTAATTAATTTAAATCAAAGTTAGAAACTCAGTTCTTCAGAGACACTGGCCACATTCTATCTACTCAGTAACCGTGTGTGGCTATTGGCTACCGACAATAGTGTAAAAGAGAAAAATCCTGATCATTCCAGAAAGTTCTATCAACTCGTGCTGCTCTAAATGTTCCTAGGGCTGCCAGGGTCAGCTCCAGTTCCTGAGGGGCTCAGCTCTTCCTTTACTGCCTTCCTCTGCCTGACTTCATCATTTCCTGGCTTGCTGAGCATATAAATTTGAAGTAACAGCCAATATTTTGAGATCAACTCTTCTACCCAGTTGACTACTCATCCAACACTTCTTCAGTGACAACAGCCAACATGCGCCAATCCATCTCACCCAACACACCAGCTCTCATGAGCCTTCTTTTCCTGTCATCCAGGCTGTCCTGACCTCTTCCCACCTGCCCTCCATCCCTTGGGGCAAGTCAGGAGGTATTCTAGATGTCAACCGAATTTTTCTCCTTTCCAGCCTAGGAATGAACTTGGAGTGAAGCCGCTACACTAGATGACAGGGAACATTTCTTTTTTCACTTGGGTCCCAGTGCTCTGGCTAAGTTACAGGGTTTGCTTTCCCTCTTGACCTTTGCCCTCCCAGGCATGGTTAGCTCATTAACCATTTTGCTATTACTGTACCTTTAAATCAGTCACCAGAAAACCTATTCCCCGGCTGGCGTAGGTGTCTGGTGTAAAACTTTATCTCTCCCTCAGCTCAGGTAACAGGATATTAAAATATTTGTATCAAGCCCGCTGAAAAGTTCAACTGTCAAAAATAATAATTTTGTGTCGAGTTCAAAATGAAATAGTCTCAGAAGAACAATTTTGAAGAATCTGCTTTTGTCCAACCTGGAAGGAGGGGGAGGCTCAGCAATGAATGAGAACAACTGAGAGGAGGCGGCGAGGGGCAGGAACCGGGAAAGGTCTGCATTTGATAGGGCTGGATTTTCACATCCCGCGCGTATGTAATTCACACTCAGTAACTCACAGAAAGTGAAAGAGCAGGTGACGGATCGAGGGGCACATAAGGCAAGGGGATTTAGTGTCTAATTGTCCACCACCAAAGGTTCCATTTCCAACTTAGCTCCAGTCAGGAGGAGAAATAAGATGTTAAGAATGAGGACTAGGGGGCGGTGAAGAGCAGGGAGGGGTAGAGGGGAGTCTGGTTACACAGCAGTGGGGAGTGAGGCTTCTGCGCAGTCCAGGACCGCACATGGGTCCACCACTCGTGTCATCGCCAGGTGGTGAGGGCAGAGAGCGCACGGGCAGGCCTGAGTCTCCTGCACCTCTGTACCCCTGCCGGGGTGTGCCAGGACTCCATCCTGCTTCCTGTCAGCAGACGTTCTCCCGGATACTAGAGAACCGCGTTGACATTATTTCCGTACACTCCCACTTTGCTCTTTTTGTTCTGTTGGTGGAAAAGCTCTGGACTCCCCGCTTTCCTGGTAACTCACCCCAGCAGAGGGAGAGCGTGGCCTGTGGAGCCAGCCTTCAGCTCAAGTCTGGCCGCGCAACTTACACTCATGGTAAGGCGGGCAAGCAACCTCGCTGCTCCTCACCAGTGAAACACGGGTAGAATTCTTGCTACCTCACAGGTTTTGTGGAAATGAAATGAGACCATTTAAAGCAGCACTAAACAAACACTAGGAGGTCATCTGAGCTGCTACAACCATTGAGACTGCCATCGTCGAGGTCATCATCGTTATTATTAATCATTGTTATTATTCCTATTAGTCACCTTCCAATACTAATTGTACCTGCCCTGACAAATCAGCCCCATCCCTCCTGGTTACATTGAAAGTTCCTTCTTCTAACAATAGCACTTTTGTCTGAATCAAATCTTTTGTCCCTGTGCTTACTTTTATAATATACGTAAAATTTTGAAAAAAAAATATATATATATGCATATATTCATTTACTGGCTTATTATCTTTCTTTTCTCTATTAAATAGAAGAGCCTTATCTGTTTTGTTCATCTGTTAAATCACTGAAATTATCTCAAATTTTTAAACAGGACTTATATCGTCTCCAATGACTAGGAATTCCAGGGTAGCATCACTGGATTCCGAGTTTGGATAAAGCCATCAGGGCTCTTGTGCTCATTATCTCTAGGTTCTATTTGCTCCCTCGTCTGATACTTTTTCTCCTTGTGGAGACGATGCTGTCTACAGCAGTCCCGGAGGACAAGTAAATGCTCTGACTGAAGCCTCTGGTGAAATGTCCACGCGTAGATTCTGATCGGCCCAGTTGAAGGTGCATGCTCCTACCAGAACCAGTCACAGGTGTCTATGGGTCTGAGGAGTATTCTAATTAGACAACCCGGGGAAGACTCCGCCCTTCGTGGGGGAGAAGGGAGAAGTCACTGTGACCGACCAAGTAGAGGGAACAGGAATATTACAGAATGATAGTTGAGGAACATCGTGCAATGACAGATAAGAATGATTTGGTGGTGGACAATTAGACATAAATCCCCTTGGTTCATGTGCCATCTGATCCATTATCTCCTGTTTGACTTTCTGTGAGGTGCCGTGTGTGAATTACACACAAGCAGGATATGAAAATCCAGCCTATCAAATTCAGACCTTTTCCTATTCCCTGCCTCTTGCCCCTCCGCTGCATTGCTCTCATTCATTGCTGCTCCTCCTCCTCCACCCAGGTTTGACAAAACAGATTCTCCCCAAAGAATATTAAGCAGACAAAATAACAACAACAACAATAATAATAATAAATTACCACTGTACTCCATACATGATGCCTAGAAGGAAATAATCATAGAATAGGTTTCAGTACTGTACCTATTTATAGGAAGAATAAATTTTAAATCAATTTTTGCACACACACACACACACACACACACCCCTCCATGCAGTGTCTAAAGAAACAAAGGCCTGACAATTGAGTCAATATCCCTCGTAGGATACAAGGCTTACACCAGCTCCCAACAACTGGGTGATTTCAAATGAGTTACTTTCTCCCCTTTGAAATCTGCCCTTCCCCATAAACCAAGTGAAAAAACTTTTCCCCTATCAGCAGCTGTTGGGGTTATCATGAGTATTAAGTCAGACAACGCATACAAAGGTATCCATCCATTTTACCCATACGAATGGGTGTTGCTGATAATAATGTGACTGGCTGAGGTTTAGAGTCCCAGATCTGCTACATCTAGGAAGCCCCTTTGACATGGAGTGGCCTTAGGACCCTGCCACACTTTTTACTGTTTTAATATCTATGTAATACATGAGTACTTTACCTGAAGAATGAGAATAATGAACTGTGAGTTTGTACATGGTGTGTGTGTGTGTGTGTGTGTGTGTGTGTGTTTTAAAGCAAGATTGAACTAAACCTCAGGAGTTTTCAATCTATTTTCCTAATAAAGTTTACTCAGAAACATTGGATGGGCAGTGACTATCGAGAGACCCCAGGGCTCTTTGTGTAAATTGAAAAGACTCCTGAGCTTGCTCCTGTTTTTATTATGGGAATCACACTAAATGTGATAATTTTTGAGACACGCGTTTGCTGTCAACTTCTAATTGTGCTTGTTCATAAGCAGCTGAATGGGAACAAATCGTCTCAATCCATCTGTGATTACAATTACCAAACATAGCAACCTTCCCATCAGACGGAAATAGAAAAACCTCACCTTTAATAACTTCACGTCCAACAGAGGCTGGATCACAGGCTCCCAGAGGGCGGGTGGCATCTGACATTCTCTCCCTGCAGCTTCCTCTCCTAATTCAGAATTTTGTGTGATTTGAGGTTTAATTTAGGGCTGCAGTCTCCGATGCCCAGATTCGCAGTCCTTCCCCCAGGATAGCTACCTAGATGTGTCCAGACTCACCAACCTCTGCCTGATGGCTACCATTTTGAACTCAGAACTAAGCTGATTGCTAATCACACACACTTGGCTGTATTTTGTTTTATATAATTCTTCCTGTACTGTAAGTAAAAGTATCCTCTCGGCAAATTTGCAAAGTCTGTGGGGACTGGTTTAGAACTAGAAAGGCAAGAAAGGAACAGCAAAGAAAAAACAAAAACAAAAACAAAAAGCAAAAACATTAAAGTTGAGGTTTGAGGAGTCATTTGGTCCAAGTTTGATTTAATAAATTAGTAAGTGGAAGCACAGATAAATTAAGTATATCCATCATAGTCTAAGGCACACAGTACGTGTTTATTATAAATCCTTGCTGGCGTGAACTGAGTTGGATTTCAGCTGGTGCCTATTTTTTAGCATAACTGGTGATTTGCCACAAGAAGAACACAGTATCTAGTGACACAGCGGGCACGAGACCCAGTGGGTGGCAGCCTCATGTGACTCTGCGAGGCTGGACGTGGCCCCCCACCCAGGCTGCTCCTGGCTGTCTGGGCAGCCCAGTGAGGCCTGGATTTGAGCTGGAGCCACGCAGAGGCTGAAGGATTGGGGGAAAGGGGAAGTGGGGCTCTGAGCCTAACCCTTCCCCGAGATCTAGAAAGTTCCTTGAAAGGAATCCTCTCAAGGGAGTGAATTCTTCCAACTTTCTGTCAGTTTTCCATCCTTATAACAAATACCGAGACAATCAACTTACAATGAGCAGAGATTTACACTGCTAGCTATTATGAAGGTTGCTTTTAGACCCAGCGCCAGGTAGTGCATCACGGCGGGTGGGTAAGTGGTGGAGCCAAGCTGCTCACTTCACGGTCAGGAAGCAAAACAGAGAGAGACAGAGCGATACCAGAGTCCCATTACCCCCTTCCATCACCTGCGAGCACCCAGGTGGCCGTGCCTCTAGAAGTTTCCACTCCTCAATAGCACCAAGCCGGGCCAAGCCTTTAATACATGGGCCATCGGGGATCATTCTAGACTCCAGCTATAGCAGACTCCTTGCAGCCAACACTTCCTACTCATCCATGCCTTTGCTTTATCCTCCCTCTGTCATTGCCAGTTCCCTTTTCCTCTCACTCTCCCCTTCCCTCCCCGCTTTCCAGCCTCATCTTCTCTGCACATGCAGACCTCCAGATGTATCCCTTCTCTGGTCACATCCTAGTTTCGTGTCTGTGAGCCCCTGGCTCCTGGCTGCCTGGCCTCAGGGGAAGCACTTTTCGCACGATATTTCCTATGATTCCTCATACATGCCTGTTATCATCATACCCCTTTACAGTTGAGAAAACTGAGGCAGAGACTAGTTCAGTAAATTACCCGGGGTCATACAACAAGTACCCAAACAGTGCAGCTTGGTTTGATGCCAAAGCCTGATGTTATCATCTCTCTCTAGAGGCAGTTCAGCTTGGTTAGAATGCGGTAGAATTCTCATGCAGCCTTGGCTTATCTAAGTTTGAGAATTGAGGTTCACCTGCGATTTCCTAGCATATTTGCTGTGCACTGATGAGTCTGAATTTGATCATCTGAGAATGACTGTGATGCTGTTACTTTAGGGGATGTGGGCCTGCACCTAAGTTCAGGGCCCCAGGAATGAGCCTGTTGGCAGGAACATGCTGAGAGCATAGGTGGAGAAATTTCATCCCCTCGGTGCTATTCAGACTCCTGCCTTGTAGAAAGTGTTTTATTTGGGGAGTATTTGGGATCACTGGGCCACAAGAGTTCCATTCCAGCAGGGAGGCTCTCTGTGGGGTTCAGGCATGTCTGGACATTTGGGGAGGGCTGTGAGGGGGGCCTGTAAGCAGGGCAAAGTGCCTGTGGGAAGCAACTCACTCTTTGGGAGAGAGAATCCCTGTCCATGAGCTTGGGTTGGAGGGGAGAAGCAAGTCTTTGCGCAGCTCTGCGTGACAAGTGTCCTTCTGCCTAATTCCTTCACTATACTGTCCACGAGTGGGTGAGCACCCAAGATGGCAACCTGCTGTTCTGCCATTACCCATCTCCCCCACTGCGGCACTACTACTTCACTGTCAGGGAACATGACTGCCAGCTTGGCGAGCAGAGAACCCCGAGCCACTGATCCAGTCACCAGCAGAATATGCCGGCAGCATCTACAAATGTGTCCCGACTGAACAGCAAATTACCAGCATCACCCTTTCTCAGGCAACTTGGTGTCAAATTTGTTGGTGTTTTTTTTTTTACATTAAATATGTTATGTTTTTCTCAAACCAGATTTTTGCAAAACTTCTTCTTGATTTTCATATGTGGAGCGTGTGCACCAAACCTCAGTTCCTTTTGGAGAGTGGGCCCATATGTGGAGCGTGTGCACCAAACCTCAGTTCCTTTTGGAGAGTGGGCCATTGTGATGGACGCTTGTCACTCCACAAGCGATCCAGAGAGGCCACTGGCTAGCAGCACCTTGGGCTCAATGCCAGGCCCACTGCTCCTCTAAACCCTGGTTCCTCCAGGGGCTGCAAGTGCTGCCCACTGCCAATGGGGGCCTCTCCACTTGTAACAATGCTCCAACAGCCCCACTTGGATTAAATACAATCCCCATTGTTTTTGTTTTCTACACCAATTGCTAGTAAATCACATACAGAAATGCAATTGGCTTTAATGTTATCTCAAGACTTTAAAGACTCTATAATGTCATTGACTATTTCACCTCCTCTGAGCCTTTCTGATTACATAATTATAAGCAATTGCTAGAGGCTTATGCCCTGGGATTTGTGAAATTTCATGTCTCCAAATCCTGGTGCATGCTTTCCTGCTGCCTGCAGCACTAAAAAGAGCTGGCATTAGCTAAGCACATACTATGTGCCAGGAACTGGACTATGTGTGTCACGGTACTCTTATAAAACTGACACTGTTATTGGTCTAATTTTCTATGTTGGGGAAACTGAGGCGCTGAGAAATAAACGGCCAACCTCACTTAACTAAAAGGCAGTTAGAACTAAAACGCAAAGCCTATCTGCTCCACACCAAAACGGAGCTCTTGACTATTTTGACAAACCACTTCCAGATGGGTGTTTCTTTGAGTGCACCCCCTATCTAACCACTGAACCATTCAGCTGTTAGGACCCTGGTCCGGAAGCACCTCTTCTTTAAATCCCTAACTGACTCCCACAAACGGGTAAGCTCTCTCTCTCTGAGCCATTTTGGCCAATGCACACACTACTTTCTTTGTTTGTCATTGGAATCGTTTGTTATCGTATCTGGCTCTCACACCAGACTATAAATTCCACACAGACAGAGAGCACAACTTGTGCCCTGAGAAGCCTGGCACATGACCCATGCTCAGTCCAGGCTGATGGACCACTTACTTGAAGGGAGGATCACAAGTTAACGCTATGCTACTGTTTAGGGGAACGCCGGCTTCCTCACCCCTTTGATTCTCTGAAACTTGAAGCAAGCCATGAGTGTACCAACAATGATCCTTCTAGCTACACTGCCACCTCCGAGAGTGGGTTCCTCCTGAGGCTACCATTTCAAAGGGAGGTGGACTCACATGGTCACGCTGGTAACCAAGCTCATGGGCTGTCACGAAAGCCATTGTTCCACCATGAGCAATTGTTCTCTTTCTTTCTCAGAGAGCTCTGTAAGCAGCGCCAATCAAAAAAAAAAAAAATCAGACTCTAATTGCTGTTTTTCATTCAAGCTTAATGATTCTCTCCTTATGACTAACCCATAATTACTGTTCAGAGTTCAGTGCATTCAATCAGTAATGATGAATGATGCATTCTTTCCTCCAGCATATCTAATTTAAAGGGTCTTTTCTAAATGGTAGCTACGACACGGTGACAAGATAGTACATAAGCTCAGATTTCTGTTGTTGTTCAGTACAAATATTTTGATAAGTGCAGCTAATATGAGATATTTCCTCTTAGCTGGATATGATACACATTGAAATATGACATTGGTACCATCTGTTCTTCATCATAAATATAAATGAAGTGATAATGAGCAAAACGTGTTAAGGACTATCAGGATGACTGCACTCCGATGGTTTAATTTGGATCTTCATTAATCTAAAAATAAAACAATCTACAAATGACAAATGAACACATTTTTACTGACGCTGTGTAAGTATCTTTTAGGCAGTGGGCTATGTTTCTGCCACTTAAAACAAAAGGAAATTATGCAAAAGGGATCTATTTTAAGCTCTCATTCAGTTCCTTGTTAATATCATTAGCACACACACACACACACACACACACCCCGCTCCCCTGGGTCGGTATTAAATCTTGATATGCATACCTGGCCTAATGTTGTAGGTGGTGAGGCCAAAGCACAAAAGATCTTGGTCGAAGCACTTACTCCCTGTGTGGCCTTGGCCAGCCTATGTAACCACTCTGAATCACTGTTCTCTTACTTCCAAAGATGGCGTTGAGATCTCTGCATCAGCTCAGGGCTTCTTCCCACTAAACTCTTGGCACTGTGTAGTTCTCAGGAAATAGGCATAGATTTATTAAGAATTTAGGTGTATCTTCTACAAAATAACATCTATTCACTGCCATTTCTTTCTCTTTTACACATGAAGAAACTGAGGCATAAAGACATAAGCAACTTACCAGACTCGAGTATGGGAACCGGGGTCTGATGCAGCCCATATCATTCTCCAACTTTATAGTTTACTGTTATTATTATTGCTGTTGTTATTTATCCCCCGTTTCAAAGGATTTTTTTTAGCCAAAGTCTACATGGCCAAAATGAAGCCAGAAGCCCTCTTCTGGTAAGATAGTTCTCACACTTCAGGGTCACTAAACAAAGGGGTATGCTGGTAAATGGACTTTCCCTTACTCCTCACTCGCCTCTGGGGTCCTTTCTCTCCATCTCTGAGCTCACTGACTGCCAGTGCATTCTAAAGAGATCACGCTGGTGTTGCTGGAGATGTGCTTCCCCACCACGACAGCTCTGACAGCAGCTCTGCCTGGCATGATTCACCCTATCTCCGGCCTCACTGGCCGAAGCACAGGCAGCCCCTACCCACCACCCGTCTGTTCATCCTTGCTGCATTTGACCACACAGAGTCAAAGGGGCCTTTTGGCTGTTTGTTTAGCCCTTCTCTCCTCTGTAGTCGGGACTTCCACTTGCTGAGAACCTACTGCATACCAGATGCCATTTGTGTCACTCGATCCTCCCAGCAAATTTCCCTGAAATTGTCTTTCCTATTTTAAGAAGAGGAAGCCGAGACTCGGAGGACTGAAATGACTTCCTTGTCTTCCATCTCACACCTTTCACCTCCCTCTGATCTCACCAGTTCCTAAGGCTTGTTTCCCGGGATGTTTGCCCTGACCCCTTTTTCTCTTCCAACCCGTAGTCTCTTCGGATGCGCATTGGTGGTTTCACACAGGTCAGGGGCTGCTGCAGCAGCTCACCTCACCCTCTGGGCCTCATTTCCACCTTCCTTAACACGGAGATGGAGAGCGTCGCCCCCATGTGCTGTTAGGACATTAAATGAGTTCACATAGGAAGCTTTTCTAGAACAGAGCCTGGCAGGTGGCAAGAAACCAGAGCAATGGCGCTGACCACACATTACCATCCTCATCAGCCCCTTTGCACCACACAGAGCTTTCCAAAGCCCAGCGTTCCCGGTCTAGAAGTCCACATGCTTGCTTATGAGAAAAAGCTACCCCAATTGTGATTCAGTGGAAAAATTCAATGACTCGAATAAAACATGGTGAAAATTCAAATTTATAAAATGGAACTTTTAAAAAATTGGCAGGGGAAAAGAAATGAAGAGTTTACCCGTACTTCTTGGCTTGGCTGGCCTGACCAGCAGCGAGCTTGCAGCCTAGAATGACCAGTCGCGGGACTCTGGGCAGGGCACAGGTCTGGATGGGGCCTGCTCCACTGACCCTGCCCTTCGTTCTGCTTGCCCAACAGTGGGGGGTCCCAGGCAGTGAGGAAGCTGAGCCCCACGGGCCATACTGCTGTGCTCTGGGAAGGCTCTCCAAGGGTCCCCATCCATGACTAGATGTTCTGCAGATGCCATCGGTCACAGCGGACAGGCCAAATCTACCACTGTGGTTGAAAACCAATGCCACTAACTTGTCTTCGAATTGTCCTCAGTAATATCACTCCCACATCTATGAAGCAGTGGCCCCTTTCTAGCTCAAGCCACGGTCCCATTCCCAGGCATATCCACCCGGTCCCTCCTCTGGGCCTTTCGTTGTACCTCTGAGGCCCTTTCTGCTCCTTGCGCCTCTCTAGGCTTTTCCATCCCCCACAGCTCAGCTCCAGCCCCTTGAGTTTCCACTCAGTCTCCAGCTCCTCTGAGATTGCAGCAGGCAGGTGCCAGCCACACAGTTCTGGAGCTCCTGGCACCTGGGCCCTGCCACCCCACACAGAGCAGGGCAGCTCAAGCACCAGGCCCAGCATTCTCCTAACCCAGTGCTGCAATACCGCCGGACCTTAAGAAATACATGTGGCCTGAATGCTAATATTCAGTGGACGATGAAAGAGCCCAGTGCTGCTCAAAGAAGATTTGGACCTAAAATCAAGTTCATGTGATACTGAGTGTTTGGAAAATTATTTTTGTGTTTCTAGTAGAAATGGCTCACGGCATGCTTTTATCACTTAAACTCAGTTTGTTTTTTTTTTTTCTCCCAGAGTATATTACCTCTGCTTGCCATGTGTGAAGGAATAATTTTGTGGTCTGTGGGACAGCTGTAAGCCAAAGTCCAAAATGATGAAGTCAAGCACAGGCAGATATTTTGAGCTCTGATGAGTAAAATACATGAAGCATTTGGGAGGAAAGCTTACATAATTCACCAGGACTCCACATGGCTATTTATTCTATCCAGAGCCCTTCTTACTTGGATGAAAAATACAGATAATACACTGACATATACCACAATTGACTCGATTCAAAGATGTTATCTTGTTCCCTAATGGAAAAAAGTATCAAGCAAATAGAGGCTCTGATGAGTAAAATACATGAAGCATTTGGGAGGAAAGCTTACATAATTCACCAGGACTCCACATGGCTATTTATTCTATCCAGAGCCCTTCTTACTTGGATGAAAAATACAGATAATACACTGACATATACCACAATTGACTCGATTCAAAGATGTTATCTTGTTCCCTAATGGAAAAAAGTATCAAGCAAATAGAGAGAGTGTAATAGAGTACAAAGTTTTAATCGTTGTTTTTTTGAAGGTTTTTTTTTTTTTTTTTTCTGGTTTGTTTCAGG
>NW_022900920.1:19016151-19055233 GCF_012274545.1 Fukomys damarensis | reverse complement strand
GTTGTTTTTTTTAAGGTTTTTTTTTTTTTTTTGCAGGATTCTGCATACGGCTCTATATTCATTAAAAAGTGATCTGAAAATACTGCAAACAAATTAAAAAGGAAGAATGCAGGTTTAATGATCTCTTTTAAGTTTAGTTACTCAGCTGTACCTTGACTCTCAAGTGCATTTAATTCATTATCACTCTTGCTAGGGTAAGACTCCTTTATAAAGGCTCAAAACACTTAGATCTTGAAAAGAGTGTCTTAATGAGGGTGGAGTGTGGTAATTGTAGTTAAACCATCTAGGTAGTATAAGCTATTTACCTTTTGGTAATAAGTGGAATTAAGTGATCTTGCAAGAATGATAATTTGCCTTAGTTGTCTCTCTAGTTGCAGATGCAGGCTCGATTCTTTTCTTGCTCCCTTATAAAAACTTCGAGATATTTTGATGTGTAACAAAGATAAACAAATGACACCTTGCTATTTTAACTTCGTGTTGTAATTAGACCTCCTCTCCATGAGTAAATGTAAAAAGAACAGCAGAAGTCAGAGGAGGCTCTGCTGCTCACAGATGCTGAGGTTTCCTGCTAATACAAGTCAGAAAGTTGGATTGGATGCAAAGCCGATTATTCATTTGAAAAAGGTAACATTCCTGTTTTCTGCAATTAACTATGTTCTTGAAAAGCAGCAGCCATAGAAGAATCACACATCTATGGTGATTTTTTTCAAAGAAAACAATTAGTACCCATATCAAAAAAGCTAATTCATATTAATTAAAGAACACCCACATCAGTTAAATATTATACTTCCTTTTTCACTTAACTCGCTGTATACAATGTGTTGCTAGAAAGTGTTGGGCTTCAAGATAATAAAGAATGACAGCTAAAGGGTCTGGAGCTTGGAAGAAAATTTTAGGGACTGTAACCATTTTAATTGCATCTAATTATGGATAAGGAAGTGGAACAATTTAATTCTGGGCCTTCATGCTATTAGAAGGCTAATGGAGTAGTATCAGAATTAGGTAAATGAAACTGAAAAAGGCTGTTTTTTCATTCTAAAGTATAAATGGAAACGATATGAAATGTTAAAGCAGTTCTCTTCCATCTTTTCATCTGTACGCTGTAATGGTAATTCAAGATCCAGTGGAAATTATTTGCGGAGATTTAGAACAAGTGAAGGGAAGTGCACTTTTAAAAGGCTTGCTGTGTTTTACTTGGAAAATACAGAAAAGCAGGAGGAAGACTACAAAAATCTACCCTACGACGTAAAGAATGCTTCTGGAAGAAAACCCAAGAAGCTGGCCATGGTGCATTTCAGGGAAGAACTGGTTGTGCAGGGACCGGTGGTTAGAGGTACTCCTAGCTTTACTAAATACCTTTTGTAAGGTTGCAATGTTATTTTCAAAGACTTAATTGAATTAAATCTTTAGGCAATGACCCGTAATCTTAACCAATCAAACATTAGACTCTTAACAGTGGGGTATACTCACTGCATTTTTCTGTGGGCTAACATACTCCCCTCTTTTACAAAATTGGGATCGTTGTATATCTCACAGCTTCTTAAACTCAGAGCTTTACCCTTATTATTAACTATTCTTCTGAAGCTTAACTATTAATGAGCTGAGAGCAGACATGCCAATGTATTATTTCTTTCAGTAAATGTTCTGTCTGGAGACCCTCCCCATGCAGGGCAGAGACACTGGAAGACAGCTCATGTGCAGATGGAGTTTACAGAAATGTTCAGATCAAAAAAGGAATTTCTGTGAATATTTTATGCCAAAAATTGGGTGTTGTAGACATATCACCATAGTTAAGTCTACAAAACACATTTCTCCCCTCGGGGATGAATTCCAACCCTCTCTCTCAGAAGGCCGAGATTTCTCAGATGCTAAGAATTTGTTCTCCATCTTAAGAGCTGCAAGTGCTTTGTGAGCCACAGTGTCCCAAAGCAAGGACTCACGAAGCCATCACCCAAAGAGCTTCTGTGACGGAGGGGCACACGCACCCTCTAGGAATCCAGCTTCCCAAGGGTCTCCTGCTCACTGAGGCCTCACCTCCCTGACAGCACCGTCGCCTCCTCAGAACTTCCTTTCTGGAAGGTGGAACAGACCAGCAAAGCACCTGGATGCAGGGCCCTGGAGACACACACTGCCATGACCTTAATCTACTTTTAACTGAGAACTGAAACATAGGCCTGTAGACTACTACAGAATGGTTCTCATTCCACAACAATGAATTTCACAATTACAGAAAGGCCCAAGGAAAATGAATACTGTCTTCCACTCAGCAACTCACAGATAACTTCTGTTAATATTTCCATGTGCTTTTTGTAACCAGTCTCTAATCTTCCAGGCCTACATGTATCCCTGTTTGTTCTTTTTTTAATTAGAACATGTGAACTGTACAGAAGGGAGGATTCCATCTTGACATATTCGTAAAAGGTTATACACACTCTGATCATTTCCACCTCCACTACCCGACTTGCCCTCCTTCCACTCCTCCCTCTGATTTCCTTCCTTGTTTTTAACATCCTTCCTTTTATTTTCATGCTTTTTTTCTATAGGTTTCACATATGAAAGAAAATATGCAATACTTGTCTTTCTGAGCCTAGCTTATTTTACTTAGCACGATCTCCATTTTTCTTACAAATAGCATTGTTCTTTGTAGCTGAATAATAATACCCCATTGTATACATACATCACGTTTTCTTTATCTACTCATCTGCCGACAGGTGCCTAGGCTAATTCCACACCTTGACTACTGTAAAGTATGCCATCATAAGCATGGATAGCAGATGTATCTATAGTATGCTGGCTTTAATTCTTTCTTACTTGACACATATATTATAATTACATGCATTATAATGTGCCTTTTCACTTAATATATCATGAACTGCTTTCCAGGTCATTAAATATGTGACAAAAAATGTCTCTGATGCCTTTATAGTATTGCCATATGAATGTACTTTTAAAAACCCCAGCTCTGGGCCAGGAATTTAGCTCAGTGGCACCCGCCTGGCTCACAAGGACAAGAACCTGAGTTTGATCACCAGTACCACCCACACCACCCCCACACACACACACACACCAAAAAATTAAAAAAAATAAACAGTGTTAATCAATGACAGATAAAGTCATCTACTAAAGTAAGAGCTCTTGCATCCATCCATATGACAGAAAATGCCCAGGCACACACAGAGCTCCTGGGCTCAACCTAGTGTCCTTTGAAAAGGCTGGGTGAGAGGAAGGCAATAAGGGAAAAATGGAAGCAAAACTTTTAAAAACAGAGAGGGGAAGAGAGGAAAGGAGGGGAATGAAAAATAAAGAAGAATTAAGGCATATTATGTATAGGTACGAATTCCCTATAACGAAAGTGATCATTACTTATGGCAAATATGTACTAATAAAAATAAATTTTAAAAGAGGGGAAAATGTCCATTTGGTTATGGAGCAGAAAACTCTAAAATATGGGCCAAAATTAAATCTAGAACAATTTTCAGCTTAATTTGCTTCATTAAGACTTTTAAATTATTGCTCCAGTTTAAAGAAATTAACTCTAGGAATAATAGTCACTACCTTGTGGGTTTGTTTAATGCCAAAAATATAATAGGGAATCCAATTTTACTAGCCCACACTTACAGCAGAGGCCTGGATCTCTCATCAAAATACTGCAGAATTTAAAGAAAAATAAAATATTTTCAGTATAGTACTTATGTGTTATCTTTTATAATCCCTTGCTTGAACCAACTTTCTCAATTAACTGACTGATAAACATGTTTAAATGCATTGGATAAGAGGATTTACAATTAATAGGTAACCTTATGAGAAAAAAATCTTCATGAACAGGATGTAAGACATCATTAATTTGTTTTTAAAACAATGAAAAGTGATGTTGGACCAAACATACCACAAAAATAAATTGAATATGAATAGCTTAAGTTGTTCCTGGCAGATATGGGCAATTTCAACTTAGCCTTCTATATGTAGTATAAGTGGTCTTTTTCATCCTTACCTGAAATCCCTTTCCTGAAAAAGCCCTGACTGAGAAAGCATGTTTCCTTACCTGCAGTCAGGAAAGCTACTTCTCATGTTTAGGGCATATCTAGTGCCTTACTGCCAAGATGTCTTCCCTGTGGGCAGATAATATGGACACAATCAATGTGAGTGGGACTAGAAAATGTCACCTGAAGGAGGGTGGTATTCTTTCTCGGGTTAGAATCAAGCAGTCATGAAAATCAAAGATAAGAGTATTTCTCGTTTCCCAGTCTCTCTCAGTGATGTGGAATCCTGGATCATTAACGATGTCCTGTTTTGCCAGTGGAAATTTACATAGAACTGGTTATGTATAAATGTAACAGCAGTGATCTGGAAAGCTACGGAGTTCTTCTGCATTATGTGCCATTTTCATTATAGTTTTCCATATAGTAACAATGGACTGTGCTTCTTTTGAATTTGTTTAATAGCACTGGTTATTGTTCTATCATAAGCCTTTAAAAGCAAATCACTTTTACCAACTGTTAATATTATTAGGATACAAATGTTCTTATTTAATCTCAAGTGTAATTTTCTCTTTAGATTCTCTTTTTTGTGTTGGGTCATTTAATTATTTCCCATTTCCACAGTCAAACATCTGTTCTGATTTCCATTCTACCCAACATCTTCTTTCATTCTTTCTCTCTCTGCTTCAATTAGAAGTTTGCTAATGCTAGGATCTCTACTCAGATCTTGGACCTTTGCAATTAATTTTAATCAGGCTTGTTAACACTTTTTTAATATAAGAAATAAGCAAATATGTAACTAAAAAGCCGTTTATGTCTTTTGTGAAGGTAACAAATATGCAATTAAAAACTCCTTCTCTCTGTGACTTTGCAATAAATTAACTTGTTTTGTCAGTATTATGTCTGTATAATGTCATTTACTCTGGAGTTTTGACAGTCAGATTTTTTTTTATCCTTGGCAAAATTAGCAAGTAATATTAAGATCTAAGAAATGACAATTAGTTTGTGAATTAGGTGGGATATACAATGTGTTAATTATTGAGGGACCAGGCTGCATGCAATTAAAATTTAGCATCCAGATAATGATAATGTAGTAGGCTTCTGAGTATCTAATGAAGTTGAAAATGTTCATTACCAATAAATTAATTCTTAGTTGCTTAGCCAATCTTTAAAATGTCTATACAGAAGGCTAGATCATACTAAGCATTATTGTTCACAAATAGAATAATAATATGATGTCTCGAAAGTCCGTGAGAACTATTGTTTTATTGTTAGAGTTCCCTGCACATTGATGGGGAACCTTTCTGAAGACACAGAAATATGATAGCCACAGAGGTCTTTGCTTGCCTTAAAACATTCTTTCAAGTCATCTAAAGATCAAACAATGAGACAAGAAAGGAAAGGGACATCAACAGAGGAAATGGGTCACCATAGCCTATAGCACTCCAGTAGACCCTTAATGTTTTAATAATAATTCCAAAAAATGTCTTTGTAACTTGAGCTAAATACACTCAGAATTCAGAAATTCAGTACTAAATGAATTTCCTATCGTTATAGGGGTCCCTGTTTTTCTAGGAGCTGGAGATTCAGTGGTGTCTTGAGAAGACCCCAATCTTGTTGAGGTCAAACACAAGAATAAGTCAATACAGCATAATGACTGCCGTGGCATAGAGACAAAAGCATGACTTAGATCTTGTAAAATCCTCTAGCTGCTGAATACAGAGGAGACTGCAGAAAACAAGCACAGAAATAGGGAGACCAGCAGGGTCCTTCTGAAAGACAATAATGGCTTGCACCACAGTAGTAACAATAGAGAAAGAGAAAAGGAAAAAGGCTTGTAATGTTTTGGAGATGGAGTTGCATCCAAGGTTCAGCTTAAGAGACTAGACAGATAGCGTCATTGTTACCTGACCTGGGGGGAAATCCGGTTAGATGGAAATCTCAAGAGTCCTGTTTGGAGTTTGTGAAGATTGTAGCAACTACAGGAAATGTGAATGAGGAACTGTGATGGGCTGGAGTTGAGGTAAGATTTGGCTGGAGTTGGAATTTGGGTGGTCATGGGCACATAGGGGACTCTGGACCACTGGAATAGGTGAAGTGCCTAGCCAGAAATTCAAGAGAGAAGACAAACCCCAGGAGAAAAAAAAAATCCAACACTCAGGGAACATGATGGAAGAAGAGTTGGCAAAGGAGACTAAGAAAGGACCAACCAAAACCTTGCAGGACAGGATAGTACAGTATCATGAGAGAATTTCCAAGTACAAAGGGACAGGTAATCCCAAACCTGTGCTAGGGTTATTCACTACAACATTAGTATAACAGCAACAGATTAGTAGCATCTGACAGGGCTGCGGAGTTTAGCTCAGTGCTTCCGCCATCTGCCTCTCAAGCACAAGGACCTGCGTTCAATTCCCAGTACCACAAAAAGAGAAACATCTGACAGCCCCATAGTGGGTGACTGAAGGAAAGGAAAGCTGTGTACTTGCAGAAAAGAAGTACATGGCATGATTTCTAAAATAAACTGTTAAAAACTCACTTGAGTGACAAAGTTCCTTAGCATATTTATGCAAAACAATGAAGGGGATATATAAAGAGTTGCTATAACATGTATTAAATATTTCTGAAAGATACAGAATAAGTTGGTTGTCTTTACAGAATGCAACTGAATGACTCAGAAATTGGGATAGAATGAATAAGATTGCTTTTGGCCTTGATGGTATACTTTATACCATGCACTTTGACTAATCAACATTAAAAATACTTATTGGCGTTTCTTATTACATTGTTTTGTCATCTTTTTTCTCCAAGAGGTACACTAGTTACACTGCCTTAAGATCATATCTATCCCAGTTATGTGGATAATTCTGTGCTTAATTGGGTTCTACAGTCACTACTGGTTCTTTTTATATTTTTACCTCACATTTCCTTGTTCATGAAGACTTTTTTTTTAACTGCTCCTTGGGCTACAGTATATGTCCACGTAATTTTATCACATCAATGTATATTTTCCAAGACTTTAAATCTGTAAGAATTTCTTTCTATTGCCTTCATACAAAAATAGTTATCTGATCGGGCTTCACCAAAAACAGCCTGAAGCAAGGACTTAGGTGCAGGTTGGCTGATTTGGACCTGTTCCCAGGAAACGGGGAGAGACAGCGACTATGGAAACACAATGGGTTCATGACTGAGTTGATACCACTCTGGGAAACTGGGATTCTCAACCACTGGGGGCCTCTGATGAACCACTCAGAACACACCCCACAAAGAGTGGAAGGGCAGGACTTTCATCTACCAACTTCCATCTCCAGTTAGTCAAGAGTTGCCCCTTGAAACTCTCACTCCCTTTCAACCTGGCCCTACAGAAGTGGCTTTGAACAAAGTCACTTGGGCAGAAGAGTGCCCTAAAGAGGCTTGAAGTGAGACACTGACAGTATATCGAGGCAATGCCACCTCCACTGCTCCCTATAGCCACTAGATTACACATGGCCCAAGAGATGTGCTACACAGCACAGCAGGCACCTGCTGTGGCTCACCAGAGAATCCTTGCCTCATAGCCATTTACTCTGCTAAATGGGGAGTTTTACATACTGAGTTCCTCAGAGTTCAATTGAGCAAGAAAGAACTTGTGAATCTGCAAGCAGGCAATGCCTAGAACCAGAATAACTATGTCTCCACCACACAGGCAAGTCATATTTACGGCAAGAAGGAAGAAAGTGATACACAGAAAACAAAAGTAAGATGTGGAGACAGCTCCAACCAGTTTAGCTTGTGTCTGCCTAATCTGAACAGGATTTGCACAGTTGGCCACTCATGATAGACTCAGACTTGAGTCCTTATTACACGATAAATATATTGTGTACTGCAAGCATTTGTCAATAAAAAATTCCTTTTAAATTCAAAGGAATAAAAAATACAAGAGTAGGTAGCAATCTGTTTATATATTATATTAGGTTATAGTCCCCTGTGTACAGAGAAACATGTAGGCCAAAGTCAAAACGGGTGTGCAAACACCTTTTGGCTAAACGATTCAATTTTACAACCTCAAAGCCCCAAGAATGTTGCTCCCTTTCTTATGGACTCTCATGTTGCAGAAAAAGTCTGGGGCCAGCTTGCTGCCCATTTCCATTTCAGGTAATCAGGATGATTTTTAAGACTTAATAAGATCCAGATATTGGTATCTCTTCAGGTCTTGACATTTAATCTCACCTATATATACTTTCAGCCCACAAGTTCAGATTTTCCTTCAATTTAGGAAAGTTTTCTTTGTATATTTTCTTCTCTTCAATAATTCCCCTTAGACATACATTAGCTGAGTAATCTTGCCTCCCACATCACTATTATCCCCCTGATTTCCTCACTTTGACACTTTCCTCTCCATTCTGACAGGATAGCCTCAAGCCTTTTTTTCACATCTGTTAAAATTTTTCAACAGTATTAAGTCTACTCTTATAATACTTGAAATTCTACTTTGGCACTATCTATTTCTATAAATTTTTCCTTACCTGTGCCAACATCTCTTTTAGTTTGGTCTGTCTAGTTATTCTTCCAGACTCTCCAGAGAGAAGCTGTTACTGGAACATCTGCCCACCAAGGCAGGGCCAGGTGCCTTCTCACGTAAGGGAGGGATGAGTCTGCCCCCCCCCCCCCGCCACTGAGCTGCTCCCTTATAATTTTGTGAGGAGTCATCTAATTCTCTGCTCACTTCCCTGAGAGGCAAGGATAGCTTGGGGAGCATGCAACCTGTGCAGCCACACATGGCCTCACACACAGGAGGACCCTGCATGTGGTCCTGCTGCTGCCATCTTGAAATCCTTAATACATTTTTAATTAGGTCCCTATATGTTCATTTCTACTGGAGTCAAAAATTATGTAGCTGGACCTGACCAGAAGTTATCCCCTGTGCTTTGTGGCATAAGAGTGACCCTCTTTAAACCTGACTGGAGATCCTCCGATCTTACTCATGCTCTACCAATCCCACTCAAATGTTGCCAACAAGGGTGAGAAACTGGATGCTTCAGCTCTGTAAAACTAGAGAGATGTGGTCCAGCAGAAGCCCAGAGGTTCAGTATCTGAACCAGCCGTGCCAAACCCTGTCTGTTCATAGGCTGACCCAACCAGCCTCCTGCACTCTGCTTCCTGTGCACCCAATGAGCCCTTATAGTCTGGACTTGGATTTGAGTCCTTCACTGTAAAGTACTCTCCTATTTTCTGTTATCTTTATGAGTATGGTCCTTCCCCAAGCTTTACAGGAGGAGAGATATAGCAGACTTCATGTGTCAGATCCACGGGGCAAAGGCCTTACTCGCTGGATACCAATGGACCACTCCTGAACAAGCTCCTATCGGCACTGAAAAATCAGAATTCCCCTTCTCAATAAAAGCAGAGTTCATGTTAGCCTGCTGGCCTAATAAGCTAATTTATATTTATTTGCTAACATGAATCATTTGGTCTAATAAAAACAATACCTAACAAACTGGAGATTGTGATGGGAAGATGGCCTCCCACTTTGAAAATAAATGTCAAGTCTTTACCTCAACATTTATTTTTGGTAAACTGCAGCGTCTCTGTTTTGGCATTTAAATAGCAGCAGGAGACCTTAATCAGACCAATGGAGGGCTCCGGCACTGGCTGGAGAGAACAATTGACTTTTGTTGACTAAAAAAAGTTCAGAGTGTAATGCTGACTACTGTATATTCCCTGGAGTGGCATCTGGGGGAAGAGGAAAGAGAGGTGATTATCCAGCCATTTGGATTTGTTTGTGCATTTGAGCCAAAAGAAATGACCTTCTATGTCCCTCTTTTTGTAGTAGAAAGAGCCGTATGAGGTCATTTCACTCACTGTCTTTGTGTGCTCAAAGACCACGTCCCCAAACACCACCAGCACGAGCCGAGGCCAAGCGCCCCAGCGTACACAGCAGGACCGGAAATGGGAATCAGAGACGCAGAACGTGTGGCCTGCCCAGATTCATTTGGAAGGAACACATTTTCTCTCCCAGTGCTTCCTCACACTGTGCCACGAAAAGCACCGACTGCAAAACAAAAAAATGCGACATTCCCTCATGGTTGTCAGCATCTGCCCCGTGAACACTTGCCTCAGGGTTTAAAAGCACTCTCTTTTCCAGTAGGCAGAGGTTGTGCTCACATTGCCAAGTTCAAAATGCAGCCCATGATTAAACTGTTTGTATGTGTGTCCAGTGGCCAAGACCTTGGATTGTTCAATCTGCTGCATGGCTGCTTCTTTACCTGAATCGTGGAGGCATGACAGCCTCCCTAAGCCATTTAAAAACAACAGAAAGGGCATGCCCCTTAACGAGGACAAGAAAGCTATCATTTTCATTAAAAATGAAGACAAAGCAAAACTGTCCAGATGTCCCTGCTTATCGCCGGCTCCAGGATAGAGCTTGCTGAGGGACAGGCCAAAGGCTCCATCACCTGGCCCACCTGCTGCAGCAGCCTCCATGGACCAGCCTCCCTCCTACTGCCTCCTTCCAGAGAATGCACATGGCTTCCTGGGAAAGAAGGTGTCACTTGCCAACCTGCAAACTTCAAATTACTGCCAGCCAGATACACAGTAGACAAATGCCCTTCAAGGTGCTCTCAGAGCCCCTTTGGGGCATCTGCCACCTTCCGGGGAGCATGGAGCTATGTGTGTCCCTCTGCAGCAGGACGAAGGGGCCCCTCTTCCGGGTGGGATGGTGGTCTTTCTATGCCACCAACAACAAAAGATGCTAAGCAAGGGGTATTGGAGGGATGGGTTTTTATTTTCAAGTCAGCATTTTGGGAAACTGTGGCTTCAATAGGTGAAGAGTTTGGCAAGGAAAGGGTGCTATTTCTCCCTTCCATTAGCATCTTTGTCTACTTCCAAAGCACTGGCCTGTCCCGGGAAAGAGCATGTTGTCAATGTGGCTCAGTAAAAGCAACTACGCATTGAGGATCAAATAAATTCTCAATGCTTTGACCCTCTCTTTCAGGCTCATGTGTTCTCTTTGAGGTTTGCAAGAAACAGCATGTAAAGTACATATGTGAACCGAGAAAGAATAAATCCATCAGAGGAAAAACAACTGTCACTATGAAGAGCCCTGGCATGTAATATCCTGGGCTGAGCGTGCCTTCGCTTGGTCTTTCCTAATCCACGGAGGACACAAAAGCTGAGAACACACACTTCATTACCCAGACACCTGGCAAGTGACAGCGTCGAGACCTGCACCCACATCTCACCACCCAAGGGTTCACACTCCCCGCGCCGTACTGATGACCGTGCTCAGGAAGGGAGGACCGCATCTGCTGGCTGAAAGCCGTGTGCCTCATGTCCATGTGTCCTGAGCAGTCACAGAGGAGCCTGCATGTGGAAGAGCTTTGGATGTGGCTTTATGATCTGCCATTGCCATCCTGAAATTCTCAATAATTTTTAGTACAGCCTCCTGCATTTTCATTTTGCAGCAAATGACATAACCGATTCTGCTTGCAGGTCCTATCTGACCTCCCTTCCATGCTTTCCTTGTGGGCCACTTTCTCATGTCCCATCAGCTGCCTCTCTGAGACCCACATTTGTGTCTTTAAATCACATACACCTGGGTACCATGCTATTGCTTTTGATCACCATGATAACCAGGCAGTGGGGCAATCCTTACCCCCATTTTACAGATGAGGAAACTGGGACACTGAGAAGTTAACTTCTGACAACTGATGAGGACTGAACTGACATTTAGACCCAGATCTATCTGTGCTCCTTTTCTCATTAAATTATGTTTAACCTTATATCCCTTCTGCCGATCCAACTCCTATGCCAGGGGCTGGCAGACTTTCTTCTGCAAAAATCCAGGTAGTAAATGCATCTAAGTTTGATGAGCTACAGTCTCTGTTGTGACAACTCCACTTTGCACTTTGCCATCGTAGTACAAAAGCAGCCTTGGGCATTATGTAAAGAAATGGCGAGGGTATGGGCCCATGAAACTTCATTGCCAGAAAATGTCCATGGGCTGTGGTTTACCAGCCCTTGTTCTACATCAACTATTGTTTGAGAGCTCCTCGTGGCTACTCTTGCTCAGCTTGGTCTCTTCTGGATCTGATTTCCATACCTGATGAGTCAGAAACCCAGAAGGAAACAAAATTCCACTCAGGTAGTGCAACTCAAGGAACATTAATGCTACAGAGGCAGAGACAGCTTAAGAGAACCAGCAAGGATGTCGAGGTGCCCTGAGATGAGAGGTGGCTATTGCCACCCCCTAACCCAAGTGGCAAGAAAGGAAGCAGCGTGACCAGTGGAAGCTGGTTCCGAGGACGGGGGCTCGCCAGGGGAGCCACAGACGTAGCACAGTGGCGAAAGACATTAAAAGTAAAGCACTCAGAATAGGTCCTGTTATATAATAAGTTCAATAAATGTAATGATTTTATTATTACAACTAATGTTTCCACTGAAGAATGCACTTGGCTGAAACTGAAATTGCAACCAATATAGCTAACAGCCCAGAATATCCGTTATCCTTTCTGTGGATATTAAAGCTGTCCCCCTTTCTCATCACCTGTCAGCAGGCTAGAGGTCACATTCACCAGCCTTCCTTGCATCTGGGCAAGGCTAGACACCATGAGAGGTGAGCAGTAGTGTCTTATGTGGCTCCGGGAAATGCCCCCTATAAAAGAAGCCATTGGGCCTCCAGGCCTTTTTCTCTTTCTTAGGGCTGAAAGGTCAGTGTGGTTCTCTGGAGCCATCCTTACCACATCCTAGATGGCAACACTCTGGAAATGGCAGCATCACAACACAAAGGATCCTGGGGCCCTGGGGAAACCTCACAGAGCCAAGCGACCTATAAACTGTTATAGGAGAGAGAATGAACTACCTGGTTGGAGCCATTGAATTTTAGGGTCACTTTGTATGAGAAACTTGGCCTATACCCTAACTAACATAGGAATAAGCACACAAGAGATACGTTGCTTTCCACGCACCAGAAGAAATCCAGTAGACATCAGCTGGTGTTGGCTGAACAAGCTCTAGGATGTCAGGACTGAACTCTCTGCAGTTGTACTGATCTTTCATTTATGACCCCAAAATGGCAACAATAGCTCCAGTTATCATGTCTGCATTTCTTAAGGGAAAGAAGGACAGAGACAAAAGTCTTTCCAGAAGTCCCCAATGCACATCTCCCACTTGACCAGCCAGGCCATGTCACAGTGCCACGCCTCACTGAGAGGAAGCTCACTTCCCCACTTTTCTAGTAGAGGCAGGAAAGGGGAAAGGGCTGCAGTGGGTGCTGCATGAGCCGTAATTATTAATATGATGATTATTATTACTACAGTTCTCAGGACTTCCTGGGATGCCCCTAGAATTCCTGACTTTTCCCAGCCACACTGCCCCTTCCACTGAAAGTGTTGAATCTATCTGGGTACGGGCACTGTCCTGAGTACCCCAAATGGAAAGTGCCAATCAGAATTCCTCCCGAGCCTACCCTTCCAGTTTTCTGTCTACAAACAGTGTTCCTTAGGGCCCTGATTAAAGTCAGATAAGTGGATGAGAAGGACTGTACCATCAGTTCAGGAAGATAATAGAGGAATAGCAATATTTGGAGTTCCTGAATCTGTTGGACAGTGTGTCATGTCTGCCAGGATCCTTCATAGGCCCGGGGGGCTTTATGGGAACTGGGGTCCCTACCGCACTACCTAGACAGGGGCTTAATGTGAGCTAGGGAGTGTGCCAAACACCTTTCCAGTATTACCACAGTCGATGCTTCCCCAAACTCCACCCAGTGAACAAAATTATCTCCTAGATGAAAAAATTGAGGTGCAGAGAGTTTGGAAAGAGAGATATTTGGTGACATTTTATTATGAACTGTCTCTTTATTATGCATGTCTCTGTTTTGCCTAGAGTGACTTTGGGAATGATTTACATGAATTTCTCATGCTTAAAGGATGTCACACAAAGGTGTCTTCTGGGAATGACTTGTATTGAGCATGGCCACTGGCAACTCTTCACAAGGTCACACGTATCACCTCACCAGGGGAGGACAAGGACATGGAGAATGAGGCATCCTGATGCCTGGCCTGGGGCTGCCTTCAGTGTGATTCCCAGAGCCTGCGGGACTGCTGCTGCCTCTGCAGTGGGCAAGGGAGCTCTTTCCCCCTTCCCAAGATGTTGTGTCACTTTTCTTATTGATTAGCACTGATGCCAACCCCAAAGGACTATCACACATGCATGTGGTTTCAGTAAGATGCATATCTGCCTAACAAAGTGTTTACTCAGCCCTGAGACCCTGTGGGGGTTGACAGTGGAAGTGACAAAGAATTCTAGAACTGAAAACCAAGCATACAGGAGGGAAGCACAGTGCTCTGAGCATCTCAGTCCACCAGGAACAGTAGTGCTTCCATCTCTCCAGCTGGTGGAGCCCTTTGCTGCCTCCACTACCCTCCCTGAGGCACAACCAGGTGGACGTTCGACATGTCCAGTCCAGTTGGCACTCACTCAAGTGCCCGGGTATTTATGTCTGCCCACAAAGGGTCTGACCCTTCCTACCTCCCTCCCCCAAAAACGTGAATATGATGAGCAGAGCGGAGGAAGTCTTTACACCTCTGGGTCCCTGGACTACAACCTGCTTCTCCCCCGAGTGCCCCAAAATAGGTCTGATCTTTCTAGAACTGACTGTAGACTCTCCAAGGAATTGGAGTGACATTACTTTTGTGGTTCTTCTTTGCACCCAATCTTTTTCATGGTCTACTGCTAAATAAACATTTTCCTCAAATGTCCAACTTGTATGACTGGCCAACACTCATAGACCTACAATCTCTGTATTTGTCCAAGTCCTAACAGGTTGCCACCATGGAATATAGAAGGGTGCATGATGGTCCTTTGTCACAGGAAGGGAGGCATCTGTCTTTAGAGCCTGCTTGGCACCCTTCCTTCTAGCAATAGCCCGCCATAGGTCCCAATGCTCCCTCAGTGCTTTTTTGTGCTAGTCACACTATCTGGTTGAGGCTGCCCATTCTCCACTCTAGGAATCTGACCGACCAGAGAGTTAGACCCCTGGACCTGGAGATCTATTTAAGGGCAGGTGTATAACCCAAGAGGGTCCAAAAGTATGGTTCATTGCTAAGCTGTCTATACCCCTGTATCCCTTACCTTATGGATCCCATTCAGAGACCCCAGAAGAAGAGACTCTTAGACGGTTTAAACAAGAAAATGGTGTGACTTGATTGGGGCTCCTAAGAGATCTATGGGCTGCTGGGAAGAATGGACAAATCTGGCGTCTGAGCCTGGTGAGATAGAAGTAGATGGTTTCAAAGTATATTATGTGGCACTCACCGGCAATCCTAGTACTCTGGAAGCCGAGACAGGAGGATCACAAGTTCGACACCAGCCGGAGAAACTTAGCGAGACCCTGTCTCAAAATTTAAATAAATGTAAAAGGGCTGGGAATGCAGCTCAGTGTGAAGGCCCTGGGTTCAGTCCCGAGTACCGCCACCAAAATAGCTCACACCGATAGTCTTCCTGCTTCCTCCCAGATTCATATGGAAAAACACACTCAGATCTCTTTGGCACACTTTTCCCCTGATGAAAACAATGCCAAGGGCTTCCCCAGCCCACGCAGGAAGTAGCAGCAAGAGTGTGGATCCAAAATAGATTTTGAAAAACACGCTCACCGTGCGACATGTGCCATGAGCCCCCTTGTGGCAAGGATGCTGCTTGCAGTCTCATCCTTAAATTTGGTCTTCCAGGATTTCATCAGGAAACAGGAGGGCCTCTGTTGGGGGCAGTGGCTCTAAAGGACCCCCCAAAGTTGACTATTATGGGATGCACAGAGGAAAAAGCACAAAGAAACATGTCGATTCAGCTTTCTTGAGCTGGCTGCCCTGAAACAATTAAATGTTAAATAAGTCTAAATCCTAGGAGGAAGCTGAGTATCTTAATTGCTTCTCCCCCTGACCCCCCATAGACGAATGGTCCTAACTCTTGGTGACTGTGCATGTGACCTTATTTGCAAATAAGCTCTTCACAGATGCAATTAATGTGTAAGTTCAGATGAAACAGGGTGGACCTTCAGTCCAAATGGCTAGTGTCCTTAGCCACTGTCAGGATGTAAGGAGAGGGCAAGGATTGGGGTGAGGCAGCTGCAGAGTACGGTCACCCCCAGATCAGGGAGAGGGCATGGGCCTGGCCACACCGTCATCTCTGTGGGCCTAGAACTACCCAGGGAGTCGTGCTGTCCTGGAAGCCCTGGGGAACCAAAGCTCACTAGGGTTTTACAAATTGAAGGAGAGGTTTTATGTTTTTGCCACAACTCCAAATTTGGGTTTAAGGATGTATAAGTATTTAGAAGCACTTTTCAGTAGTTCCCAATCAGGCACATTTGTATCTTCTATTCTTTAAGAAGGTCTTTAGGGTTATTTTGGCAGTCATATTTTGAGTCCTTTTAGGCTTTGCTGAATTAAAAAAAATTAATATGTGCTTTCAAAAATTAAAAAGCACATTGTAAATGTATAAGTAAACAAACACGTATATACACACATGGAAATACACCATAGTTTCAAAGTAATATGTAGCTACTTACTCAAATACTAATTATCTACGGATCTGCATATCTATTTTTCTTGCATGTCTCTAGATCTTTAGCTAAGTGGACAGTCAACTATTAAACAAATAAATTTAGTTGAAAGAGGCAAGTGGTTTTGGTAGGGGAAAAAAAAGACAGGAACCTTTAATTAAAAATTCAAATCAGGGCTGGGGATTTGGTTCAGGGATCCTGCCACCTGCCTCACAAGAACAAGGACCCTAGTTCGATCCCTGGTATTAAAAAAAAAAAAATCAAATCATAAATCAGAGAGCAGAAGGGAAAATGAGCGTTACATCTAGCTATTCCATCCCTAGTCACCTGAAAGCTTTCACCATTCTAATTTCTATGTGAGTCTTCTCTCTCTCTGTCTCTCGTTTTTCAACCAAAAATGGAATGAACATGAAGTTCTGCTTTGTATTGTGCTTTTTTTTTTTTTTAATATCATTATACACTTCCATCCTCATTTTGTTCTTTAAAAATCTCTGGAGAAAGAGAATTCACAGCTATCCTTACTGAGGCCCAGAGATGAAGCTGTATGTTGGTGTCTTTTTTAACACATCAGGCCACAATCTAAACTTGGCCCATCTCATCTCCAGCAGAGGCTGCTGGCTTTCGGTGTTTCAGAACCTCACCCTCCATGGTCCCTAGGTTTTCCAGTGTTGGTGGCAACCCAACGAGTTCCTTCGGCTTGGTGGGTGTTCCCATGCCCGGTGCAGTTCCCTGTTTTAAATGTTTTGCAGAGAAGATGGTTCTGGTTGCCAGGTCAGCCCTGTTTCTCTTCTCCTCCCCAGACCCCATCCCTCTCTTTCTCAGTGGCTTCATGAAGCCCTTACCACAGGGGTGTGGTCTGTTACACAGGACAACAGAAGCAAGGAGCAGTTGATCCCACTCCCTCAGGATGCCAGGACCTGGCAAGGACAGGTCCACGTGTGTAAGCTCAGCCCTTCATCTTCTATTTTATTTTTAACAGGCACCATATGCAATTCATTGATTTATCATTAACCTTTTTTCTTTTCCTTCCTGTTCCTTCACAAACTCATCCCACCGTGGCAGGCGAGCAAGCCCAGCTGGGGAACACACCTTTCCATATGGACTGGGTTCCTCTGAAGCCTTTTCTTTGGATCGGCTTTTAGATAGGGAAAGAAGATCCTATGGGCAGGGTGAGCAGAGGATGTGGATTTTATGCAGGCCTCTGATGGAGGAAATGACATCATTCTAACTTATCAAAAGTAGCCCAGGCTAGGGTACATTTATGGGAAACTGTTGTCACTTCCAGTTGAGCACGTACTATCTCCTTTAATTTCAGGATTAGTGTCATTTCATCATTGGGAAGACCAAGCCTCTTCCTGTTCAGTGGCATAAAGCTAATATGAATTCAGATATGTGACTCCTGGAAATAGTCATCGAATACTTTTTAAAAATTCAAGGGCCTGGGATTTAGCTCAGTGGTGCCACCACCTACCTCACAAGTACAAAGACGCAAGTTTGATCCCAGTACCAAAAATCAATTGACGTCAGTCAAGAGTTGGACAATAAATTTCCTCCCTAATGAGACACCAAAAGAAAGAGAACATTTGATGTTACAACCAAGGAAACTTGAGTTATTGAAGATTTATTGGCAATCTGTGCAAATACTTTCCTTTCCTTCCAATGAGTTTTTAATTTTGGTTTGAGAGTCTCCGGGTGTCTATAGTTGCCTGTGATATTAGAAGCATAAAATTTTAGTAATAGACATACATTTTTCTTCTTTAACTATACCTCTCCCAGGACTCATTCACAGCCAAATCGTATACAAACTCTGTTCGTACATCAGCTGTACTTACACATCTACACAGATGACATTAAATAAAGACAGGCCTCTATCCACCCACATCAGCAGATGGTATGGAAAAAATCTCCTTTCTACAAAGTTTCCCCAGAGAACCATTGCTTTCCAACCAAGGAATGCAGAGCTTCTCCATGGAGCCTAAGATGTTTCCCACTGCAGTATTGTCCTGGGGGCAGGGTTGTCCCTCAAGAGAAACATCTTGGGTCTTTCAGCAACAAGAGACCTAGCATTCGTTTTCTGCTAATGTTCAGATAAAACTTCCTTGCGTGGGGTTGTTCTGGAAGCCTGGCTTCCCCAGGTCTTCATACGCACCGTGTTAAGCTATAATGACCCCTTCAGTGTCCATGGTCATGAAGAGCACAGGTTGGGATCTTTGCGTAGCCCCATTATTGTACCCTAAATATTAAATGGAGGACCAGTGTCCTCCATTGCCAAAGATCAGTCACGTGCCTGGTCCCACAGGGAGCAAAGCTGGGCATTTCCAAGGTCAAGTCCCCTGCTGCACTCCCCATGGAGTCCTCCATGGGTGTCTGTCGCTACTCTGCCCTACCATTCTCACACTCAGTGGGCCTTATTTTCTCACATTAGGACCCTCCACACAGTCACTCCTCTTCTGGTCTGCCAAAGAACCCGGAAGACAGAAAAAGGGACAAGCAAGCCTTGTAGGCAGAAACCAGTTACCCAGGACTCCTGCCAAGTTATCTCTTCAAGCTTCCTGGATTCTGCCAAATTGTATGTTTCTCGTAAAGATCGAGTGAGGGAAAGTATTTAACACGCAGGAAATGCTCTCCTAGCCACAAAAGGCCACAGCGGTGATGGCTGTCGTAAGAGTAGTCGAGGGGCAGTGGTGACAGCAGTGAATGGTGTGGTGGTCCTGGTAGTAGAGGAGGTATGCTGGGAGTGGCAGCAGTGATTGTGGTGGAGGAGTTGCTATGGTGATGGTGGTGGTGAGAGGAAATGGGGGAGCCAATGGCGATGGTGGTAGTGATGATTTCGTGGTGCTGGAATGGACGGCCATGATGGTAGCATTTCCACGTACTATTGTTTCTTAACTTCAGTCATGCAAACCCCTGATAAAGTATCCTATCACTTAACGGAAATTCTGATTAATTCTCCTCTTAAGTAAATTTGGATGAAAAGCAAGCTGAACTGCACAGGAACTTGTCTCAGAAACAGTGTGGCAGTGACTTCTCTAGGGGAGGAATCCCGGGTAGGACGATGCATCTAAAGAAGCAGACCAGCCTGGTTTAATTTATAATTGACCTGCAACTGCAGGGAAATGAGATTCCCCTACAGAGAACTATCAAGACACTCTCTTGGTTCGCTGTTCCTATGCTTGTTGGGAAAAACCTGGGCTTTGGGCCTGACTGTCCTGGGCATGAGTCCCACCTCCTCTCTCCATGGCTTGGGAAGATGGCCTGGTTTGTCAAAGTTTTGGCATATTTGTCTTTAAAAATGAGGGTAAGAGTTCCCACCTTCAGGGCCGAGGACAGCTTGAGGATAATGAACAATAGAAATAGCACCTTGTAGGGGCTCAAGGAATGTAGAAAATGCCCCTCTTCATAAATACAAGTGCTCCTCACCTTCCAGTGAGGTTATGTCACAGTCCCAATAAATCCATGGTAAGTTGAAAACGCATTCAGTATACCTAACCTACGGAACACTATAGCCTAGCCAACCCTAAACATGCCTTAAAATAAAGTGTTGAATATCTCATGTAATGTACTGAATACTGTATTTAAAAATGAAAAAGACAACAGCTGTATGGGTATGCTTGCAGAACTTCCCGCGTGAAGGAAAAAGATTTAAGAAGAATCATTATAAGTGGAGGACCACCAGTATAGACCGGATCGTGTCTAAGAATATAATCCAAACTCGCCTGCTGTAGTCACATGGCCCCTGACCACTGCTCCTGCTTCACGGGACACTGGGTGCATCCTCCCTTTCAACCTGCCCTTCCTCTCAACTGTTTTTATTCCTTCAGAGGAACAAAACTCCTACTTCAAAGTCTTAGTTTCTAGTCTTTCTCTGGCTGGAACTCGAGTACCCTTGCTCTACTGGACACAAGCATGTTTTGTTTTTTGTTTGGTTTGGTTTGGTTTGGTTTTACAGTGCTGGGATGGAATGCAGGGCCTTCACACAGAGCTACATCCCCAGCCCTTTTATACTTTTTATTATGAGGTAAGATCTCACTAAATTACATTGCCCAACATGGGTTCAAACTTGCAATCCTCCTGCCTGAGCCTGGGATTACAGGCTTGCTGGTGAGGAAGTAAGCTGGATTTTTTATATATAAAAATATCTTTATGGAAAAAATGAGAACCAAGACCTGTCATGTAAAGGTACAAGATCCCAGTAATGAATGTAACTGTACTATGTACCTAGAATGTACCGATAAACTCAATAAAAAGAAAAAAAGTGTCTTTAATTCAAGTCTGTTCCAGAAATACACTTCTATTGACTTTTTTAAAAATTCAGGGATGGGGATTTAGCTCAGTGGTTCTGCCGTCTGCCTCACTAGTACAAGGACCCGAGTTGGATCCCCAGTACAAAAAAAAAAAAAAAAGAATAAATAAAATAAATAAAAATGCAGTCCTTTGTACATTGTTGCATTTTATTCTTGCTTATTTTATGGTGAGAAACTTGCTACTAATCAAATCACTAGTCACTCTATACATGATTGTATGTGTCTTTTTTCTTTTCATGCTTTAAAGATTTGTTCATTGGCTTTCAAAAGTTAAACTATGATGTGCTCACTATGCTATTTTTTGTATTTATCCAGCTTGGAGTTCATCGCATAAGTTGAATCTGTAAATCTATTTCTTTTGACAAATTCTGTATCTTGATTTTTTAAATGTATATTTTGGCCCATTCTCTTTCTTCTTCTTCTGGAACCCTAAATACACATAAGTCATTCTGTCGGATATCATAAACTGAATGTCGTAAGTTTGGGTGATGGTGTTGTTCTTCTTTTCTCTTCTTCTCCTCCTCCTTCCTGTTTTTCTCCTCCTCCTCCTCCTCTTCCTCATCTTCCTCCTCCTCCTTCTATCTCTTTTTCCCTCTTTTCTTCAGCCTGGATAATTTCTACTGCTCTATTTTTCAAGTTTATTAACTCTGTCCTCTGTTTTCCCCTTCAACCCATAGGTCAGTACAGAGAATTTTGACTTCACATATTCTATTTTTCAGGCCCTAGAATTTCCATTTAATTCTCTCAAGTATTTGTTTCTTTGGTGATATTTCCTACAGTTTTTTGAGACTGTGTATACATCATGATCATATCTATAATAGTTGTATTAACATTGTCTAAATATTCCACCACATAGATCATCTTTTTAAAATTTTAATTTGGCTAGCTGGGAGCTCTCAGCTCCCGCTCCTCCACCTCCAGCGCCCCAGGCCTCCATAGGAGCAGAAAGGTGACATGTGCCCACTGCCCAGCCGTGTGGGTTCCTCTGCAACATGCCTTCACCACCCCTCAGACCTCCTGGCTGTACCAGTACCTGGATCCACACTGCAGAGACACAGGTGGTCATAAAGGCCGTATTAGCTCCAGAAGATACAACGGAAGTGAATAACAGCAATAAAGGCACATCAGACCTCTGTAGTTGGTAAGTTGGGGGGATCACCACCTTCCAGCAGAGCTTGGACTATCTTCAGGGGAAGGGCAGCTGGAACCTGCAGTAGAACCTTGCAGAGTTCAACCCTGCAGGAGGTCAGGGGGCTCAACTTGGGCCTTGCAGCCAGAATTCAGCCTGAATCTCAGGGGTCTGCCGTTGGCCTGCTGAGACTGATTGCCTTAGTTCTGCACACTGCTGCCCACATTGTCTATTGTGACAGCAGAGGTATACCTTGAAAGAGGCTCTTCAATTTTTTCTTTTCCTCTTATTTTTAATTTTTATTTTTAAAATTTTATTTTTCCCATTCTGCAAATTCTTCCTTTTTTATTTCTTCTTTTTCCCACTCAGTCTCTTGCTCTCCCAAGTTATTCTTCATCTCCCTTTTTGTTCCTGTTCCTGCCTAAATTAGGATTTATTCTTTCACTTTTCTTTTCTCCTTTTCCTTCACTCAATGGTCATTAGTTTCAAAGGAAAGTGAGTACAATTTATAGCTTCCCTAATACTGTTAGGTTGTTCTGTTCTTGTCTTTGTTCTTGCACTGTCTCTCCCTCTTATCTTCAACAGTTTCCTACAGTTTGCGTGATTGTTCTGTGTCCTCTGGCTTCACTTAAAACCTTCTCCTATTCTTTTATACCTCTTTATTCCTCTACTCCCAACTCCTTCTAAGTCCCCATCCTGAAGGGTAAATTTGCTATATTGAAGAGTTTATTCACTATAAACATATTTTGAGCTGGTCCTCAGTTTTGATTTAATTCACGTGGTTAAAGGTGATAGATTAATAACTACTACAAATGGTCAGTTTCTAAGCTGTGCTTGATGCTATTGTGTTGTTGATTGTATCAATGGGGCTAAAAGGCTGTGATTGATTTAATGAGTTGTCCTTTCTGATATCATGAAAATGAGAGTGTCTCTGAGTCATTAGAGACTCAATACCTATAGAATAGATATATGCGGAAGATTGGAGTAAAATTTTGATTTGTATGAATACATGTTTGCAGTGAATAGTGATTATAGTCATTGTGGGTTGTGGGCACATGTACGTACCACATTTTAATTCATTTTACATCCGCTTCCTCTCCCTTGCTTCCCCCACACTCCATCTCTTGGTTCCCTTCCCATTTGCAGAAAGTCTGTCTTCCTGTTTTCTATTGTCTACCTTTTATTTTGCTCTCTTATCTATTTATACATCGTATTTCTCATATAAGAGAAAAGATGTGATAATGAAGCTGTGTGTTTGATTTATTTCATTTAATATTATAGTCTTAAAGTGAATCCATTTTCCTACAAAGGACTCAAATATATCCACCACTGTGCGTAAATATCATATTTTCTTTACCCATTCATCTGTTGATGGACATACAGGTATTTCCAAGGGTTGGCTATTATGAACTGTGCGGCTGTTGTCACATCAGGCTCCTGGTCAGGGAACCAAAGATGTCACATCTGGGGAAAGAGCACCACTGTTCTGCTGTCCACGCACAATAAAAAAATTAAAGGGGCAAAGTTCAATGAAAGGAAGACAACTTATTTATAAGAGGAAAAAGAAGGGTGAGGAAAGGAGATGATAGACAGCTACCCTGCTGAGAAAGAATCAGGGTAGAGGGCTCTGGGAAGATGGAGGACCCACAGGCCTTTGTTGCTGGCTGTTCTTATAGGGGAGTCAGGGGCCCTTCCCCCTACCCAGAACTGGCCATGATTGGATTGGCTTCCGGACACCTCTGCCTGATGTCATTTCTTCAGTGGTCTATGTGCAGCTTCTTTCAGTCTGTTTGTTTACTTGTCCTTGACCTCTTTGGGGGCCTAATCTTTGGGGTGGGTGGCGGGTTGGTAAGGGGGAGCCTTATTCTTGGTTAGCTTAGGGTTAGTAAGGGGGCGTGAGGACGTCTGTTGTACTCCATAATGATCCTCAAGTGAATAATGTGGTGCGTCTGGCGTTGATATGTGTGCATGTGTGTGCATGAATACAAACTGTCTTAGTTAGTCAGCACCCCTTTACTTTTTCCTATATTTTATTGGAGATGGGGATGGCTTATCATTTGTGTACTTGGTTGTTTCTCTGAGTCCTGCTGTCAGCTCTTTTTTCAGTCTCTTGGTACAAGTCCCAAGGCCATTTGGTGCCTTTCCTTATCTGGTTTTTCTCTCTTTCTCTACCCCTGTCCTTGACCTACTTCCCGGGAGAAATTCCCTAGTAAAGTTCATTTTTAACTCCTTCTAGTCAGGATTAGCTAGAAGACCTATTCTGTTTTTTCCCGTCTACAGACCCCTGCCTCTACACTGCCACTGTAATATAATGTCTTTAACCCCTTTAGGGTGGTAGCTAGTAGAGAAATGGCTGATTCAAATGAATTTCTACATTTAGGGTTTTGAAGAATCTCCATACTTATTTCCATAGTGCTTGTACTAGTTTACATTCCTACCACCTATGTCGAAGAGTTCTTTTTTCTCCGCAGTCTCACCAGCATTTGTTACTGTTTGATTTCTTGATGAGGGCCATTCCTGCTAGAGTAAGATGGAATCTCAGTGTTGTTTTAATTTGGATTTCTGTAATGGCCAGCAATGCTATTAAACATGTTTTCATTTATTTATTGGACATTTTCAGGTCCTGAAAAAATGCCTATTCATTTTACTTTCCATTTTTTTATTACATCTTTTATTTGGGGGGCTCTAAATGTTTTTGAGTTCTTTATATATTCTAGATATCAGTCCTCTGTCCAAGGAGTAGCTGGAAAAAAATTTTCCCATTATATAGGCTATCTCTTTGCTCTGTTGTTTCATTTGCTGTTCAGAGCTTTTTTGGGGGGGGGTACCAGGGATCAAACTCAGGCCCTTGCGCTTGAGAGGCAGGTGGCAGAACCACTGAGCCAAATCTCTGGCTGTTCAGAGCTTTTTTGGGGGGGGTACCAGGGATCAAACTCAGGCCCTTGCCATTGAGAGGCAGGTGGCAGAACCACTGAGCCAAATCTCCGGCTGTTCAGAGCTTTTTCATTGATATAATCCCATTTGTTAGATTTTTTTATATTATTTCTTGTACAACTGGGATTCTGTTCAAAGGTCCATGCGTATAGCTAAGGATTCAAGATTTTTATCCGTTTATCTTTTAGCAGGTTGTTTCTGTTTTAATATTCAGATCTTTGAACTATTTTGATTTTAGTTTAGTACATGGCGAAAGATACAGGTCTGGCTTCAATCTTCTGCACATGGATCATCAGGTTTATGAGCACCCTTTGCTAAAGAGGCTATCACTCTTTCCTCAAGCATGTGCTTTTTGGCCCCTTTGTCAAAGATCAGATGCTAAAAGTGTCTGGAGCTGTTTCTATGTCCTCTGTTTTACTCATGTCTGTTTTTGTCCCAATACCGTGCTGTTTTTATCACTTAACTTTCTCATATAATTTGAAATCCAGGATTATGTTGCCTCCTGCTTTGTTCTTGTTGCCCAGGATTGTTTTTGCTATTCTTGGTCTCTTCTCGCTCCATATGAATTTTAAGATTTCAGTGTTATTAAATCGTTTAAGGAGTATTGACATTATTTCTTCCTTGAAACTCTAGTAGATGAATTCTTCAGGTCCTATGCTTTTCTTAGTTGGTGGGTTATTACTGCCTTAATTTACTTGCCTGTCATTGGATTGGTCAGAGTTTTTATGTCTTCTTGGTTCAGTGTTGGTAATTCATGTGTGTGGGAATCTGTCCATTTCTTCAAGATTCTCCAGTTTGTTGAAGCACAGTTTTTCATAGTAGTTACCAGTGATCTTCTGGATTTGAGTGGCATCTGTTGTGGCTTTGCCTTTTTAATATATAATGGCATTGATGTCGGTCTTTTTCCCCCCTTCTTTTGGTGGGTTTGTTTATTTTGTTTATTCTGAGAACCAGCTCTTTGATTCATTGATTCTTTATAATTTGTTTAGTCTCACTTTTGTCAAGTGGATCATCTTGAGGTGATTTCAGTTCTTTGTCTTTTGTCTTGCGAGTGAGTCCCATCTTCCCCCGCATCCCTTGTTCATTATTTGTTATATAATTTTGGATTCTATCCTACAACTTTTTTAGATGTTTGCAACTTAGATCTTATAAAGGTTAGATTATGGAGACACTAGATTCCTTTATGTTTCACCAGTGACTTTTATTTTGTTTCAGCATTCATTTGACTCAGTTGGACACACTGTAAACTTAATTTCTTGGATAGCAGATCCAATCTCAGTTCAGAATTTTTTTATCTTTAGCTAGCAACTTTTCAGCACACTCTTTGTACGCAGTATCAGGCATCAGTGAAAGATGGAGAAAGACAAAGGTTGGAGATTCTCTTTTCAGCCCTTCACTACCTGTAATCATCCCCTTCCCCACCAGTGGCTAGGAAAACTGGTCTGTACCCTTGTACTCTAAGGCAGGGAGATTGTAGTTTTCCTCAGCCACACCTGCACCCCTCCATACATAAACACACTACACCTGCCCCCATGCCACAGGCACACAAAATGGGGTACTAACCACCAATGAGACACCCCTCCTCTTAGCATGGATTCCACACAACATTCTGGAAGACTTTGTTCCCTCTTAAAGACCTAATCACCTCTTAAAGGCTTCCTCTCCCAACACTGCCGCAATAGCGATCAAAATCGAACGTGCATTTCTGAGGAAGGGCAGGAATCATACTCCAACAATAATACATTTTTACTGAAATCACACTTCCTTGAACCAAGACTTTTAGGAATGAAGGAAAGCACTCTCTTCAAAATGATTCCACCTCACAGTTTTCTCCCAACCCTACCCTTCTCCAAGTGTGATGTCCTAACCACCCCATTCTGTGTGTGATTGTGAGGGAGGAAATGAAATCAGACAGATGACTCCTGTTGAACCGCCAGCAACTGCTAAGCCCCAGACTCCTCATCTATCTATCCCATGAGGACTGTGAATTGGACTTCGGTGTTTCCACCCCCACTTCCCAGCACTCTAAGGCTTTCTTGGTACCTAGGGCAGCCAAGGGTACTCCGCTCCTTCGCTATCCAGAGACTACCAGAGACCTCTGCAGTAGGTTCCAGTCTCCTGCTCAGTGTACCACACAGGGTTGAAGAGAGACTCAAAGATAGAATTAAAGAAAAAAGTGAGGAGCTAGGATTATTCTTTGGGCATAATCAATAAGGCGGTCCCCCACAACAGAATATTAATTCTAGGAAATGAATTTCCTAACAAGATTTTATTTGAAAAATAGTTTTACTAGTGTACTAGATTTTAAAATGGCCAGGGCTGTTTTCCTTTTCACACTCTAAATCAGCCATGCATTTTGACCATACCACCTGAACACACCCAATCTCACCTAATTGACTGTGTGACACTAGGACATTAGGAAACATCACACAGAGACTTGTAAAGTACTTGCACATTGGGGCTGTTCTCTCCTGCTCATGAAAGCCAGCTGCTATGTGAACAAGCCCAGGCAAATCTGCTGGAAGAAGATGAAAGCCCACAGCAATGATGATCCCCTCCAGCTGTCCCCACTAAAGCCCTAGACACAAGAATGGCCCAGTTGACAGCTAGCAAGTTCCCCAACAGAAGCAGATGGCCACTGACCCCAGATGCATAAGTAAACCCAACCCACAGAGAACAGCTCAAGGAACCTGCAAGCTCACGAGCTAAAGAAATGTTTTTTTGTTTCAGCCACCACAGTTTGGAGTTTTGTGTTTGTTTCGTATTAGCAATGGCTAATACAGCTGCTAAAATTTCTTTTGGGCATCATTGACTTAGTCAGCCTCCAATGAGATAATCAGGAAATATTTCAAAAGTTCTTACTTTGCATCCCTAAGGTAATTGCAGGTGCAGATTCCAGCAGCTGCAGCAGAGCAAATCTTGGAACATTCTTCTCACCTGCTGTATCCTTCCTAAAGCATCCCTCCCTGGGCCAGTGCCCTAATGCTGCCCAGCATGTCTACCTGAGACTCTCCAGTCCAGTCAGAGGGCCAGCAGTCTATCATTCTGGGGAAAATGTTTTCATCTCTGATTATTTACTGCCCTTGTTATCATCTGGGACCCACTATGGTCCCAAAAGATCCACTGACCATTGCAGCAGTTGACTTTCATCCCCCAGCTGAAGGAAGCAGGGTGCTATGCATAATAGACAGTCATTAGTTATCTTCCTAATACCCCATCCTGTGTAAACTCTCTTTCCCCATTCCACACAGCCCCAGTCAGTCAAGGTGTTTGTACACCAGCCACGCAAAGTGGCATAGGTTCCAGTCTGGCTAATCAGAATATTCCACTGGCTTTAGTTCAGAGACTTTAGTTCAGAGACAAGCATAAATACACAAGTAAAAAGCTATCTATTGCCTTCAAGGTCAATTTCTGCTGTATATGTGTCATGTTTGCTGAAAGCCATCTTCTCTGGCCCCCTGAGGAAGCCTCTTGCTTTCAGAGAGAAGGAAAAATGTCACACAGAACAAGGTAGTGTCAAGAGATGGAAATGAGTGGGGGAAAAAACCTGATGAGCATTTTTGAGGTCCTATATCCAGCTATATCTGAAGCTAACTCCAGTTCTCAATTTCAAAGAACATAAAAGCCACAGGCTCCCATTCTGCTGAAGCTCACTTGAGCTGGGCTCCTACCACATGAAAAGAAGCACATCCTGACCAGCCATGTGATCAGGAGTCTGATGTGGTTGGAGAAGCTTAAGCCCCTTGTGCCAGCCCTGCCATTGGTGCATCTCCCAAGGCAGGGCCATGTCTGTCTTCCTGCAGGGCCCTCCACTGTAGGAAACAGGGAAAGGAAAGGACCCTGCAGTGAGTCCTGGTCTCTTGTGAGTCATGAAAGCTCGAGGTGAATTACTGAATTAAAACAGGAAACGAGACTTAGAAAAAAAAGCTGAGCTATGGGTCTGATCAATGCTGCTCTGGACAACAAAGATGAAGGTTCCTCAAGCTTGGCACTATTTACTGGGTTCATAGGAAGTAACAGATGACTCAGAGGGTGGCAGTAATCCTAAAACTATGAGGATGTTATGATGATGAGGATCTTACGCTGATGAGCAAAGGCGTTCTTACAACAGGTGGGATGAGTTAAGCTGACAAGGAATTTGTCCCTCCCCAGGTGAGACCTTCCTACTCAGTTCTCAAAGTCCCAGGATGTCTTCAGCTGATGTAACCTTGTCCTTGAGCATCACAGCATCACAGAACCACTGACGTCTCAGCTGCGACCAGAGGAAAATGGAGTTACGTCTCCACATATCATAGCCGACCTGCAGGCAGGAAAACTAGACCTAATCATAATTTAATTCTGAAATGATATTCCCCAAAATTATGTAGAATGGCTCCCAATGCTCCACCTCCTCTATACAGGAGATCAGTAACAGTCCAGCTCATTAACAGTGTGCTGACAGGGATCTGTCCAGAGTGCTCCATGCCTCAGTTTCCTCATCTTTAAACTGAGATTGTGCATGCACTGGTTTAGCAACGTAAACATCCATATGAGCAAAAGTAAATAAAAGTACTTCATACTCTATAATGTGTTGAATAAATGCAAAATATTAGTTAGGGGGAAATATCTGCTTTATAATATACAGTCTCTAAAATCTCTTCCAGGTCTAACATTAAAAACATTTTTAAATTTAAGTAGGTAATTAAATCATGAATTTCGATATCTCGGTCTATTGTTAATTTATTTATTCTGAGTGCCTCAGTCAGCGCACTATCTATATTGGATATATAGAGCTGTGTGCATGTATTTGTTATCTATGCCAAAACTATCTCCATCACTAACAGTAGCTGCCTCACTCCACATGCAGGACCAGGAAGGGACTGTCCACATGTGATGTGTCCATTACACACAGCATGTTCCAGGCATGTTTCCCAGGTCTCATTTCAGGTCTTCAACTTCAGTGAAGACAGGAACACTACAGAAGGAAACGTTAAAACTGCCAAGAGCTGCGCCCCCAAGAAGGGGGGCTGAATCTCAGGGTCACCACTTGCCTTTAGAGTCAGGATTCAGCCTCAGGTCTGACCATTTTACCAAGCAGCCTCCTTCTGAGGAAAGCAAACATTGCTCACCAGTAATTTTCCTGCCCAAACCGAGCCCTCTCGGTTTCAGGGGGTAACAGTGTTAGTGGGGAGACCTGGGATCTCCTTGGTCTCTGCAATGCAGTTTTTGGAAGCGCCTCTGCAGGGGGCCAACAGTGGGGAGACTTCCCAGGCCACAGGTCTGGGTTTGTGTGGGTGAGATTTTTGCCACTGCCTGATGTATAACTGCCTGCACGGCTTTCCATGCAGCCCCTGAATGGAGGGACAATCTTGAGATTCTTCTGGAAACTTGAGTCAGCCAGCATCTGTTCCAGTCACAGAGGATACACCCAGCCTGGCCCAAGAAGAGGGACTCTCCTGGAGTTCTGGGAAACATTGTCTAAAGTTTCTCCCCTTCAACCTCCCAGGGCCAAACCTGCGAGCCTGCCAGGATGCTCCCACAGAAGTCCTGGGGCCATCTTCTGGCATCCTGTGAGAAGGATTCAGGGGTTCTGTGTCCTGTGTCGGGCGCTGTGCGTGCTTTAGGGATGGATGAATGGTGGATCAGGCGAGCTCCCTACCTCAGGGGCCATCTGGGAAATCATGGCATGTGCCAAAAGATAAAGCAATGGCCGAGGACAGTGACAAGCACACGTTTTCTCAGACAGGAGAATGGACGCTAGGGAGCAGCATGAGAGAGCCTGAAGCTGACCTGGAAGTCATGGATTGGAGGGACGTGGCATTCAAAGGGCTGGAGACAGTGCCGTGGCAGGAGTCCTGGACTGTGCCCACTTCAGTCCTAGAGAAACAAAATGCACCACCCAGCAGCATCTCAGGGAATGGCAGAGGAGTGGCAGGAGGTAGGGAATGTGTATCGAGAACACCTGGGAAAGTCCTTGAGAGACAGCCTTCCAGTGGTCCCCAGAGTCTGTCCAGCAGTGAGCCAAGGATGCAAAACCAAAGGAAGAACAGAGCACATTTCTCCACTCCATTTGGGAGAAAAATGATAGCGATTTTAAAGACACTACATTGAAACAAACACGTTTTCAGGAGAACACAAAATCTGTACAACTTTTAAAGAACCAACAGTAGACTTTGAAGACATTTTCCACTTGCAGAGCCCTCCTGAGGTACCCGGTGACTTGCCCTGACTCCAGGCTTCCGAATGGGAGTAGAGACTCACTGCACAGCAGCGTTAGAAGGGACACCACATGGATGGCATCGGATGGGAAAGGACCACTTCCAGCCTGGAGTGGTGCAAAGGAAGGAGAGGAAGTGGTTCTCAGTCCTGTCATCACTTCACTGACATCGGAGCATCCTGCTCCTGTGTGCTGCTCTCAGAGGCCGCAGACACCTGAGATGGAAACTCAAGGTGAACAGCACCTGGTGTCCAGACAGAAAGTATCCCCATGTCACCACTTTCTGGCTCCAGCACACACATGGGCATTGGCGGAAACTGCGGCTTGGCTGGCACTGGGAGTTATTGCAAACAGATGCTCCTGGCAAGAAATGGAGGCCAGTGCCTGTGCTTCGCAGCCCCTCTCCTTTCAGGCCTTGTCTGCCACTCAGTGCAACATGGCCAGAGAGAGGCTCCCCACCCAGCCAGGTACAAGGAAGCAAGGAAACGTTTTCATCCCTCTCCTTGGTATAACGAGCTTAAGTCGAGGGAGATAAGTGGTTGGAATCTGACCTGCTTTAACCTCAAATATTCATGATTTAAGGTATCTTTTCACCCAGAATACAGACCCTGGCATACTTTGATCTTGGTCACTGAGTTCTCAGGAACTGGCTTTTCTCAATCAGAGGAAAATTTCCTCTTTTGGAAATTTGCATGCATTTATTTTCCTTCAAAAGAAATTGATTCCCTGGTCCCACCACTCCCACTCATCAGCCAACGATGGAGTTTGCATTATTGATGTAAATATCATCTCCTCGAGATGGCCAGGCAGGCAACTATTTGCAGGGCTGAATCAAGCAGGCCTGGGGCTTTGAATTCAAGGAGGCCCACCAGGTGCACATGAGATGTAGCAGGAAAAATAGTGCACGGATACCAACAGACAGGGCCCCCACTCCCCCACTGAAGCTTTGGTAGGGATTCGGTAGGCATTTTATTTTGCTGAGGGAATTATTTAAAGGAAAAGGAAATGAGGAGAGTGTGGTACGGCTGAAGCCAAGAGGCTGGAGAAGCTGAAAAGAGTTTGTGAGGGAGAAGGGGCAAAGTGGGTGAGATGACCGCCAGAAAAAGAACTCGAGCAAAGAACTGAAACTTTACAAGTGATTTTGAAGCACATGGCCTGTATGATCTATGCTATCCCCTGCTCCCTGCAGTCAAGACTATTTGTGCTGTCTTGGAACTGTGATGGTGCGCCCAGGCTATGTGAGGGTCTGGGGGTGAGCACAGGCACGTGCACACATACAGTACGCCCACATGTGTCACTGTGTCAGCAAGCTCTCCGTCACTGCCACGGATGCCTGGGATAACCACCTACACAAAGGAAAGGTTTATTTCGGCTCACGGTTTCAGAGGGTCCAGTCCATTTCCAAGCAACTGGTTGAACCCTTAGCTTTGGGTCTGTGGTGAAGCAGTACACAGGTGCGCGGGGTGGAGCAAAACCACCCATCATGATCAGGAAGCAAAAAGAAAGAAAGAAGAGGTGGCCGGGTTTCTCAGCATCCCTTTCAAAGGAATTGGGGAGACGGGGAGATAATTAGGTCATGAAGGAGGAACACGTATGGATGGGATTATTGCCTTTATGAAGGACTCTTCTACAACAGTCAGCAAGTCTGAAGAGGGCCCCACCAGAAGCCAACCATGCTGCTACTCTGTTCTCCAACTTCCAGACTCCAGAGCTGTGGGAAATAAGCCACTCAGTCTACAGTAATTTGCTACAGCAACCCCGAGTGACTAAGATGGCGTGCACATTTAAAAGCTGAAAGTTACTATTGACCTTTTCTGTTTTCTAGACCAAAGCTAGAATTCATGGAAAGGGAAAAAGAAAACTTTGGCCTCTTGGGTTTGGGCAAGGCCTCACTGTACAGTGTATTGCTTCTCAACATGTTTCATAGAAGGGGAGTCTTATGTTTAAATAAAGCTGAGCAATTTCAGAGTAAAACAACTATACTTCCTGTAGGACTTTTCAGAGCCTTTAATACATGATTGTGCCCTAGAGACTGCTAAGGAAAGAACAGAGCCTGCAGCACTTACTCACCATAATTTCTTCACTAAGGAATTCTGAAGGACTAGGCTTCCCCATCACCCTCATTGGAAAATCATGTTACAGTGGAAAGAACTTGAGGTTTGGAAGCAAACTTGGGTTTGCTCCACTGCTTTCTAGCTTTAAGACCTTGAATAAGTGATTTGGCCTCTCTGAACCTCAGATTATTTATCTGTAAAGGGGTTTCAAAGTCATTTGATTAAAAGAAATAATAAATGTGAAGATGTCACAGACTCCTTCCCCATTGCCAAGGCTGGGAGCAAGCTAGGAGGCTGGTGATCGTTTCTCAGATGGGACAATATAAATTACTTCCCCTATTACCCTGACTGTGTCTCAGCAACTGGAATCTTTTGCTTCTTAAAGGCAAGATATCAGAGAGATTATTTATGTGGCTTCCTGAATCATCTTGATGGAGAAAAAACATCAGTGCTACCACTTACAGGCTTATAATGTTGTGCAGATGACCTCCTGTATCAGGCCAGTTTCCTGGTCTGTAGACATGGGCATTAGTGACACCAATGACACAGAAGTATGGTGGCTGAGATGGTCCAGTCCAGGGAGAGTCTGAGGATCAGCACAGCCCCTGGAACATGGTAAGTCACCAAGTCACATTTTTCCCAGTAAATCATTGCATCTTGTGCTAAGTGATGCTCTTGTGAGCTGGTCCTCAGCCTGAGAAGTTGGGACAGTTCTTAGGTACACCCCGTCACTACCCAGCCACTGGAGACTTGGCCACAGGCGCCCCCTCGCTCCTGTACACCAGACCTTATAGTCTCTCCACAGGGCATCAGCTTCCTGGACCACACCCTGTACTCCCAATCTATCCCTTCCCTGTCCTAAGGGAGCTCAAGCTCACCTTCCACTTGAACCACTTCTGCACCCTCATACAGCTTCTCCAATGGCCAGATGTGCAAACCAAGCCAAGATGGGCCAAGGGGTGGCATTTCTGACACCACAGCAATTGAAACAAGAGGGCGGCCCTGAGAAGGACAAGGGAGGAAGATGTTGCAAAAACAGATCATCCCTGAACACCGCAGAGAGCTGCTCTGCCCCACGACCCCGAGGAGCTCCTGTGCTCTGTGTGCATTTTATTCAGCCTGCACATGGACACTGAATTCCTATTGCCCCAGCCCTGATTTTGACTACTGAAATTAGCATTTCTCAGTACATTCAAAGACAAGTTTGTCCCAAATTCCTATGAGAGCATAGAGCTGCAGGAAAGACAATGGCCTTAGAAAATTATTATTTAGAGTATGAAGGATGCATGCAGAGCATCAGGTTTTTCTCATATTTATCTTTTCATCCTGTTTACAAAATAAATATGTATTTGCATATTGTAAGATACTCAAAATTCTACAGAAATAGTTGCTTTAAGAAGCAAAAATTACTGTGCCTATAAAAGTAATGGTTTAGTGCATATCCCTCCAAATATTTTGTTCATATGATGATTTTCATTGTTTATATTGTAATTGTTTTTTAAGACAAGGTCATTCTCTATTTGAGTTTTTTTCTAACAGCAGTGTTAGATCTGTCAAAGAGACCTATCTGCCTCCCTCAAGGTTTCCAAGAGTTGTGCAGCATCTTGTATTATGCACCATAATTTATTTGACCAGTCTTCTACTAGACAGCACTTTATTACCCCAACTTTACTAATGAAACATTTGAATCCCAGAGAGGTTGACTGGTCTGGACCAGGTAAAGAAGATGTTTAAAACCAACCCCAGACACACCTCCTCACGCCCACCCAGTCTTTCTGCTCTGTGTTTTCCATGACTTTCAATTTCTTACTCCAATCCCACAGGGAGGAACAGGGTCTACACCAGCGGAGAAGACCGGGCCAGATTTTGTCCCAAGAATTGCAGGGAAGGACTTAGCATTCACAGCTAACAGATTGCCAGCCAGTTCCTTTCATTAAAGAGTTAAGACACATGCCATCCTACTGAATTAGTAGGAACTCGGAGACAAAGAACATGAAAGAATCGGGGGGGGGGGCTAGTGCCTCGTCCTCAAATCAATTTTTGATAATGAGTGTCATATATTTAAATGTTCACACATAATCATCACATTAGCATTAACTATACCATCAAAGACAATCTGATTACATAATATGCTTCTTCATGTATCACCACCATGAACTTGTTAATACATGTAATTATAAATGGAGAAGTGGATTGGGGGTAGATCCAGTAGAAGCCTCTGGAAGTCTGAGTGTGTTCCCCTGCTGTTTCGCATCATCTCCAATGAAACAAAGTGAAGTGATTGTCCTGGCACCAGGACACCTGGGAAGCTGCTCGGCTGATCCTCCCACGCCAAAGCTTCCCTGCTCCCAGGCTGTCAGCGGCCTCTGTTTCTGTACATCATCCAGGCCTGATGCTCCCCGAGTCTTCTGGTCTGATGGTGGCACAGCCCTTCTAGATGCTACTGTCTTCCTTTGTCACTTGAGCTCCAAATTGGCAATGACTCTGTCTAGAATCTAATAAGGTCTCTCACGGAACCGTTCTGTCAACCCGGACTCCCTCATCCCTCCCAGTAGCTCAGCAATAGCTCAGCCCCCGTCCAAGAGACCAGCTGTGCCTCATCCCCTTGGCTCCTCCTTTATCCTATGGTCCTCTCCTATCATCTAAAATCCTCCTTCTCTCTGCACTAATGAAACAAGTGCCCCTAGACATTTTGGTGGATACCACATGTGGATCCCAAGTGTGGAAGAAGGATGTAAACTTTGGCAGTAGCATCTGAACTCCTATCAGAAATGCCCCTGCTGTGCAGTTCTTTTTGGGGGACAGGCACTGAGAACAATAAAAGTGTGAGAAATAGGCAAAGTTTCCAAATTTCAAAAGAATCTCTTGAAGCCTCTGCCATCCCTAAGACTGAATTTCCAGGTGGACAGAATACTGCTACATGTGGTCCCTTCCCTCTGCTTCTGTCCCCAGGAGAGAGAAAGGGAAGAATTCCTCACTCCCAGCCAGTTACCATAGGGCCTACCAATTCTGTGGACATGTGCCCAGCGCTAAGATCACTGCACTTTACAGTCCTCCAAGGTGACCTTGTGGCCGTGTGATGCAGAGTTGGCTTTGGTTCTTTCAGTGGCTGCTCTAATTTTGCTTCCCAATTCACGATCAAGCGTGACCCACTCTACCATGCCTGCCCTGCCCACCTTTTCCTCTGCATACTATTTTTTCCTTCCTCCCTCCCTTTTTCTCCTCATTGTGGTCTAAAATGAGTAGGAGGGACAATACCAGGTCAAGCCCAGGGTCACTGAACAGGTTTATGATAGGAATGATCCCAAACATTTGCACTTTGCTTGCTTATTTTGGTCCATGCCTCACATAGGATTATCCAAGAGGACCTGCCTCACGTGGTGCTGCAACATCACTGTGAAACCATTTTATACAATATGAACACAGGAAATAATGTGTCCAAATCAATGTGGAGCTTGATGAATTTTACATTCATATATACATGGGCAACCACACCAGCAAAGTCAACACATAAAACATTTGAGCCCTTGAGGAGGGCCCAACATGCCCCTCACCAGTCAAAACCCCTATTGAGTAATAACCACCATTCTCATATCTGGCACTTTAATACATTTTGCCTGCTCTTGAGCTCTGTATAAGTTAAATCAGCCCATGCATATTCTTACGTATCAGCTTCTTTCATTCAACATTACGTCCGTAAGATTTAGCCATGTTTTTATGTTACAGTTGTTCTTTTTAATGGCTGTACAATGCTGTATTGTATAACTATGCCACCATTTTTCTGCTGTACTATGGATGGTTATTTGGGTTGTTTCCATTTTATTACTTCGATGAACAAAGATTCTATGAACATTCTTATGCATGTCTCTTGGGAGACACATGAAGCCATTTCTCTAAAAAACACACCTCAGTGTGGAATTGCTGGATAGCAGGGTAGACCTGTCTTTAGCTCTAGTAGATGCTGCCAAGTAATTTTGCAAGCCAGGTACACCCATTTACACTCCCACCTGCAATGGAGGAACATTCTAGTTGCTCCATGTCTTTGGCAGCATTTGAAAGTGTCAAGCCTTTTAATTGTAGTGGTGTGGAGGTGGTGGGTATGCTATGGTACCCTGTTGTAACTTTCATTGCATTGATTTATGAACTAATGTTAAGAACTTTTTCATGTATATATTGGCCATTTAGATATTCCCCTTCATTAAATGCCTGCCCAAGTCTTTTGGATTCTTTGAATTTGCCTGTCTCTTCCTTCTTTATTGATTTGTAGAAGTTCTTTATATATTCTAGATCTAGTTCTTTTTTTCTCATTGAGTTTATTGGTACTTTTTAGGTATATAGTACAGTTACATTCATCATTGGGATCTTATCAGGCATATATATTGCAAATATATTTTTTGGTCTGTGATTTGCTATTTTCACTCTCTTGATGTATTTTTATGAACAGAAAGCTGTCTATTTTATTGATTTTTTAAAATTCCTTGGCAATGTTTTTGTTCTCTTCCCAAAGTCAAGACGATAATATGCCGAGGTTTCTTTTTAAGAAGGATTAGTGCTTCTTCTTCTTTTATATTTAGATTTACACTGCTTCTTGCATTGTTTTTGTACATGGCATGAGATACACATTGAGGTGCTTTTTTTTCTCATAAGGATATCCAGTTCATTGAGCACAATTTATTGAAAAGACAGTATTTTTTCCCTGTTCTAGAGTGGCCTCATTATGTGGCCATGTGTGTGGCTGGGTTTTTTTCTGGATTCAATTTTGTTTCACAGTCTCTTTGTCCATGTTTGTACTATATGAAACTTACGTTAATTATCATACTTTTATAGTAAATCTTAAAGTCTCATGAAATAAATTCTCCAGTTTGTTCTTCCTCAAGTTTTTCATGGCTACTCTAGGCTCTTTTAGATCCACATAAAATTCCAAGTCTTTTTCTTTTTTTTAGTAAAAATGATTTTTAAAATGTATTAGCATCAGTTTCATATACATACTTGGGTTCACCTTGCAAAAGCTTTCCTGAGGCTTTTTGAGTTTAAGTTCATGACAGATTTTTTTTGTTTTTTTTGTTTTTTTGTACCAGGGATCGAAGTTGGGTCCTTGTGCTTGCAAGGCAGGTGGTGGAACCACTGAACTAAATCCCAAGCACATGACAGATTCTTGTTTCTAATATTTCCATTATATTGTCAGAGTAATACTAGCTTCATAAAACAAGTTGGAAAATATCCCTTCCTTTTTATTTCCTGGAAAGTTTCTGTAAAATAGTATTCTTTCTTTCTTTCTTTCTTTCTTAAATATTCAAAAATTTCATCAGTAAAGTCATCTGAGCCATGAATTTTCCTTGAGGAAAGATTTTTTTTTCAGCTTTAATTGAGTTTATTGGTACATTTTAGGGATACAGTACAGTTACATTCACTGTTGGGATCTTGTACCTCTACATAAGTCTTGATTCTCATTTTTTCCCCCTTTACCCCTACCCTCCCTTCACCCCCTCCTCCCCTCCCCATCTACAAACACTTTATTTCCATCTTTTCATTATCTCACATTTTTTGAGGAAAGATTTTTAATTATGAACTCAGTTTTCTTACCAAACATAGAAACTTTTAGATTTAGGGGGGTGCTTTTTTGTGTATATCAGTTTGAATAAGTTATACCCCGAAAAAGGATTCATTTCATACAAATTGTCTAATTCAGTGTAATTATACTTCATTATATTCCCTTATTATGGTATTAATCTATAGGATATAGAAAGGTGTCCTCTCTTCCTTTATTTTAGTTAATAATAATATTTTCCCTTTTTTATTCTTCCTAAGTCTGGCTTGTATTTTACCAAGTGTATTGATGCACTTAAAAACTCTGCCTTGAGGGCCAGGGATTTAGCTCAGTAGTTCCACCACCTGCCTCACAGCGCAAGACCCCAAGTTCTATCCCTGGTACTAAAAAAAAAAAAAAAAAAAAAAAAAA
>NW_022900920.1:18997066-19015885 GCF_012274545.1 Fukomys damarensis | reverse complement strand
AAAAAAAAAAAAAAAAAAATCACCTCTATTTACTTTTCATCTCGTTAGTTTATGAGTTTCCTTTTATTGTTTCTTTTCTTCTTTCTTTAGGTTTGATTGGCTGAGCTTTTAAAATAGCATCTTAAGATGAAAGCTTAGGTCTTTGATTTTCAATGTATTTTCTTTTTTAATATATATGTGCACTTAGATCTATAGTTTTCCCCTTGAGTGCTATTTAAGCTGAATCTCATAGACCTTGATCTGACATTAGCAATCTACCCAAAATATTTTCTAATTTTCATTTGCTATTTCTTCTTTGACCCATGAATTAATTTAAGGGTATATTGTTTAATTTCCAGGTACTTAAAATTTTTAAAGTTATCTTTTTATCAATTTCTGAATCCTGCTGCGGTCAGGAAATATATTTTGTGTGATTTTAATCATTTAAAATATGTTGATACCTGCATTATCACCCAGCATATGATCTACCATGGTGAATGTTAAAAGGGATATGTAATCTTCATTTGTGTTTTGGCACTATGAATGCCAATTAACTCAAGCTAGTTAATTGTGCTAAGACTCTATCTTAACAAATATTTTGTCTGCTCATTTACTGAGATGTTAAAATCTTCAACCATAATTGTGACTTGTGTATCTTTCTTGTATCAACTTTGACATAGTTTGAAGCCATAGTATTGGGATAGATATATTTAAGGCCAATATATTTTCCTGTTGAATTTTTTTTCTCTCTTCAGCATCCATTTTCATTAGTGTACATTTGCAGTACAGAATTATGGTGTTTGGTTGGGGGAATTAGTACATACATATAACATATTTCTATCATCTTTTATCCTTTTTTCCCTCCTTCCTTATGTCTCCCCTCCCCCTGGCCCTTTTCCCCATCTCCAAAAATCTGCCTTCTTGTTTCCTATTTATCACTGTAAAGTTTCCTCTTTATCTCTAATAATAATTTTTTTGTATTGACATTTACTTCAGTTGCTAATAGCACAGCCACATCAACTTTCTTTTGGATATTATTTATGTGATATAGCCTTTTCTGTTCCTTTACTTTAAAACATACCTATGTATTTATTCAGACAGGTACTGCATGATTTCAGTTCTATGTGAAAGTTTTAAAAGTTGAACTCATAGAAGAAGAAAGTGGTGACCACGTTAGTGAGTGAAATGGGGAAATTTGGGTCAATGTGTACAAAGCTGAAGTTAGAGTAAGTTCTAGAGTCCTAATGTATGGCACGGTGACAGTAGTTAATAGTAATGTATTAAATAGTTAAAATTTGCTGAGAGAATAGATCTTAAGCGTTCTCACCACGCGCGCACACACACACACACACACACACACACACACAGGTAACAGTAAGATAATACTTGTTACATAACTTGGCTATGGTAATATTTCACAATGAATACGCATACCAAAACAGCACATTGTACATCTCGAACGCGAAAGGTCTGACCCCACCCCACGCCAGCCATCCCAGTTCTTGGAATGGCTGATATCCAGCTTGCTGAGCCCCAAAAAACGATGCCTAATCTGCTAGGACGCTGCACACCCACTCCACCTTCAAGGTCACAGTGTCTGTTACCATCGCCATACATTCACTACCCCACTTCATGCGTCCTCTTCACTTCACAACACCTAAGCTCCCCAACAGACCCAGCTCAATAAACCCAACTCAGACTCTCCTCAGAGTCCTCCAAATTCAGGTTGCCTGTGTTCTTCAGTGGATTTTCGCTGTGTACCTAACAAAGCGTATTCAGCTTTTATTTGTCATTTTCACCTTTGTTGTCAACAGCGCTGCAAGATATACTAATATATTTACAGATGACACGGGGCATGAGGGTAGTGACCCCTGTACATGTCAAAAATCCATATGTTAATTGGACTTCCCTAAAACTTCAGGGGAAGCCGCAGTGATGACAGTCACAGCCTAGGGCCTCATAGTTTGTATTTTGCGTGTGCTATAAATCATATATAGTGGAAATACATGTGAGAACAGTCAGAGGCTACTTTTGTACAATGTATCATTTACTGGAGAAACAAAGTGGTCATGCAGACACGATTAGTGTCTGACATATTAAATCGATATGTGCAGGGCCGGGGAATTAGCCCTGTGGCTCTGCTGCCTGCTCTGTTTTCTTTGTGCTCTACTTGTTTTCTTCCTTCATACCTTCCTTTTGACTATTTATCTTATATTTTTCTCCATTTTAACTGTTTTTAATTAGACATTCAACTAAAATATGCATATTTGACTTATTAGAATATACTTAACTTGGTATTCTTACCACTTCAAAAAACATAAGAATATAACAACAATTTGTGCTTGCGAGGCAGGTGGCTCATATTCTTGATTTGATGTTTTTCATCAGGTTTTGAAAATTCTTAAGGATTTTCTTAAATCCTCTCTGTAATTCTATGTAAACATACGTTAAACACTTTTTGCAATTTTTCTCATGTATCTTCCTCTCCTTTCTCTATTTCTCATAGTACATGTACAAGACAGAGAGGACAGAGCAAGCTAGACACTTCCTGTTGATCTTTCCGTTTTCTTTTTGTTCTGCCATTGTTCAATTTCCTACTTTCAGGCTTTGCATTATTTAATTCTAGGAATTTCCGCCTTTTCAAATAATTCCATTTTCTGAATTATCTGTGGTTTTTATAGATACCATTTCTCTTTATTTCTATTCAAATATCCTGTTCATCAGCATTTCTCATATTTTACTGAAAAATGGGCGTTGTAAATAGATCCCCTCCCAAAAAAAAGAACCACACCTCTAAATGATGTTGTCTCCCTCCAAAAATGGCTGTTTTCTTATTGTCTTTGGTTTTGTTGTTGTTGTTCCGGGGATCTAACTTGGGACCTTGAGCTTGCGAGGCAGACGCCAGAACCACTGAGCTAAATCCGGCCCTTGTTTTTGTTTTTGACCAGTTGGCAGATCACCTTAATCTATGAGGGTTAGTTTTGAGACTTTCTTAGGAATGTTCTGTTTAGTTTTTTGCCTTCTCTCTCAGAGTATAGTCCTTCTGATATTGTAACAGAAAACGTGAGCCATTAATCAAGCCTTTCCCAATTTAAGAAATTTTTAATTCCAATATATCTCTCCTCAGCAATGGTGAGCTTCAGCTCTTTGCTCAGAAATTGCCCCCTCCCAACTGCTGCTTTCTCCTGGCCCTTTTAAGTGCTCTCTGTCTGTGGGAATCTCAGGAGGCAGCTAATGACTTGTGAGAATCTTAGAGCTCCCCTCATTGTGACCGGCTCCTTTCCAGAATGTTGTCTCTCAATTCTGATTTACTCTGGCAAACTCAAACTCCATCTACTGACTCCTCTGTTCATTAAGAGTCCAGCTTTCTGCTTGATTGCTACTAAGTGCTTTATGGAACTAGAAAGTGCCCTCAGGGGAAAGTTTGCTAAGAATGTCAGGATGGGATTCGCATCCTGCAATTCCTCTCCCTCAAGGACTGTGTTCCCTCCATTTCCTGCTGCTCTAACTACTCTCCAGTGCCTTCAAACACACGTAGCTACATATCTATATTTGTAACTTGTGAGATTTGTCCTCTACCATTTATAACTACTACAACTGGAAGAGTTAACCCAGTACTTTGACTGGAACTGACACTCTTGCTGGAACAATTTTTAGGAGTGGATGATAAGACGTCCACAAGATTCTTTCTTCGAATGAAATCTACGTGAAGCCTAACACATAAAACAGGTGGAAGAAGAGTCATTCCTGGGTGGACCAGGTCGGTAGAAAGGACCCGGACTGGTGCACATAGAGATAGAAAACTGGTCATGTTCTTTGTGACTCCTGAAGTTGAAAATCAATGAAGAAAAAGAAAGAGGGTAGCTTTGGGATTAAAAGAGATCTCAGTTTGAATACTAAACTGACTACTCACTAGGTATGAATGAGGGATTTAGCTTCTCTCAAGCAAGGCTCCTCGTGTGCAGAGTGGAGACAGTAAGATCTGCCTTGCTTTTGGTGTAAGGATAATCATGAAGTATGCAAAAAGCAGGCTGTACATTTTCTAGTGGATAGTGGACAGAATTACGTGTTCCTCAGGGTCAAGCATGTTGCTCTCCTTTTCTAACTCATTTAGCTTCTGTCTCACTTAGCTTCTAGATTGGTTTCTAGAGAAGTAGTTTCCACTTCACTTGTATTTTTCTCCACTAAAAGTATTTCTGTGTAAACCTAAGCTTCCCCAACCGCAAATCTTGAGCTATCATTATTCTGAAATAGCACAATGGAGCATGGGATGATGTTAAGAAGTATCAGGCTAACCAGAGCTTTTGATTGCAAATGGAAGATAAATGGAGATAGGTTCCCAGGAATGTGTGCACACGACAACTGACAGCGCCGATGGTGATAGGAAATGGAAACTGCTATGCTTGATGTGGATTATAAACTGATCGGTAATAACCCAAATCTCTCTCTCTCTCTAATGACCTGTAATATAACCATGCTGGGACATATTCTTTAGAAAAAATACATCTGTTTTACTGAATGTGTCAATGAATTACTAGAGGCTCATGGAAGCCTTTGCTTTGTTGATAAGTCTTGTTAATAAAACAACATAAAATTTTCAGGGGGAAAAATAAGATGGGTTTTCTGATTTCAATCTCAGCACAAGGGGTAAATGTTCCTTATGACATAACAAAATTAAGAGATGCAGGAGAGTAGCATTGATAATATAAAGAGAAACATCATTTAATCTTAAAACAAGAAAGAACACTTGAAATAAACGAATCTCCAGATAGTGTAGTTGAGGAAAAAAAAAAAAGATAAAATAGATACTGAAAAGTAAAAATGTAAAAGGGTATAAACAAAGATACTGAATTTTAAGATGCGAAAACAATTTATTTAATTCTGTGCTAATAAATTGGAAAAGTTTGATGAAATGGATAATGTTATAAGAAAAACTATTAAGAAAGAAGTGGAAAATCTCGGCAGACTAGTAACCCTGAAGCAAAGTCAATTGATAGGCCAAGAATTGAGTAAGTAGGTTAGAAAAGCCCAGAGCCAAAATGGTTTTAACGACTGCTTCATTCATTGGACTTTCAAGAAGCTATGATTTCCCTTTCATATAAGTAGTTCCCTAAGTACAGAAAACATGGTGTTTCTCTGTTCAGTTCACTGAGCTTATAACAATCTTGATGTGGCACCACGAAAAGAAAAAAACTATGAATATGGATACAAATTAAAATTGCAAATAAAATCAAACAATATTTTCAGATAATAACATGATAAACTGTGATTTGAAATATTAGATTGGTTTAATGCCAGGAAATATATTAACATAACCTATTACATCAGTAGATCAAAGGCACACAGGAGGGAGAGAGCAGTTAGAGGTACAGAGTCAGAATTTGAAGCAAGTGCCCTTTGGTTAGAAACCCAGCTACATCATACCACATAGGAATTTACATCATGACTTTTGTCAAGCAATCTGACCTGTCTGTGCCTCAATTAGATTATTATAAAATTGATTTTATTGGAAAAACAAAAAAGTGTGTGTGTGTGTGTGTGTGTGTGTGTGTGTGTGTGTTACTGGGGGTTGAACTCAGGGCTTTCTGTTGACTAGCATCCTCAGCCCTTTTTTATTTTTTGTATATTACTAAGTCACTAAATTGGAGATATACTATCTACTTTCTGGGGATAGTGTAAGAATCAAATAAATTAACATGTGTGAAGGTGTTTACACCCATACTTGGCATATAGCAAAAAATGGGCTTACTATCCAGGGCCAGGTGGTACACACCAGTAATTTCATCACTCTAGGAGGCTGAGGCAGGAGGATCACAGGTTTGATGCCAGCCTAGGCAACTTAGTGATTAGCAAGACCATGACTCAAAACAAAAAAGAAAAAAGGGCTGGAGATATAGCTCAGTGCAAAGGCCTTAGGTTCATTCCCCAGTACCAAAGAAAATTATTTTCAATAAACAAAACCTAAACCATCACCTCTGTCAATGCCAGAATGATGACATTTATGATCGCTTCTGGATAGAAACTCTTGACAAAGAATAGGTAGATATTTGCTTAATGCCACGTGCACACACATGGACACACACCTACACCTATGTCCAAGCTCTGCTTGCTGTGAGGACCTAGAAACGTTATGTTTCAGAAGCAGTAAACTTCTAGCATCCAGGTAGTGGTTTTTGAATACTGTTATCCACTGAAATTAAACAGACTGCCTTGGAGGAATTGGCAATTACAGAGCAAAATACAAGATGAGTCTGGAACGTGTCATGCCCAAAAGAAGCACTCAGAACTGATGGGGATGCGTCGAAAAGACTCAAGAGCCAGCATAAAGGGGACCTCATAATAAAATCTAGGAAAATGTAAATGTGAAAAATATATCATGATAGCAGTGGATTGTAACCTGCTGAATAAAATAAGAATTCCTGAGTCCATGCTGATATAAACACATGCACACATAGATAAATTAATAAATAATAATAATAATAATAACAAAAGGATCTTCTTTATAGAGGAAAATTATTTTTTTAAAGTGTAGAAATTATGCAATTAGAAAATCATCATCATAAAATGTAAGGCAAGAGCAATCAATGGACGTAATTAGTGACGCCAGTGGGGAAATTTTTATCTTAAAATGTGAATATTTACATATCATGAAGTATCTCTCCAGAAGATACTTATTCATTGTAAATGGTAAACCAGAAACTTCCTGATGGAGAAATCTAGCAAGCATCGCCTGCACCTGGTGGCCAAAGTTCATAGCATCAGGAACAGACTCGTCCTGAGCCTGTGTTGAGCTGCACTGAAAGAATAGAAGGACCACTGTGAGTCAGATCATAAGGAAACATGAGACAAACTCAAAGGAGGGTTGTCCTAAAAACAAACTTCTCCACAGTCTTCAGAAGCAGAAATTCAAGAAATACAAAACAAGTTTCAGGAACTGTCACTGTTTAAAGGAAACTAGAGTCTCATCCAACAAGTGGCACAGGAATTTATTCCACTACAAAGACATTTATCATACATCTGTGATTGCTGTTGATAGGCAGTTAAATCTGAATATGATCTGATATTAAAAACTGTCATGTTTTTAACTTTCTAATTTTGTGTTTGTCACTGTGACTCTGAGTAAGACAGTATTCTTGGTTTTGGACACACACAACAGATGTATTAGGAATAAAGAATTATTATGTCTGTAACAGAAAGAAGTAAAGCAAATGGTAAAGGTTAAAATTTGGTTCAGTAGGGGGTATACAGTACTTCTTTGAACTATTCTTACAGTTTTTCTGAAAGCCTGTAATTATGTTAAAATAAAAGAGGAAAAATGGAAGTGGAAACAAAAATAAATAAAAAGATGATAGGCAGGAGACAGAAAGAGAGACAGATAGACAGACAGACCCAGTGCGGCAACTTTAAAACATTGTGTACTGAATTCTACCCATGGCGCAGTCTTCGGACTTTGTCTCCTCTCTTTGCGGTGGGTGGGCTTGTATCTTCCTCCACCTTCCATTGCACTGGAATAGACTTCACATGACTTCCACACCCAGTCATTAAAGACCATGATGCCTCCACCTTGTTCCCTGGAGAACTTGCCACACCCACACTGGGGATTCAGAAGTCGATGGCCCAGCTGAGCTCACTGTCTTCCAACTCTCCGACCCCAGTACCAGCTGAGCGTAGACACCATTCTGGAAGTGGACCCTCCAGTCCTGGCCGTTCCTGCCTCTACCTATTCATATCACAACCTCTCCACACCGCTCAAGTCATCCCCATGGTGATCCCTTACTGATACTATGAAACAAAAGAGTGCCTGCTCTGTTCCCTTCTCAATTTCCACTCCACAAAACCTGTGAGCACAATAAAATTGTTGTCATAGGCCACTTGATTTGGGGTGGTTTGTTACACGGCAGGAGGTGACCCAGTAGCTAATATTAATACAACACTGACTATGTGCCAAGCAAAGTGCCTTGTCCAAACATGCACTGTCTCTGGCACTTACCCCACAGCCGTACACAGCAGATACCCCTCTCTTTCCCACCTAACAGATGAAGGCACAGAGGCCCCAAGGGTCTTCACAACTTACTCAGAACCACGAGCTAGGCAGTTTATGAAACCAGACTCGAACACTAGAGCATTTTGCCATATTTGACCTCCTGAAATGCCTGCAAGCCTTCAGTTACTCCACAGACCGACATGATAAGGCTGGAGACACCCCGGTGAACACGGAGGATGGGGCTCCTGCCTTCCTGGCATTTGCAGGCTGGTGGGACAAGCCGAAGTCAAGCAGTGTGGAGAAAAGATATAAAAACAATTGCATGAGTGGTGTGCAGGAAGAACACACAAGTCCAGATTTTAGCCAACAGCATCCGTGTCATCAGAGGACTGGAACGGAAGCCTCTGCCATCTTTTTTAGGGCAGGATTTCAGGCTTCTGACAGCCTTTCTTCTTACCCTCAAGGTAGAGTCCAGACAAGCCAGAGTCCTTTGGCCCGGCCTAGAAACTATCCTGCTGGGTGCCGGGCAGAAGAATGAAAGAGGCCCTATCCCTAAGAGTTCCCCTCCAAAGGGAAAGAGAGTATGTTAAATGTGACCATGGTGCCCTATGACGAATCAACAGGAAAAATGGGCTTCACACATATCCTACTGTCACCCACCACCAAAAAACAAAGGCGACAATTCAGCCAAGGGCTCTATGTTCTCCCTGTTGCTGTGGGTTCTGAGGTCCCCAGCACACCCCACATCCCCTGCTCTGGGGTGCAGAATCCAGAACCCAGCCCTGACTGGGGTGCCTTGACTCCTTAAGTTCTCTTCTCCAGGGCTCCAACTCAGAGCCTGGGGTGGGGCGAGGGGTCAGCACCCAAGCTGGTGGCTCTGCCTCCCGGCAAAGCCCAGGACTCACTCCCATTTCGCAGCCTCGGCCTGACACCTGGTGGAGAGCTGTGAAGTGGCGCACTTGGTGCAGCCACAGCAGGGTAGCAGGGCTCCCGGGCAGACAGTCTTCCTCTCTCTGCAAGAAAGGTGCCCAGAGTCAGCCTGGAAGTTTCCAGGAGTCAAGGACTTTCCCGTGGACCAGTGAGAGCCACCATGTCATGGGCCAGGCACTCAACCTACATCAGGCCACCCAAGTTAATGCAGCCAGGAAAGGAAGTAGGTGACACCTTCTTCCCATGGACAACAAAACCCTCCAGGTCCCCAGCTGGAAAATGGGAGAGGCTGATGCAGCCCAGGGCTGTCTGATGACTCTGCCACCTCATCTCAGTGAGAGTCCTGTGAGCACGAAGTCAACACTGGGCCAAGCAGTTCAAGCACTCAGCCAGGCTACAGCCAGGACCTGCGTTTTGAGTTGACAGTGGGGCGGCTGATCCTGACAGATCCCCAAGCCTGCCTCAGGACACATGTCAGGGAACAAGGCAGACACATCCACTGTGGGTCCAATTTCAGTGCCCTTCTCTAGGGGGGTACACACACACACACACACACACACACACACACACACACACACACACACACCCCTATGGGAGATTGCTCCTTCCGGGTTAATTTGGGAAATTATGACTCATCTCTTTGCCACACAGGGTTGATTAAATGAGTTTGTCCCCTTTAATAGGTGACTTTCCAAAACTCTGGAGCTGCTCTCCTCTCACCAAAGAACAAACTTTAAGAAATGGCCCTATGGACAGCGAGAAGGATAGGGAAAGGGGAATAAGGGAAAAGGAAAAAAATATGAGAAAATGTAAAAATGGAATTAAAGTGTTTGAAGGTGAGGAGGGGAGGAGGGGGTGAAGGGAGGGTGGGGACAAGGGGAAAAAATGAGAACCAAGATCTGGCATGTAAAGGTACAAGATCCCAGTAATGAATGGAACTGTACTGTCTACCTAGAATGTACCAATAAATTCAATTTTTTAAAAAATGGCCCTATGATGCCCCAGAGCCTCAGACCTGAGACCAAACTGAAGGCCATTTCCCTTCCAGTTCATTCTCGAGCACCACACAGCACCCTTGATACCTAGTGCGATGGCTTCTCCCCCGGCACGGCCAAACCGGAAGGTCCACACTTAGTCCTGCTTGTCCTACCTTCCATCTCAGTCACAGGCATGGCATCTGGACACCGGGGCAGCAGCCTCCTGTCCTCCTTTTCCCACAGCAGCCTCCAGGTCCAGTCCATCCACGAGTCCTGGTAGCTCCCACAGAACCTGCCCCAAGTTTGCCCCTCACTCCAAACTCTGCCCCCACCATATTCCCAGCCTTCACCACCATCTACTAGAAACCCAAACCTCCAACTCTTTCTCTTCCCGCTCTCCTCTCTTGCCCCTCGTGTCAGTGGCCCAGAGACCCTTTCTAAAAGGAAATCAGATCAGTCCCAGAGGAAAACTCTCAGTGGTGGCCCAATGCAATGGAAAGGAACCCCAATTCCTTGCTAGAATCTTCTGTCCTTCCATGGCAGGTGGGGAACTTCCATCCAGCTCATTTCTCTACCCCAGGACCTGGAATAGCATCTGGCACCAGCTGATAAATAGCTGTTTACATAATTATTTTTATAATTATTCCTGCTGTTCCCTGCTGCACTTTAAATCAATAAATCATCTGGCACAAAGGGTGACTCGGAGACTGTAGCATCCCAAAGAAAAGTGGCCCACAGCAAATGGGGATGAGAACAGGCACGTTTCCACCCGAGCCAGGTAGAAGGCAAGGGAACCCTTAAGTCAGTCAGACGTTCCCAGCTAAACAAGAGTGAGCTGGGGCAAAGCTTGTTATTGACAGGCCTGGGCCCATAGGGAGCCCAGAGTCCTGCCCCTTTGGTGGAAAAACTGTCCAAAAAGACAAAAAGTCACCACGTAGCACTCTGTGGGCCTCCCGGGACTCCAGAGACCCCCACCTCTGCCCAGCCGAATTGCTCTTCAGCTCCTGTGTGCAAAAGATGATTCACAGGTTCCAGGGTCCTGGGCAGTCAAGAGGTAAAAACTGGTTGTGTTCCAGATGACTGTAATCGGGAGAAAGGACCTCGGTGTAGAACTGGGCTCAATTCCAAACACAGCCTGGGGAAGTGGAGACTGTAGCCAAGAAGAAGTGTAGATGGACCAAGAGGAAATCTCAAGGGTGGAGGGTTCTGGCTACACTGACCTAGCAGGATTCTTGCTGAAGTCGGGCCAGGGTGCAGGAAGAGAAACCCCTTCGGGTGCGGAGGGGTTCAGATGTGGAGGAGGAAGCTACAGGTTGAACTGACTCCACGGGGTTCTCTCAACAGGATTTTCCAAGGAAGTGGGCAGATGGGGCCAGGGAAGGGTCCAGAGCTGACTGAACTTTAGGGGCAGGCAAAGACTCGTTGTCATTGGCAAGGGGGAGCATCGATTCTTAATCTTTGGAAGGCAACTTGTAGGCCAGCCATGAGAGACGAAATGTCTATATTGAGAGCACAGAGGCTATGCCCGAGACTAATTTTAGCCCCAGGAGTAAGTTCACAGGAAAAAATAGAGCAGATGAAAGGGCATCAGGAAGTAACCATACTTCCGGTGATGCATCAAGCATTTGTGTCCCTCCTCTTGTGAGCTGGCCTCGGAGGGGCAGGGAGGAGATGACGCCTCCCTCTCCGGGGGGGCCCCCGCAGGACGCTTCCCATATTCCAAACCAGCGTTCACTGCACCTCACTGCGTCACCTTAGTCGGGGCTCCTTGCAGGAGCGATAGTGTCATTTCTGCGTCCCTGGCATAGAGCCCAGCACCGCTCAGTGCTACTTATTATTTCGGGAGTCTTTCTTGCAGTATTCCTGCCACAGTTGAAGGAACACGGAATAGGTAGGGAGCGCAGCGATATCTGGAAACGTCCTGAGGAAAATACCACTCTTTGTCACAAGGTGGCGATCGAGGCTGCAGCCGAAGTGGGTCCTAAGCGTTCAAATCCTAGGAGAGCTTGAGCCTGATTTGTTTTCTTTCTTAGAATCAGATGCAACTCCTCTCCTGATCTCAGTCTAGTTTTTCTTCAAGTCACATGTTGTCTCCGTAAACAAGCTGCAGGATAGACTGCTGAGAGCCATGTCGGGCCCACAGCCGAGTCAAATGTCAGAGGGCTGTGAACTGCTTAGGAAGATCTTTGATTCCAGACTCCCAGAGAGCATTCTCCCCCATTCTGAGTCAGCCTGTGGGCCAGGTTAGACTGCCACCTCGCTAACCTTGACTCATGGGTCTGATCCTATCTTCTTCTACAACTTCTGTTGGATTGTTGGGGTCAAGAAATCCCCTACAGTGGGACTTGCTTATTACAAAGCTGTGTGTGCGAGCTGCCAGAGTGTCCTGTGCACAAAGACAACACCAAGCCATGGAGAGCACGAAGTGGAAAGAAAGCGATGGACACTTGGGGACCTCTTTGGAGCCCCCAGATCCAGCCAGTATCAGCCAATAAATTTCCTCTTGGCTTAAACCCAGTTTGAGTTGGGATTTTCTCTCTCAGTCTTAAAGGGCTTCTATTAATACATTTGGAGATAAGTCCTTGCTCACCTGGTGTGGCTTTATAAACCAAAAGCAGAGAGGGGCAGGGGTTTGGACTCTGGGGCCAAGTGATCGCATATGAACCGGGAAACTGGGCGGCAGCCTCAGAGCTGTCCGGAGTCTAGGATCTAGGCATGGTACCAGTTACTGGGCATCACTGGGCTTAGGATCCTGGGGCAGTAAGGCGCCCTCCAAGTTCCAGCTCTGTGGGAGTAGTTATGATGGAGATAATTGTGCAGAGTGTGTGCTAGACCCTGTACTAAGTGCTTTAGATGCACTGCTTATTTCATCCAAACAACCAGCCAGCGTACAAGTGGGTTTGTCAGGACTACCAACAAGTGAGGAAACTGATTCCGAAGAAAGCTAAGATGTTTGGCCAGGGTCACTTTCTGGTAAGGAGGAGGCTGGATTTGAACCTAGGAAGCTGAGATGATCATATATGAGCCTTCTCCTCAGACCGGGATAAAACCGGACAGACCAGCTGCTGTCCCAGGCTCTCTCAATGCCCAGCCAGAACCAGAGTAGGTGCTAAGCAAGGGAGGCAGCTGGGTTGCATCTATGGCCCATTGAATTCTCTATGGGTGACAGAAGGCACTGGTGTGAGGAGTTAAAGTTTGGAGTTAATTTCAAATCCAAATCCAGGACGTATCATTTACCAGCTGGGCCTTATCCTCTCTGAGCATTAGTTTCCTTGTCTGTAAAATTGGTTAAATAAAAATATCCACTTTACATGATTATTCTAAGGACTACGGAATCATGAACTTGCCCAGAGCCCGATATGCTCTCGTTAAATGTTCGTCAAAAGTTGTCACTTCTTGTGAGATAGCGAGGTAATGACAGAGTATACAAAAAATTTCCTAAGGGACTCTGATACTTTGCAAATGGGACCCAGGAGTGAAAGGTGACAATTCTCAGTCTGAGCACTCCCTTAGAATCACTTAGGGGGGCTTCTTCTACACTTCCCATGCCTGGGCCCCATCTCCAGGCCAATTAAACCTCAATCCTGGAGGGTGAAGTCTAGACGCTAGGCTTTTCTTAAAAGCTCCCCAAGTGACTAATGTTAAGCCAGGACACAGAACTGCTCCTGGGTGCACCAGAGCTGGGCTAGTGGAAGCAGCAGCGGCACCTTGACAGCTTCCTTCTGGAAACAGGAGGGAATGCTGTCTCCAACAGTACAGTCAACGCTTGGGGCCCCGAGCTCTGACAGTTGGAATTTACACAAGGTTTGGACAGGTCTGTTCTCAACCTTAGTGTTGCAATTAGCAGCTTCTCCTGGCTTCGGTGGCACAGTGACAGATGGATGAAATGAATACAATATGAGATTAAATAACGAGGAGATGTTATGCCAACAAAATTAACTTGTCCAGCCCCGTTCCTTAGCAACTGCATTATTATTTCAGGTCCCCTTGGAAGCCTCTAGTCTTTCACACCGTTCCCTTTCATTAAAATGTGAGGTGGCTATTTATAACTTTAATGGAAAAGAGAGAAAAGCAAGGAAAGAGGCAAAAGAAACTTCTAACTGCTCTTCAATTGTATCAGGCCTGCCAACTAGGACCAGACTGGCAACTTGTAAATCAGTACTTTATTTCACTTTCCTACAGATGTGGCTTCCGGGCCCTCCCGGGGCCCCACCACGTTTCTTGCCTTTGATGGAGCCATGGTGTGTTTGCCAATTCAATCAGCCTGCGGGAGTCAATTGTTCAGAAGTCAGGCACTGGCTACTAGCGTCTGAACATAGTGTCCTCAAAGGAAAATCACTCTGGTACAATAGGAGCTAACTATCGGAAGGGGTAGGATGGGTGCCTCTTCCTCCTAAGCTCTGTCCAGTTAAGTTTCCAGAGAACCATCTTTCAGGTGAGTCGCTGCAGGGTGGCCAGCTAAGCCTTCCCACTCGGGCAATGTGGTACTCATAGTCCCTCATAACAGGAATCCCTGAGACCCAGTGTCTGGAAAGAGACTTGGCCTCCTGCCTTTCCCTAATCAGACCCAGCTCTGCTTTTTCCTTGCCTGATCATCTGAGTTATCGATCACTGGAGGCTTTGGGTCTCAAATGATTTCTTTCATCTCCACCAGAAATCTCTGTCTACAGGATTTTCTATCGCCTCTCTGGGCTTGAAGCTACTAATACATTCAACTTCATCTTTAAAAGCAAGGCTTCTTAACAAGGATAAAGAATTCAGGTGGGGGGCTGGGGATTTAGCTCAGTGGTTCTGCCACCTCCCTCGCAAGTGCAAGGTCCTGAGTTCAATCTCCGCCCCCCCCAAAAAAAAAGTTCAGTGGATCTGTGTGCTGGAACCAGAAATATTTGACCTTTAATTTTGACTCATTTCTATCTAAAATTTTCCTTCAATTATGAGTGTAGGCAAAAAAAGAGTCATTAGAGAAATCTGTGGCACTGTCACCTGTAAAAGTCATAGGTCATTTGGACAGGACATTATAACGTGGCAGATTCTCTAACTCTACTCACACAAGTCAGTATTACAGTGACCATCAGAGCTGTTGTATTTAATATATTAATAAGCACATAGATTAATATACTCCAAAGGTAGGGTTTTTATATTCTGATAACTATAATGTGATTGATTTCCTCTGTGGAACTGTGTGCTTTATTTCTTGCATTCAAAAACATTATCTTGGAACTCCAGCTTCCAAAAAGATGGAGTAGAAGTACTTTTTCTTTTTTCTTTAATAGCGAAACATTGATTGGTACATTTTAGGCCTACACAACAGCACTCAACATGGGGAATTTAAACCTGTGCATGAAACATCTCGCCCCTTTTTTCCCACTTCACCCTCCTCACAAGCCACCTCCCCTCTGTGTACAAAAGCTTTGCTTCTTTTCCTTCTATTTGCACTTTTTTCTTGCCCCTTCCTTCCTTTCTCCCTCCCTCCTCCCTTGTTCCCATTTGAACTCTTTCCTCTCATTTCCCAACATCTATTACACATTTTAGTCCTTGCATCCACTTTTGGTTTCTCATATGAAAGAAACAAGGTGGCATTTAAACATGTATGTCCAATTATTTCACTTAGGAATAGGGCCTCGAGGTCCATCCATTTATCTATAAATGTCTGAAGCTCATCCTTCTTTATCACAGAGTAGTATTCCACTGTGTAAAAACCCACATCTTCTTTATCCATTCATCAGTTGATGAGCATTTGGGCTGTTTCCAAGATTTAGCTACAAATATGATGATATAAACATGAGTATACATATATCACTGTGGTATGGTGCTTTTAATTCTTTTAGGAAGATACCAAGAAGCGGAATAGCTGGGTCAAGTGGAACCTCTAGTTTTAGTTTTTTGAGAAATCTCCACACTTATTTCCACAGTGGTTGCTCCAGTCTGTACTCCCACCAACAATGGAGAAGGTTCCTTTTGCCCCACACCCCCTCCAGCATTTGTTATTAATTTCTTGATAACAGCCATTCTTTCTGGAGTGAGATGAAATCTCAGCATTGTTTTTATTTGCATCTCTCAAATCACTAGTGATGATAAACATTTTTTCACACATTTATTTGTCATTTCTACTTCTGAGAAGCATGCATTCATTTCAAATGCCCATTTTTTATTGGGTCTTTAAATTTGGAGGATCTGGTTTTTTGAGTTCTTTATATATTGTAGATAGTAAGAAGTACTGTTTCTCATTCTTCCTACTAAGCACAACTAAAATTCCTTTACGTTATACATAAAGAACACATAAGAAGCCTCTGAAAGTATAAGGAAGACAGACCATACAGGGATCCCAGAACCTGGGAAACCTTGCAATAACGTGTTCCCAAGTTTCCTTTTTTATTTCACAAATCCCAGATTTTGGCTGAAAAGACTGACAAAACATACTACACACACACACACACACACACACACACACGCAAAATTTGACACAGGTTTAAAGGCCTCCCCCAAAAAATCTTCTCTCTTTAGCCAAGCACAAGAAGAAAGAAGCTTAGCAAGACATAATTCTCACACAATAACTGCTCTGCTCCAGAAAAAAAAAAATGCAGAAAGATTGTGGCCACAACCACATTAGAAAAAGCTATGGGTTGGAGGAGCTGGATTTCCACCCTTGTGAGGCACCACTTGGGGTGGTATCAGAGAAACTAAGCAGAGATCCAGAACAGGCTGGAATCAGCCTGATCTTACACATACTACATTAATGTAATTGGTCTAATATAGAATAAAAGACATTAAAATACATAACCTGATGTCTCAGCTCAAGCTGTGGTAAGAAAATACCATAGGTGGATGACCTGAACAATAGAAATTTACTTATCAGCGTCCTAGAGACTGGAAGTCCAAGATTAGGATGCCAGCCTTGACAGGTTCCAGCCAGGATGATCTTCCTGGCTTGCAGATGGCCATCTTCTCAGTGTATCCTCACATCACAGAAAGAGAAAGCTCTGAAGTCTCTTCCCTTTGTAGGGGAGCACTAATCCCATTATAAGGTACACTAGTCAGTCTTCCCACCACTGGAACAACACCTGACACTCACAACATGAGAGGAAAGGTTTACTTTAGCTTATAGTTTAGGAGAATTCAGTCCCTAGTCAGATGGCTGAGGCAGAAATATCATGGCAGAAGGTGTGACAGAGAAAAGCTGCATACTTCATGGTGGTCAGGGAGCAGAGCAGGGGACAGCGCTGGAGAGAAATGGGTGAGGGGCCATACATAGTACCTAAGACCACTAGCTATACCCAGAATTATAATAAACCAATAGTGGCCTAATGCTGTACCACACGCCCCTAATCTCAGTATCATGTACCCTAGATCCAGCCACCTCTGAAAAGTCCTACCTATGAGCACATGAGACTTTATGGGGCCATTTAGATACAAGCCATAACAATATCCTAGAAAGAAACAACAAAACCAATAAAGCTAAACCCCAGATGAAATGAAAATACCAAGCAAGATCCATGGATAAACAACAGAAAAATGACAGGAATAGAAAAACATAGGAGTAACCAACAGAGATAGTGCAATGATAGTAAATAATAAAAACACCTCAGTAATATCTCTCAATGTTAATGGTCTCAATTCTCTAATTAAAAGACACAGATTGACAGACTGGGTCAAAAATAGAATCAAATAGTTTATTGCTTTCAAGAAATTCATCTAATCCAAAAAGATATCTACAGACCAGCAAACCAAAAGAAAGTAGTATTTCATGTACCAGGACCCTGAAAACAAGGAGGGGTAGCAATTTTTATCTCAGACATAGTAAACTTCAATTAAAACTGATTAGAAAGGACAAAGAAAATCACTGCATCCTAGCTAAAGGAACAATCCAATAAGAACAGATGACACATCAATATTTATGCTCTAAATATTGGGACATCTATCTTCATAAGACAGATTCTGCCAAATATAAAAGATCAAATAAATACTAAATGGGGGATCTTAGCACCCTACTTTTGCAAAGAGATAGATCAACAAAACAAAAAAATCAAAAAATATCAGAGTTGAACCACATCCTTGAACATAGATATCTCCTGAGTATTCTATCACACTACAACAGAAACACATTTTTCCACAGCACATGATATTTTTCTCCAAAGTAGATCATACACTAGTCCACAAATCCTGCTTAAATAAGTATAGAAGAATTGAAATCATCCAATGTACACTACCAGACCACTGAGCAATGAAAATAGAAATCAGCAATAGCAGAAATCACAGAAAAAGTAGAAGCACCTGGAAAATGAATAACATACTCCTAGATAACCAATGGGTCACAGAAGATATCAAGGAAGAAATTTTAATATTTCTGGAAGTTAATGGCAGTGCCTATTCTACTCACCAGAAACTCTGAAACACCATCAAACCACTCCTAAGAGGATAGTTCAGTCCAATCATTGTTTGTATTAGGAAAACAAAGCAAACTCAAACAAATAACCTTATTAGGAACATTAACATACTTTAGAAACCACAACAATCCAGACTCAAAGTGAAATTAAGGAGGGAAGTTATAAAATATCAGAGCAGAAACCAATAAAATCAAGACTAAAAACAACAATGGAAAGAATCAATGAACTGAAGAGCTAGTTCTTTGAAAGAATAAACAAGACAGATAAATCCTTAGCCAAACTTACCAAGGGAAGGAGAGAAGATACTCACATCAATGCAATTAGAATGAAAAATGTGAAATCACAAAAGACACTGTCAAAATCCAGATAATACTAATTACTATGAAAAATTGCATTCCAGACCTGCCTGTCTGCGATCACCGGCGGCCTGCGCGTGAGCTCCCGGCCTGCGCGTGAGCTCCCGGCCTGCGCGACAACAGACCCAGGAAGGACCCAAGGACCCCAGAGGGGGTTTTTTTCAGCTGCCTGACTACCTGCCTGTCTGCGATCACCGGCGGCCTGCGCG
>NW_022900920.1:18971660-18991863 GCF_012274545.1 Fukomys damarensis | reverse complement strand
AAAAAAAAAAAAAAAAAAAAAAAAAAAAAAATTGCATTCCAACAAGCCAGAAAATTTTGAAGAAATAAACAGATTCCTAGACTTATGCAACCAAAGCTAATCCAAGAAGACACAAAAATGCTGAACAACCCAATAACAAGCAATAAAATTCAGATAATAATAAAGAATCTACCAATTAAAAAATCCCAGGATCTACTGGATTCACTGCTTAATTCTACAAAAGCATTAGTAGTGTTATATCATCTATATTCCTCAAGTTCTTCCAGGAAATTGAAAGGAATGTAGTGCTTACAATTCATTTATGGACGCCAGCATCACTCTGATTCCAAAACCAGATAAAAACCCAATGAAAAAAGAAACTACAGGCCAATGTCCTTATTGAACATAAATGAAAACTCTTCAGCAAGATATTAACAGATAAAATGTAGTACATCATCAAAAAAGATCACACATCGTGACCAAGTAGATTTCATCCCAGAGATGCAAGGATGATTCAGCATATGCAAACAATATATGTAATACATCAGACAAAAAGAAGCAAGGACAAAAACCACATGATCACACCAATAAATTAAAAAAATGTCTTTCAACAAATTCCAAAACCCTTCATGATAAGATACCTGAAGGAAATAGATATAGAAAGACCATACCAGAATTTAATAAAAGCTATTTATGACAAACCATTGGCCGATATCATATTATATGGGGGAAAACTACAGGCATTCCCTCTAAAATCAGGAACAAATATGCCCACTATCACCACTTCTATTTAACATAATACTTGAAACATTAGCCACAGCAATCAAGCAAGAGAAAGAAATAACAGACATACATATAGAAAAGAAAGAACTCAAATTATCATTATTTGCAGATGACATGATACTTTAGATAGAAGACCCAAAGAATTCCACCAAAAAATTCATAAAATTAATAACCAACTTCAGCAATGCGGCAGGATACAAAATCAACACATAAAAATCAATACCATTTGTGTAGCCAATCATGAACTCATTGAGAAGGAAATTATAAAAACAATGCCATTTGTGGCAGCATCAAGAATGTGGAAATACCTAGGAATTAACCTAATCAAGGAAGTGAAAGTTCTTTGCAAAGAAAACTATAGCACTCTGAAAAAGGAGATTGAAAGAAGACATGAGAAAATGGGAAGATATCCCCCACACATGGATAAGGAGAACCAATATTGTTAAAATGGTCATACTCCCAAAACTGTTACAGAAACCCAATGGAGTCCCAATCAAAATAACAATAGCACACTTTCCAAAATTAGAGAAAACAATCCTAAAATTTAAATGGAACCAGAAGAGACCCAGAACAGCAACAGCGATCTGAGCAACAAGAGAAAAGCAGGAAGCATCACAATACTTGATTTCAAACTATATTACAAAGCAACAGTGATAGAAATGGCATGGCACTGGAACAAAAACAGACATGTGGGCCAATGGACAGAATAGAGGATAGAGAAACAACCCCAGACACCTTCAGCTGTTTGATTTTTTACAAAGGGACCAAAACCATACATTGGAGGAAAGATAACCTATTTGACAAATGGTACTAGGAAGAGTGGACATCTGTTTGAAGATGGAAACTGAAATCTTATCTCTTACCATGTACTAAACTAAAATCAAAGACCTAAACATTAAAATAAAAACATCAAACCTATTGGAAGATTAAAAAAGGTAAAACTCTTGAAGTCCTATGTGTAGAACAGGATTTCCTAAACAGAACTGCAATTGCACAAGAAATAACAGCAAGAATCAACAAATAGGATTATATCAAGTTAAAAAGCTTCTGAACAGCAAAGGAATTGATTAGTAGAGAAAAGAGAATAAGAAAAAAAATTTACGAGCTATTCCTCAGTGAAAGAAGCACAAGAAGTAAAAATGGCCGACAAATATGTGAAAAAATGTTCAACATCTTTGGTCGTTGGAGAAACACAAATTAACAACACTAAAATTTCATCTCACACCACAAAGAATAGCAATCATCAAGAAGTCAAAAATAAATGTTGGCATGCCTGTAATGAAAAAGGAACACTCTTACACTGTTGGTGGGAATGTAAATTAGTACAGCCATTATGGAAATCAGTATGGAGATTTCTCAAAGAACTAAAATTAGAAATTTCATATGACCCAGCTATCTCCTTCTTGGTATCTTCTCCAAAGAGCTAAAGACAACATACTCCAGTGATATATGTATCTCAAGGTTTATAGCAGCAGAATTCAAAATACCTAAATCCTGGAAGTCGTGTGTATACCCATCAAGAGATGCTTGGATAACGAAAATGTGGTATTGATACATAATGGAATACTCCTTGGCTATAAAGAAGCATAAATTCAAAACATTTGTAGGAAAATGGATTCACCTAAAAAATATAATGTTGAATGAAATAAACCAGACACATGAGCTTATATATGACACAGTGTCTCTCATTTAAGTAAGGCAAAGTACAAACAAAGAGCACAATAAAGGATGAGTAGGAGACAAGATCACAGATCTCTTGCAAATAGGAAGGGATCCAGGAGACCAAGGGTGAAGGAAAAAAGGAGGGGAAGAGGAAATATACAGAATAAAGATACGCTATTATGTACATGTACTCACTCCTCAAGATGACTGTAAACTGCATGTACTGAAAACAGGTACTGACTTTTAAAAAGGAAGAAAATAAGTATCCTGATTCCCTTTCACTTATAGTAATACAAAGAAGAATCCAGGGAGGAAAGAAGCCTCCAAATGTCAGTATTTCCCTGTGACAGCAGAAGAGGAGCCTGGAGGCAAGTAGAGCCTCTTCATTTCATAGAGCATACAGCCTGCTGAGCACTGGGCTGTGCCCCCCAGATCTGCCTTCAGAGAAAGAATAATTTCCCTAGCTGCAGGAGTGCTGGCAGAAGACAGCCCTCAGCTGTCAGCTTCCTTTCTTCAGGATTGCCTCAGGGGAAAGAAAACTGCCTCCCAAGGCTTTGTCTCTTTTAGGAACAGCCTGCATTGGTTAACTAATTGGTATCAAGCCCAGGAAAAGTCTGAGGGGTCATCTCAGCTGCAGAGAAACCTGTAGGATTAGTGGGAGGGGGGCCTCTGTTGACAGATAGCAAGTCACCTCCCCTCCTTCCTTACCCCTCCGTAAGGACTGATCCCAGGAGCACTTCCTGTTGAACATCCTGTAGGCTAATTAATCCAACTTAAATGTTCACTGGTGGTACTGGAATGGTAAAGTTAAGAGTGCACTTAGGATAGGGCAATGTATAAGGTAGAATGGACATTCGAGTTGCATTGCTGGTGGAAATACAAACTAGTACAACCATTATGGAAATCAGTATGGAGATTTCTCAAAGAACCAAAATTAGAAATTCTGTGTGACCCAGCTACCTTCTTGGTATCTTCCCCAAAGAGCTAAAAATATCAAACAACTCAACATATGAACAACCTGGGTTAATGAGGTTAATGGAAGATTCATCTGCCTCTTGTTATCTATAGCACATACCCAGGTAAAAATCCAACTCAGCTGTATTGACTTACAACCAACTTGAGTTACAACCAGCCTTGGGGAACCGATTGAGTTCATAAATCAAAGGTCCACTGTATTCCAGAAATATGAAGGAAATAGTAACTAAGAAGACACTGGAAGCCTGTCAGCTGTTGCTAACCTTGACTGTCACTTTTTTTAAAATGACAAAGGCCTGGGAGTGGTTAAGTTGGCAAAAGCCACACATAAAGCAAGAGAGTCTTCCTGGGAGCACAGAAGTCTCTGATCTACTGCCAAAGAGCAGCAAAGGTTGAGGACCCATCCCAGGACTTATTGGTAAAAATAAGCAAGCACTTAAGCTTGTCTTTCCTATGTCAGGATCAAGGCCACCTTGGAAAACAATAGGAACCTGACATGTGGAACAGGGACATCCAGGCTAACGCGCCCCACATCTTGATCCTGAAGTTGAGAACAGTCCTCCCAATAAAAAAATAAAATCACAATGCAATGTTTGTGTTCAAGCCAGTGTTAAATCCCCAAATCCACTGACTAAAGCAGAGACCAGGTCTCTGGGGAGAGGATTCAGCAACACTACAGCAAGTGCACAGAGCAATGATCCTCTCAGTTTTTCGCTAAAGAATCCTACAGCCTCTTAGGCAACTCTACACTAGGGAAAAGGACACCCAAACAGCTCAGGGACCCCTGGGCCCAGGACCCAAGTTGGCATTGATTCCTGGACACACAAAGCTGTGTCACTGTCCCCTCTTATAGTCAGGGGCGTACGGGAGCCTGGAAACCAATGAAATCCTGGCCAGATTTAACTCACAGTAGACTCACTGGGTCCATGAACTCAACTGATATTCATCTTTGTGGTCCCCAAAATAATTAGGATAAACGCACTAGTTGGTATGGATAGTAACCTCAGCATTGGTGAAATGTCCTGTGGGTAAGAGCTATAGGCATGGAGGAAGGCCATTTAGAAGACTGTCAAACAGCCTCTCCGGCCAAAACAGCAAATCAAATACAATATTGTTTCCCAGGGCATCAGTACAAATTAGCACCACCCTAAAAGACCAAAAGGATGCAGAGGTTATGGTTACTCATTAGCTCCATCTGATTGACCTGTCTGGGCCTTGTGAAAACTGGATGGGGATTGGGAGATGGCGCAGGAATACTGCAAACCACCACGTCTGTAGTGGCTTCGGTTACAACTGCTGAGCTGGCTCTGATATCTGGGTGCGGAAACTGATGCAGTCTTGGAAACTAGGCTGCCTCTAATATAAATGTCCCAGGAGGATCTCCTCACTGCAGAGAGCTTACAATCACCCTGGAGCATAGGACGAGCACAGAAACTCTGACCAGACAACAGAGAATGGAATACAGGCCCCAAGGACCAGAGCAGTGGTAATCCAGGCCTCAACAGAAATCAGCCTCCTTTGAAATTCAGAAGAAACTGGCCAAGGGAGTAACAAGGCTGGGCCCATCAGACACCCGCTCCCTATCACTTTCAACTCGATCTGAGGACTCAGAGAGGGACAAAGGCAGCATTTGCCCCTCCCCCAAAGCCCCACCCATCCATTCATGCTTCAAGCTTATCGCCCGACTTCTCCCGCAAACTAAACCTACTTCTCGGCCCTAAATTCCTCCATATGGAACATAACCACTAACAGCCTTCTCTTAAAGGTTATAGAGAAAGAGCAAAAGAAGTAATAGTCAACCCCAAACAGGAGCTCTTGCAAAGAGGAAGCTCGACATAGGTGAGTCTTCTCCCTCTTCTCCTCACTCCTTGGCGCTGAATCTCCCTGACCTGCTGTCACCGGGAAGGGTGTGTGTGAAAGGCGGGGAATGTAGCTCAGAGGTAGAATACTTGCCTGGCATGTGCAAGGAGGAAGGCTGGATCCCCAGCACAGAGAGAGTAGGGGGGGGGGGGAGAGAGAAAGGAAGGGAAGGAGGGAGGGAGGAAGGAAGCAAGGAAGGAAGGAAGGAAGACAGACTGAAGCCATGTGTGTTTAATAAAGTGTTTGGGGAGAAAAGCCATCCATCAATCTGTGGATATTAGCTTTTCACTTACCTTCCAGTTGTTCTAGTCTCACCTCCTGTTTTACCTTTAATTCATTTGAAGTGAGCCAGCTTCTGCAGAAAAACACAGCAACATGGTATAGAGCTTGACAAGTCACTTGCGTTTTTCCAAGTTCTCCTTATATTTTGCTGTATTACATTTTAACGTCAGATTACTGATTTATAAAATCAGAAAAACGACAACACAGAATCGAAACAAAATCACTGTTGTGGGTTCCTGTTGTACCACTAACACAGGCTTGCCGAGGGATAAGGCCCGCACCCTCCCTGGGCCTCAGTCACCTCATCCATTCCACAGGGTGTTGGAGCAAATGCCCCTTTCCCGTCCTTCTGAGAATCTCGGACTCCGTGTGAGCTTCAGTGTCTCTCAGACTAGACTAGGGTTTTGTAGTTTGTAGCTCAACCAGCCACTAGCAAGCCCTTGATCGCCGAATCCCAGCGGTACACCTGCAGCCCAAAGCAGCAACGTTCCCAAAGCAGGTGTGCTGAAGGACGACAAACGGACGCAAAGCCCGGTTGCCCTTACCAAATGGGTTCATTAGACACCTCGTGACCACCTTGTCAATGCGCACGAGAAACTGGCGTGTGAATACAGTCTTATCACAGTCAGTCTTTCTTTTCTCTGTCCAGGCAGCCTGATTTCTATTCAGCCTTCAGCTTCAGCCCCCAAATGTTATTACCTGCTGATTATCGTAATGAGCACCTGGGTAATAATGGCTTGATAAACTGTTCAGGCACTTGTGCGTTTTGTAGAGCGTTCATTCAGGCAGCCGAGGCACCCTCTGTGCTTCCATTCAAGTGAAAAATTGCCTATAGAAAAAAATAGAAAGATGTGTGTAATAAATATCTGCAGGAAAGAAGGAAGGAAGGAAGGATGGATGGATGGATGGATGGATGGATGGATGGATGGATGGATATAAGACAGAGGCAGAGAAGAAAGGGAAGAAAAGGAGGGAGGGAGGGAGGGGAAGAGGGGAAGAGACAATTCCATCTGCTGCAGGCCAGCATCCACAGCATGGGTTTGCCTGCGAGACTCACTGTGTATTTGCCTTGATCTCAAAGCCAACCTTGTGCAATGCATGCAGGAAACCAGCTACTGGGACAATGGCAAACACAAAGTGACAGGGACAGAGAGTTCATTCACAGTTCTGGACAATGACCTCTGTGTCAGGGGACAACATGCTTCTTGAGCAGTTAGCTGCACAGTGCGGTAAGGAGCGAACTGGCTTTGGAGCAGCCTAGCTGGTGATTCCAAGTGTTGCCCCTGACTTATAAGCTTTGTAGTCTTGAGCAAGCCCCCTTAACCTTTCCTTTCCCTTTCTCTAACATTTCTCTTGATGGGAATTTCCCTGGGAAAAACACAGGCCAGTACAAGGAAGCACTAAGGTCAGATGTTACTGGTGCAGCCTCGCTGGCTACAGAGAACACTGTGGTGAGTGGGCCCTCCCAGACCTTCCAAGACAAACAGCAATGTGGTGTGGGGAATGGGCCTGCCTTGAAGCCAAAGACCTGGATGAAAATTCCAGCCCCCTCCCTCCATTGCTGGTACTACAACTAGATCAAGTCACTTCTTTTGTCTCACTCCACGCCAGCATAGGGGTGACACTGGCGTTGTAGTGAGTTTCAGATACTTTCATTCATCCACACACATCTTCACAGGGCCAGCCACCATCCTGGCCCTGGGACACCTTGGGGAATAAGGCAGATGTGGGCTCTGCCCTCCTACAGCTCACACCATGTAAAGGGCAGACATCTGGGTCATGATACAGTGTGATGAGTGCCAGGCCACTTTAAGCGGAGCAATCCGAGAAGACTTCTCTGAGTCGGTGACATTTAAACTGGCCCCCAGAAACCAAGCCTCCAAAGGAATGCAAGTTGGCTCTGGGGGCTTCTTCTCAGAAATCTCCAGGTTCTGACACCTTCAGACGCAGAGCACCCAGCAGGCATCCAGCAGGCACACACCCAAAGGAGAGAGGCCAAACATGCAGTAGTAAAAGCCAACAGCCATGAGGCGACCCAAGCCACCAAGAGGAGCAGACAGTCCCCACTTGCAAAACTGCCTTAAAATGGCCAGAGTTCTGCATGTGGGAGTTTAGAAAAAAAGCCCATAACTTTGGCTCTTGTTCTTGACCTTATCTGAAAGATTAACATAATTTTTTTTTAAAAAAAGGAAAAGGAAAAAATTCTTAGAGCAATTAGGACAGTTAACATGGCATATCTTTATGTTATTTTTCATCCATATCCATGGGCTTCAGGTCTCTGGCTTTATGAATACCTCACGACATTTTTAAAAAAGAAATTAACTTCAACTTTCTGGCAGCCATCTGCTGAGACACAGCTATGACTCACAAAACGTGAGGCCACACAGCAGATGAGGGCAGAAGCATTAGTGAGCTGTAGTCATGCAGCCCAAGGGCCCCAAGCTGCAAGTCCACAAGACTACACATGGGTTTATTTCACTTCAATTCTTCCCTCAATACTGAGCAAGACCTGGAGACATTGTCCCTGGACAACGGACTAAATATATCACCACGGGCTAAATAACCTAATAGCCTTTGTGAACCTTCTGCTTAATAGAGTACAGGGATTTCTTCTTCAGCCTCACTTGCACTTAGGGATATGCCACCCAGCTCTGGCCAAAGAGATATAAAAGTATCTGACAAGGCCTCTGCTTTCCAGAATTGAGGGAGAATTGCTAGTGTTTCTCCTCCCTACTCCTTGCCTCAGATGTTGTCTTAGTTACTTTCTTCATTTCTGAAACATAATGCTCTCAACACTCAAAGTGAAAGGAGGAAAGGTTTATTCGGCTCACAGTTCCTAGGGGTTTCAGTTCATACTCCTGGCTCCAAGGCAGGGTCGTATAGCAGAGGGAAAACAGTCCATGGCACGGCAGGGCAGGCAGAAGGCAGCAAGCAGCAGCAAGCCTGCCATCTTTCTGTTCCCTTATACTCCATCCAGGCTAAAAGCCTATTGATTGGTGCCACACACAGCCAGGGTAGCTTTCATTATGCATACTCACCATGAATCCTAATATCACAAATCCTAATCCAGCATCACACACTCTAGATCCAGCCACCTCCCAAAAGTCCCACGTATGAGTGCATGAAGCTTTGGGGGGACATCTAGACACAAGCCATCCAGATGTGAAAGAATTTCTGGAGTCCCAGCTACCATTTTTGAGGACATGAGGTAAAGCATGAGGATAAAGGTAAACCAGTCAATGGATGGAGGCAAAAGACAAAATGATTCTGAATCCCTAGTGACATTATTGAGCTACTGGATCAACATGAAAACCACTCACTTCCAGACTTTTAAGGCAAAAATAAGGGTTCTTAGGACTTCTTCCTTATGATTTGGCATGCTCGTACTCCTCTGAGAAAGCATTCCTGATTGATACAGTATAACTTCCCAGCCCTGGTCCTGTTCCCCTTCTCCTGGACTATGGCAATGACTCTGTCTCATCTTCTTGTTTCTGTCTCTCTATCCCATTCTTCCCCACTGGCCAGAGTTGGGTCCTAGAGTCTATTCTTAAAGAACTCATTCCCTTAGCTCTCACTCAGTCTAAAACTTCTAACACTCTACTATCTCTCGAAAGGGCCCAGACTTCTTAGGCTGAAATTAGAGGTAGGATATTATAGTGGAGAGAGACATAAATATGCTTTGGGTTCCAAATCTCAGCTCCTACCAACTGTGACACTTTGCCAAATTAGGCAAATTACTTGACTTCCCTAAATGTCTGTTTCCTGTCTGTAAAATGAGAAAGCATAGTTCCAAATGTGTTGAGAAATAAACGATGGAATGTAAGGTGCTTGGCACTATACCTAGCACACAGTATGAATTCAAACAATTTAACTAGTGTCATTCATTTCCTGGGTCCAGCCTCAGCCAGCCTGACTCTCATTTCTCTGGCAAGCACAACCAGTAGGCATTGCTTTTTCCTGTCTTTACCAACATCCTTACCTAGCCTATGACATGCTCTCCTGTCAGCATTGTTGTCATTAGTTAAAGTCCCAGGCATCCTTCAAAGTCTGGCTGAAATGTCACCTCACCCATGTGTGCACAGCCCTCCCAGTGAATCAGCATGGCACTCATGTTTCACTTTTGCTGTATTCAAACACACTCATGAGTGTTCTTGTCTCTTGTGAGCTTACTTTTTCCAAAGACTCCTTCTCCACAGGCCACCTTGGACTCACTCTACCCCTCCCCACAAGGCCACTGCTCCTCTGGAGGTGTTCTTCTCCAAAGGACCCTGCCTTTTTGGAATTTCAGCACCCCACTCTTCCCCTCTGCCCCAGACAGAGTGATGGTACCAGTGGTGCCCTCCACTTCTGTTAGCTACAGCTCCTTCATCATCCTATATTTCCCTATGCCTCCCCTTACTATAGCATCTCTTCATTACTAGGTCTTCCCCAACTGTGTTGGGGTGCTGGGAGAAACATTCACTGTTGTCAGATAAGGTGAAGTGCTTTACTCTCTCCAAGGACCTTTGACCTTGAGGATTTATGGCCAGAAAAAGAGATCCCTCCTGTGACTGTTAACTGTGATATGTCAACTTGACTGGATTAGAAATGCCTGGATTAATAAAACACAGATCTTGGTGTATCTATTTCCAGAAATTATTGGCAAACAGGCCAACAAATTGAAGGGGGGAAGATCCACTAGGGTTATCAGTGGCACCAACCAATAGGTTAATAGCCTGGAAGGAATAAAAGGGAAAAGAGAAACTGGTGCATGTTTGACATGCTCCATTCTGCCTGAGCAGGTGAGTCTTTTGCTGCCATTGACTGTGGACATCAGACTCCAGTCCCTTTGCCCTTCCAATACAACTCATACCAGAAGTCTTTTAGTCAGCTTTCAGACTTTCAACCTCAGACTGGTGTTGCATTCTTGATCTCTCTTGTTGCCTGATTTCTACCTTCTTGGGCTGAATAGCTGCTGGGTCCTCTGGTTCTCCATTGTGCAGATGGCCATCGTGGACTCTCCCACCTCAGATCCTGTAAGCCTTCTTAGTAAATCCCCTTGTATAATTATACACATATTTTCTACTGATTCTGTTGCTCTAGAAAACCTAACCAATACACTGCCTGTGCTTTCCACCTCCTGAGAAAATCCTACCCAGGGTTGTCAGTGACTCAATGTAGATGCCAGGTACTGCTGGGAAGAGCTGGGAGCTGCACAATTTGTGGTGCTGGTGTGCAGGGTCTGATGCAGCTGGTGGAGCCCCACCCCACCTCATCCCAACTGTACTTGCCTTCAGGAGGGTTCCAGAAAGGATCTCATCTTCTTTTGGAAAGAAGGGCAATTTTGTAGCATATGTGACTACAATTGACTCAAACAGCTTGCATTTCCCACTAGGCTCTTGGAAACCTCCTAAACCTGAAGTTTGCCTCTTCCTGCCAACATTACTCACTGGCTGCAAAATGATAAAATAGTAGTTCAGGCCATGGACTCCTCTTCAGCCAGAATGACTGTGACCCAGAAAGAAATGCTGTCCTTGATGTAATTTTAAGGAGTGGGAAGAGAAAATAAGTTACAGAATAGTCATGTACAATTTAGTGTCATTTGGGTAAAGTACAAGCTATGCATATATGTTCAAATGTATTCCTGAAGAGGTCTGGAAAAGAGAAGCACAAATTCTCAACTCCCACTGGGCTGTATATGTTCCTGCAGCTGACCCCAGCCCTTCCACAAAAATGTAAAGTGTGTTAGCAGACTTGCAGGAACCTAGGCTCCAAGCATCCTAGGCCAGCCAGGTTACTAAGGGTTTGCATACCCGTGAAAAGCAAGCTAGCTGTTCCAGGCAGGGAAACCATCGGAAGAACCCATGAGAGCTCTCCTTTCCTCTCAGCCTACAAAATGGTTTCCTTTCCTCTTTGTCCCCAGCCCACAAACAGGGAGTTAAAAGGACACAAACACCAGAAGTCCCTGCTGCATAAACAAAATCAGTGGGGACGCAGGCACAATGATGACACAATCATGCTCCAAGCAGACAGGAAGCCTAGCCCCAGCTAAGTGGCCCCCATGCCCACAGACTCACCCACTTTCAAAGCTGCTGGCTTCTGCTTATTTAATCAAGGGCTCCATCTGGAGCTCCAAATTTCTCCTTGAAAGTCAAGACCTCAATTTCCCAGGGACTGAGGGACACCTGGAGAGATCAGCACAGACACCTGGAGGTGACAGAACCTACTGAGAAGGCCTTTGTGAACATCCTCTCTAATACCCACGACCCTGTCCCCCCATCAGGGATCCTGCCCCACCCCTTGCAGAATGTCCTGAGCTGTGGGGTGGGACCAGAAGAAGAGCAAGAAAGGGGACCCTAGCCCTGGCCTCCTTGGGTTTGGCAAGTAAAAGAGTGAGATGAGAGGCAGAGGGTGGAGACAAGAGGCAAGACCCACGGTCCAGCAAGAGCTGCGAGTGTCCTGCGTGATGCTGGTGCCCAGGGCTCTGGGCGGAGCAGCCGCAAGAAACTGACAGAGGCTGGGGATGGGACTCCCTTCCAGCCCCTGTAGCCAGGGAAAGATGGGAGTGGATGCAGCAGGCATTGCTCATCACCCTGGCCAGCAATAGAAGGCCCTGGGGGACACGCAGTGGCCAGGCTGAACAGCACTCAGAGAGGACCTAAGGGGACAGACAGACTCTTCCCAGGGCTACAGAGGGGTGACTGTGGCATCCACCTCAGCATGCCTCATCATAAGCCTAGCACTTCAGTCCGCACACAGGTCAGCCACAGAGACATGCAGCCCCTCAGCAGCTACCAGACAAGAGGAACTCAAAAAGAGCCCAAGCGAGGATGGTATGCAAAACATGGACACCGTGCTGCACTGAATCAAACCTGAAATCTTTCTGTTGTTTTTCCAGCTCAAAGGGATTTGTTTTTATTGCTTGAGGCCAGGGGAGTTGTAGCAAAATACAAGGTGTGATCATAAAATATAGTAGATGTTTATAAAAATGTATTACCGTAAAAGACATATTGCCATTAGTCCACCTCAAGTTATCCCCCTCTCTCTGAACACACTTAACCCATCATTCTTACAACCTTCTGAAGCGGTTCCAGAGTATCCTTTAGTTACACAGTCGTGGCTGCCTTGATGTCCTGAACCCACTCAGAATGTTTACTTTTCATGGTTTTGACTTGGAGAAGAGCCAGAAGTTACACAGAGCCATATCTGGTGAGTAAGGTGGGTAAGACTATTCCATAATATTTTTATGAGCCTGCCCCCCACTTTGGATGACATTCAGCAGCAGTGTTCACCATATTTTTTATCAAGTCTCATGAAGACACAAAAGAGGACTTCTAGAACTGGTTCAGAAAATAAAATGAGTGTGTTCAAAGCAAGAAGTGTTTTAAAAGAGATTCATGACAATGTATTTTTACTGTAACTTTTTAATTAAACATACACCATATATTTTGAGCTCACCTTGTAGCTCTCCATTCCTCTTTAGATTTCGTTCCAAACGGAGACAGATTCTGTGATCAGCAAGTCAAAAAGAGAATTTTGTGAGAGTGGAGGAAGGCAGGGAAAGCATAAAAGTGGAAATTGTTTGCCCTTCCCTTTTCTGGCTCAGGTTTCTTTTTTCTAGCACCCAGCTTCAAACATCCAAAGTGAACACATTTGACCTTTTACTGTGGGGACCCTCTTAAGAGAACCTTAGTGAGACTTATCAAGTGAAGGATCCCATGGAGATTCCAGATAAACTCCTGTTATCCACCTTGACCTGGAGCTTACGAAGTAGCTAATTTTAGGGTGAGTTTCAAATCCACCGTCAGCAAGAAATACCACAAGCCGCAGCCCTCAGCACACTGAGACAACCTGGATCCAGCAGTGGGATGAGCAGGCTCTCTCCTCACAGTGCCAACAGGGACCAGCCAGGAGGTGACACTCAAATGCCATCACCTCCTCTGCACCAGGACAGAAGGGGCCTCAGGGAGGGGGGATTTTATAGACAATATAGAAAGACAGCAGAGGAAAAGGAAGACTAGAGGGAGAGAGAGAAATGACAAGAATTGAGCTAAAAAACAGAGGAGAATTATTAAAAGCCTGGTAGAAGCACTTAGACTTGGTTGTTAAAATAAAACTCACTGCTTCCAAACTCTGACTATGTCTGGCCTTTTAAAAAAATCAAGATTGTAACTCCCATCCAGTTCAGATAGTTGCCAAACATCTAAATACTAGTTTATCTCACTTTGCAAGTAAAAGGGCTCCCTTGAAAAGATGTCCATAAATCCATTTAAGTGATACTTTATACTAGATATGATCAAAAACTATACTGGGTATTTAATTTTTAATGTATTACAGTAAAAGATAAGTGTGCTTGAACATACAAAGGGTATTCTGAGAGATTAATGGTAATGTGTCTTTTACTGAAATAAATTTTTTAAAATTTAAACAGTCACCAGGTAATTTGATCATACTTTATATGTACCAGAAAATCGTGTTTATGACTATCATGAATGTTTTGGAATCTTCTAGATTGTATTTATAGACCCACATATTGGATGTCTTTAAAATTTCCCAAGTCATGTAGGAAATGGGTGACGAAATGCTAACCCTTAAATAACTACCCATGTTCATGAGAGTGTAGAAATTAAGCATGAAATCCTCCACTTTCATTTTGATGGACCTGTGGATTTCAATACATTCAATCTTGGGGAGCCGAGAAGTTGGTGCCATACATCAAAATGCTGATATTACTAAGGATGGGAACAGAAAGGTCATGGAAGACCCAAAATGAACAATTTGTCTCTGGCATTGATGAGACCTGACAAATCTAGACTGAGTAGTATGTTTTCCTTAGCATGATTTCCTCTTTGCTTTCACCCTGGACATATGTTGTTACTCCATGCGTGTAACTGGATTGTCTTATTAATTCCACACTGGAAATTCTGCAGCCACGTTAATATTTATTGAGCGCCCACAATGTGTTAAATACAGTTCAAGTCCCAGCCTGGGGAGCTTCACACAGTGACTCAGCAATATAAGCAGCTTACACACACAGCAAAGACACGAACACACGGAGGTAAATCAGTCAAGGACCCCTGCTTCAGAAACACAGGCACTGCCATGGCACTGCTGACCTCTCCTCCATGAGGGATGGGCCCTGTGTTTGTTGTCATCCAGCCTGGGTCCCTAGAGGTCAGTTCCTCACTTGTATTTAAAGAAAACGACTAGATGTCCAGGAATACAAAGAGGATACACGGGCTGACTAGCCTACCTGAGAAAATAAAAATAGAAATGCTACCCCCATACGAGAGCAGCCTGAAAATCCAAAAGAACAAAACCTCAGAAAGTTTACATCAAGAAAGATTGCCACCTTAGCATCTCTCACAGTTGCTTTCTCCAGGTTACGGTTGCCAACACATATGGAAACACTCCTCCACTGATTTAGTGAGATAAGTCTATTGATTGGCTGCCAAAAGTGAGACCCAGTGACAATGCTTACAAAAAGGATTGCAGGATCTCCTGTAGGGCTAGGGAAGGGCTGCTGCCAAGTCCCAGACTGGCTCCATTCCCAGCTTCACTCCTGCCTGAATCCCTGCAGGAACAGGCCTCGGTGCACATCCTGATATTAACTAAAACGAATTACAGAATACAATTTCTTACCTACAGTACTATGTGGATTTCTCTGGAACTCATCTGAGGGATGTTTTTTAACAGGTCAAGTTTGTTTCACAAACTAGTCTTAAATGGATGTTACATGGGGTGACATTTAATTAGTTACTTGGTATTTGCCAATTTTCACAATTTGTAAAGATGTTTCTAAGCCTAGCATAACTCTCCCCTTCCTTAGGCTCTCACAAGTCCACACAAATGTTTAAACCTGATATTGTAGACACAAGAGAAACCTGCAGTAGTAATTCATAGAGATGGTTTTTTCTCAAATTTGATACAGGTTTAAATCAAGCTAATCAGGAAACATTCTAATTTTTTAACAACCTGACAATGAGGGTTTGAAATAATTCATGGCATATAACTTCACAGTGTAACCTAAAGTCAATTAATGTTTCTTCTAAACTGATTGGATTTATACAGTAGCATCTTACAAAGGAAATAGGTGAGGAAACTTGAATTAACGCCTATATCTTCTGATTACAAGAATTTCCCTTTCTGTGACAGATTAGGTGTTGTCTGAAAAGTGAAGATGTATCCTCCAAGTTTGGCATGCAATTCGGTGTCAAGTTGAACTCCAAGATCTTAACTTTGGCAGGTACAACTGAAGCTTCCTTCAGATGCATTAGAAAAGAGGATTCTTCTTAAAGTGCTAAATTTTGAATGCATGATAAAATCACTGAAAGTGCTTTGAAAAAATGTGGATGCCCAGGGAAAATAAATTAGACTTTCTGGGGAAAGGACTGGGCATCAATGTTTTGTAAAGTTCTCCGGGTGGTTCTAAGAGTAACCAGGACTGAGAATCAGTGATTTAAACCTCCCAACAATTATACCAAAATTAATCAAATCTCTCTCTGATTTATTCAATTCTTTTCTCCTATCCCCTACACTCTGCACAAGTACTTATCAAAAAAATGCTCTGGCTTTGAACCTCCCAATCAACAGGTGCTTGGGAACACAGGACCCAGTCCCTGAGATGCCTAGGAGAAGAGCTCATGTGAAGACAGGAGACTTAATGCTGTGCTATTATGCTGTGGGGATGGGCTGCATAATGAGAGTTCTCTAGTCTATAGATGAAATTCAAAATCAGTGTAGTGCTATCGCCAGAGGTTATTTCCATCTCCTACCTGAATTTGCCTTGTCTTTTCTCCCAATCCTGTGCTCTTCTCCACACTACAAAAAGCCTTACCCTGTAATGATTAAAGACTCATGGCTGCCAATCAAGAACCCTCGCTCTATCGTCATAGTTGACATTGGTCTAACAGAAATCCTTGTCATTCCAGTACTGTCCCCTTTCCTTGCATTTCAGAGCGCTTTAATGTGTGAATGAACTCCTATCTTAAGTCAGTAGAAATAAAAGGAAGGGAGACCCTGTTTTTTCTATTTAGTGAGCCAGGGGAGCACTGGAACCCTACAGATGGTGCTGAGTTGCTGCAGACCCTAGTTCATGCCCCACAGGGCTGATCTGACATCTGGATATTGTGTGTCAGTTCCCAAGGCTCCTGTCCTGGCTGCCTCAGTTGCTGTTCCAGCATTCATCATGGAGACCCTGTCCCAGAGTTGTTGTCTTCATGAACCATACTTCTAACAGCCTAAAGTGATGATTATAAGCCTTGTGTATGCCCAAGAGTCTTCATCTGTTCCCTTAACCCTGACAGCAATTAATGCTGGACCTAGTAATCTTGTGGGTTGCATTGTATGTTTTTATGCTGTCCTTACATAAACTCCCAGTCCTTGTATTCTGGGTTGATATTTTCTGGATGTCTCCAAAGAGAAGGTGCTGAGCCGTCAGATGACAGCTGCTGATCTGTTGCAATTGAGCACTTAGAGGATACAGGAGAATGCAGTGGCCCACAGCTTACATTGAGCATTCAGAAAATCAAATATGTGAGGCTACCTTGTGACAAATATGGGCTGCATGCACACACATACACACGCACACACATAGCATGTCTGTCTTTATGTACAGTTAAAACTCCCCTAAGTGAATTGAGCCTTTTCCCCTTTAGCTATTTATTCATTGACTAATTCATCTCATCATATTAAAGTGGTAGATAGGGGGAGAGAAGAGGGAAAACAAAAGCAAGGCCTTTTAAAAGGCAGTTTGTAAGTGGCTTTGGTCTTGTAAATTCAATCAGTCTTAACTCTAAAACACTTTTGGTGCCCAAAGGTCTTATTCACAAAGTGCTGAAACCCTAGATATGATTTGTAATACATATTTACCTAAAATCCTAGAGATGCAGGGGTTCAAGTTAGCAACACAATGTCAGGTGTTATATCTCAGCTGAGTCCCTTTAAAAGGGTAAACTGAAAATCACTAACCAGCCCAACACCGAGGTTTTAAATCCCACCCACAGTGTTCCTTTATTACCACTGAGCAAGTGGAAAAGATAGCAAGCACTAGAACCAAATCCTTCCGAGGGAGGATTTGTTTGGCTTTCTAGGGCATGAAGAAGAAATCACAAATCCTCTTCCCTCTCCCTGGCCTCTTCCACACCAAAGCCCACTTAACATTTTACAAAGACACAAGAAGGAGACCGACAAGAGGGCTGGGCTGGAAGCCCTGCCCCGTGCTGTTTTAACTCTGGTGCTGGGAATCCGGACTCTAGTCCGACCTCTGAGGCCAGCGCACGGGAAGTTCCCCAAGCCAGGTCTGGCACCCCAGTATCAAATGATCACGCTGACGGTCATGCTTTGTCCGTGGGGCGCGATCTTCCGGGGCCAGGTGAGCAACAGCTTGCGCAGCTCCTCGCGGAAGCTGTCGTGCAGCCAGGCGTAGATGAAGGGGTTGTAGCAGGCCGAGCTCATGGCGAGCCAGTGGCACAGCAGCTGCACCAGCCCGAAGGCGTAGGGGTCTATGGCGCGCGGGTCGAGGTCCCGCAGCAGGTTGAAGACGTGCAGCGGCAGCCAGCAGACGGCGAACACCACCACGACAACCACCAGCAAGCAGAAGGTGCGGCGGCGGCGCGCGCGGTCCCAGTCGGCCTGGCTCTGGGTCACGCAGCCCGGCACCACGCGGTTCCGGAGCTTCACAGACACCCGCACGTAGGACAGGAGGATGACCAGCAGGGGGAGCAGGTAGGTGCCAAGCAGCAGCCCCCAGGCGTAGAGCTGGCGCTGGCGCTCCTGAGCACCCCAGAACTCCTCGCAGAGGCGCACGTCGTGGGGCTTGAGCTCGACGTGGAAGGTGTGCAGGGCGGCCGGCAGCGCCAGCACCGCGGACAGCGCCCAGATCGCCAGCACCGCGTAGGCGCTGGAGCGCAGCGAGATGCGGCGCCGCAGCGGGTGGGCCAGCACGACGTAGCGGTCCACGGCGATCGTGGTCAGCGTGAACACCGACACGTAGACGGTGACGGGCTGCAAGAAGAAGACCAGGTGGCACAAGCCGCCGCCGAACACCCAGCCACGTGGCTCGAAAGCGTAGGCCAGCGTGAGCGGCACGCAGGCGGCGCACATGAGCACGTCGGACAAGGCCAGGTTGCCGATGAGGAAGTTGGTCACGTTGTGCAGCCGGCGCACCCGCGCGATCACCAGCACCAGCAGGCAGTTGCCCACCAGCCCCACGACCACCACGGCGCTGTAGAGCAGCACGATCAACCCCTTGAGTTGATGGACCAGCTGCAGGCTCTGGAAGGGCGTGAGGGCCTGGACGCCCGAGCCCGCTGTCGACTCGTTGCCCACTGAGGCCTCTGCGCTTTGGTTGGCTGAAATTGTTGCCGCCGGCGGCAGCCCAGAAGACGAGTCGGGGTCCCCAGGGTTTCGAATGGGCAGGGAGGCCATGCCACCTGTCCAGAGATAACCAAGTCCGTCATTTCACATTCTCCGTCTCACTCCTCGGCCACTCCCCAACCCATCCTGGCCCATCACCAAGTCCTCCCCCTGCAATGACTGGACATACAGCAACAGGACAAAGTGCCGTCCTTCCATCCCCGTAAAATAAACCTAAGCACGGTTAGATAGGCACAGGTCATTTAAACGCCCCTGCTCAATTAGCCCTCATGAGCCACGCAGCCCAGACCCAGGAGCGAGTCCTACCTGTGCAGGGCGCTTGGCAGGCGGGAAAGCGCTCCCGGAAGGCAGGGGCAGGATTCCTACTGTCCCTCACCAATCCTCCCCACTACGATGACCTAAGCTTCTCGTTTCTCCACGGAGCTGAGTTCCCAGCCGCAGCCGCTTTTGAGAGGGGCTGGGAGCGCCTCCCCTCCGCCCCGCCCCCCACTCCAGCGCTCCCTTGTATGGAAACTGGGGGCGGAGCTCGCGCCGCCCAACTCCGGGTTTAGAGAACTGGGGCCGGACGGGGGTTCGGAAACCGACCCGAGAAGCGAGGGGCAGTCTGGATCTCGGGACCCTGCGGAGCCTCTGGAGAATCCGATCCAGCGTACTGTGGATGAGGACAGGAGGGACCGGAAGCGCCAGGCTGTAGGGACGCCTTGATGCAGTCTCCCGGGAGAAGAGTCGGGGGACGAAGTGTTGCTGGGGGGTGAGATGCACCAGGGAACACGGGGGGTGGGGGTCGACCTGTCCTCCAGCTCTGGGTTGCGTAGAGTTCCGGCCGCGGGTGACCGAGTCTGTCACAGGACTTCGCAGTTTAGAGCCTGGGACTCGTCGCGGACTTTATCTCGGACCTTTGGGTCTTCGACTTCCCTCGGACTTTTGACTGTTTTGCTGGGCTGCGGCGCGCTTTGCAGGCACCGGGAACCGACCAAGCCAAAGGAAGGGTTCAGAACCATGGACAGCTGCCGTCGGACCAGAGAGCTGGGAGGAAGCCCTGCGGGTGGGACGCCCTACCGTGGGTGGGAAATCCTTTCTCCTGTTGGGTCCCAGGCGCTCGCAGGAGGGACCCGCTGGCTCAGAGAGCTGCCACGCTGCTCGGACTCAGAGAAGTGAAGGGTGGACGGAGGCAGACGAGCCGGTTCTGCAGAGACCGAAGGATTGCTGACTCGATCCTGCGCGTGCGAATTGACGCACATGGTACAGAGCCGTCTTTGACCTTACCCTGCACACACACACACACACACACACACACACACACACA